>NW_020799109.1:14688047-14820547 GCF_003259725.1 Athene cunicularia | reverse complement strand
TGAATGGAGCGGGATGGTGGGAATATATAACAGAAATGCCCAGGAACAGCAAGAGTAAGACAGAGATCTGCCCAGGTCAGAAATGTGATGGCAGGTAGTTCTGCTGACAAGCACTTCTAATACCATCTGGAATCAGTAGAGTATGTGAGATTAGCTTTGAGAGATTTTCTACAAAAATCTGTTCTGATATAGTATTTCTAAAACTAAATGCAAAAGAGGCCCTTTTTGTGGTGGGGGATTCAATGAAAGCCCATAAGGAATACCTGAGATGTGCAGAACTGATGTAGCCAAAGGTCTGCATATTGAGATCAAAGACACTATCATAAAAACTAGTAGTAGTAATATGTGTTACATATAAACTAAATTTGGATTTGCAAATCACATTTATGCAGGTGTAAATGGATGCACACATTAGAGGTGAAGGTGAACAAACTGAATAGATCGTTTATCTTAATGGGTAAAATTGTTAGGTTTACTACTTTCTTTCATTCAAACCTCAAAGCAATGTATGTCACAGTGAAAGAATTTGCTGTGTAAATTATTACGTGTTTTGCACTGAGAAAGAAAAAGAGAAAGAAAAATAAAACAGCTCGATATCCCAGTCACATAATGAAATAAGGAACTGTACTCTGACCAGTTAATTCAGTTATTTTCATGATAGTGTTATCCAACAGTTATGACTATGACAGTGCATCTTTGCTGACTTAGAAGTGCTCAAAAATCAAAGAGCATTTGGACCTGGAGACAAGGATATGAAGACATGGTTGGAAGGAAGATTTAAAATGTAATTCTGTCTCATTTTTAGAATACTGTAATCCCAGTGGTACCACTGGAAGTACTCCCAATTTGCACAAGGACAAAAGAAAGCACCTCTTCCTCTGATTCTATGTACTTGGAAACTATACCTCACTAACAGCTCTATTTATAGTCCAACTGCTATACAATGAAATATGTGAAAATGAAAACAAAAGAAATATTAATGCAGGCATTAGAATAATACAACAAATAGGGATGTGGTTTTCTCTTGGTGAAAATGGAAATTAATCTCTTCTGCTTTGAGCACTTTGGCTCGAAGCTCAAGTCATAATCTAATTGGTGCATCATGAATACTAAATGCAAGTAGCTGGAATTCATATAATTTTTTGTTTTATATATGAAACTAAACAATTTGTATATGTGAGACTATTTTTCATTCAGAATATAACTCTGTGGAACAAATCTAACCTTAAATTGAACAATAGCCTCAAAGACATTTGTCTTTATAGGGCATTTCCATACTTAAAAGTGCTGACGTAAGATGTACTGGTTTTGTTCAACAGATCTGCTCTTTGGACTAAATCCAGATTCCAAGTTATTGGGAGAGACTTTTACTTCTGGATCAGACCCCTTGTGTATATTCACATTCATGTATGATTACTATAGTGGAAAAAGTGTTTTTATTCCCACTTCTGATGGAGTGAACTGAATTTTGGCATTACTCACTGTATCAACAATGAGATTTATGCAGTCTCAGTGCATTTAAATTCTGTGCTATGCTAAAACTGAATTATCCCAATGAAGGGTAGCAGAAAAACTGTTAAGTTTTAACTGGGAGCATCTTTAGTAATAACAGGATACGTGAGATAGAAGCAACACAGCTTGGCCTTTTGCAGCCCATTTGAGTTTTCTAAGTTTTGTAGTTAAAAGCTGTAAAATATATTTTTATTAGTGAACTGAGAAAATTAGATAAATCCTCTGAGACTTAAAGCATGTGGAAACCTGTTCTGCCATTCTAACAAAGTAATTTTTCATGATGCAACTGCACTAAAATAGTTCCCTTTGTGAAACCATTCAATTGTTAAATTATTTTTGTGTATGAGTAGAACACATTTAATAAAACTCACTTGTACCCTTTTTTACACATTCACACAATAAACACTCTGCTTGCACTATATCCTTGTTGCTTTCTTTGGCAAAATTTGGCATACACTGTGGGTTGATATTTTGTTTATTACATGAAATATTTTAAAGAACATTTGTGGAAAGGATATAAAAAATAAGGGGTGTGTGCATTTTATAGCTGAGACTGCCAAAGGAGCATGGAGAACCTATAACCCTAGCCCTGATTGAAATTCCATGGAAGGCAGGCTCCCGTGGCAATCCCAGACTATGTACAGAACAGAATTTCTCAGCATTTATTCAGGTATGCACCTTAAAGCAAAACTTCAGTGTGATCAAGTACCGCACACATAATAATGAGCTTTGCAATTTCCTGAATAACTTTTATGAGGAGGGCTCATGCCTCTGTCTTTCTCCTCCCTTTGCTGTTTATGTCCTGCTTTCCGTTTTCCACTCTCTTTTTCTTAAAGCCTCCACAGCAACCTGATGGACTTAGCCGGAACTGGGGTCATCACGGTGATCAATGACTTGGGTGGTTGAGCATTCAGCCATTGATCACACTGAATAGATTCATATATCTTAGGCATGCCATCACAAGCAGCTGCTTCTACTTAGCTTGCCAGCTTTCTGTCACTTCGAGGATTCAATGAAGTTCAGAGGCAGTGTGAGAAGGTTATACAATTCTGTCAAGAGATCATGTCTTTGATTTTTTTCATCTCTTAGACCTACATGTCTACCCTTTGGGGGTCTATCACAGACTGAGAACTTCCAATATATTACATACCATAACACAGCAGTATAAAGAGTGCTATATAAAATATATAAACGTCCTCCCTTTGAACAGAATAGCAGGAGCCTTCACTTCTTTCTTTTATGAAAGTACATTACCTAATGCTGAAGAGAAACCACAGCTGTATTCATGTGTGCATGCACATGCTTTGCTTGTAATTTGAAACACATTCCCATAAACTGTCAGATATTATCATATCTAGTGTTCCTTCTCTCTCTCATATTTAAATATTCTATGCCCAATTTGTAAGAGTAAAAAGTAACTTTAATTGCTTTGGATAAAATATTCACAGTTTAACAACTTTACTGGGAAAATAAAATATACTCGGCTGAGTCATTAAAAGGACACTGGGAACTTGAATGCCACTTTCTCATCTAAAAAATTGTCATGCAGTGTATCTGAGACAGATTAAAGACCTTTTTTTTTCTCTTTTTTTTTCCTGTTTACTTAGCACCGGTGGTTTGTGCTCTGGCTCACATACACTGAAATATAAAGCTGCCACAATTTCGGATGTTACCGTTTCCCAGCTTTATGCCCTGCCCCTCTGCTGGAAAAACATAATCCCATCGACAGTCCAGAAGATTAGGGCGAAGGCTCTTTCACTGGCAGTTTAAATTAACAGGCGATGTGAATGTAGGTGGCTCAAGTACAGGCACATGCTTCTCTCTCTTGTCCCTGTAGGCTTGACAGTAATTTCCAGCAGAATTGTAAGATGGACAGCTGTGAGCATGAATATCCGAAATCATGGCAGCTACATCTGGCAGAGCTTGTCTATCAAAGACCCATGACTGAAAGGTTGGTTGGCAGTGCAGTCTCTGCCGGCAGGACTCTGCTGGAGAGAGGCGCTGGAAAGCTCAGGCCTAAAAAACCTCTCTAAACAACAGACAGCAGTCAAAGAATGAAAATAACCGCAGTGCACAGGACAAAGCAATGTTGTAGTAAAGTCCTATTTCAAAGATTTACAATAATGCTAAGATGATTCACAGGACTGAAGCTGGCTGTATGCACCGGGCTGAGTTCCTGTTAGAGAAAAGGATGTGAGAGGGGGAATATACAAGTGTTCGTGATTAATAATGATGACTGTGACAATAATATTGTCTAGTCTTCTAACTGATGCTTCCAAACATTCACAGAGAAAAAAAAATATTGTAGACTCTTTCTAGAAATTATAAAAACCCCTTCAACATTGAAAAGATTTTATTTTTTTTTAAATTGGTCATCTTGAAAAAAATCAAATTGACAGCATCCTTTTTAATGATACACTTCAAAGTTTTATGAAATCTCCCTGTCAAATGAGGCTACTACTTTAACACATATTCAAAGAGGTGTATGCAGCTTGAAAATGGATTAAACAGCCAGGAAAAGAGGTCATATTCTATTATATGAATGCAGTTCCAGGGCTTTAATGAATCCGAAGAATTTAACAATAAACATGGTATATAAATTAAGTTGATTTACTGTGCAATCTGCTACTTTAAAACCAATGAAATAAAGACTTAAGGCTTCCTGTACCACCACCTTGCCATTTTTATTCTTTATCATAATAAAAAATGAAAAGGAAGTGGTATCAGCCAGTATTGCAGGATTCCATATTAGCTTTTCACATAAACCAGGTGCAAGCTGTTAAGAATATGCTTCCACTATTTTTAAAAAAACTCTTTGTGTTGTTTATAGCCATCAGTTAAAAAGGAAAGAACTGTTCAAAGCTGATCTATACAGTTTGGGATTTTTGGTGTCTGTCTTGGCTATGCAGATGCACCAGCCCTGTTCCTGAGCACTTGGTATTCTGTAAGGCCTATTTGAGTTCACATTAGAAGATACAAAATTTTAATAGAAAGTTATAGGAGTGGTGTTTTTAATCAGAGTAATTTTAACTGAAATTAAAAAAATGCAAACACATCTTAGGTTTGGTATAGCCCATTTCAAAACAAAATCCATCACTTGGTCTAAAACTAAAGTGACATTGTCACTTTAAATCACAACTCTGTATTTCAGCAATTGGCATCTCATGAAGTGGTTGTGCCACTTGCGAAATATTCAAGGACAATATTAAACATCTACAACCTTCCTAATGTTATTTAAAAGAAAAATCAGGTTTTCCATCTCTCTAATTTCTATGCCTCTTCAAATAGTGTTATTAACATTCTTTTCCACACATCCTTCTTCCTCCTTTTCTCTCAGTTTTAATTATTTTTTCTCTTTCTAAATTAATCCTTTGTTTGAACTGTTACTTTTGAGAGAGAAGAAAAGTTGTACAATGAACAGCTGAATGATTGCCATTTTGCTTTGGGTCTTTTCATGCTCATTCTCTGAGGCCAAATCCTAGAAGGTGCTGAGCATCAGGCAACTCACTAAAAATTGAGGGTGCTGAGAATATCTAGCAAGAGCCTAACATATTGCAGGATCGTGCCTTGCACAGCAAGTTCTCCAAGTGATGACTATTTATGTTTCACTGAATAGACTTAGCATAAATTTTAACATCTCTGATATGATTGGGGTTTTTTTATGGGCAAAGAGGAGGTATTTTTCATGACCGTATCACTCAGCACTTTGAGAATGAAGTGTACATCAATGCCACCCAAAAAGTCTGGCAAAGAACCAGATGTCATGGTTACAAATGCACACAAAAACTGGAATACATTAGAGCCAATTACAAGGTATGTAAGCTCTTCAGAGCTGAGAAGGCATCCAGATCATTGTAAGTCCTGTCCTAATCAAATAATAATTCAAAATAAACTTACACACGATTGCCAAGAAATCACAGAATCAAAGCATGAATGACCCCCGAAGTACTATACACTTTGTACTGTTCACCTGAGAGGTTTTTTTTGTTACAGGTGCAGCATTAAGGAATACTGTAAATAAACATACTAACTAAAATAGAAATGGCAATCTTTTAAAGAACCTTTTGAATCAAAACCATTAATGTTAACCTAAATTTCTTTCTTATAATTTTTCAATCTGTTATTCAGACAGTATACATACTTGCTATTTCGCCACTTCTTGGAGATAAGCATTTATGATTTCTTTCACAGATGCAGTAAATAGCCAGAGAGCCTGCAGCTGAACCTGAGTAGCGCCTGTATCATTCAGATCTGAATTGGGCAGGACCAAGTGCTGGGGAGGCTGCTGCCACCCTGGCAAGGCTGCAGCAGCTCTGTGGAGGCTGCTCCCTCCCTTACGCAGTGTTGCTGTGACACAGGAAGACCCTACAGGATAGAAACTCACACAGCTCTCAGTTATCTTGCATTAGCTTTAGCGAAGCTGTATTGAAATCTTTGTGGTTAAAAGCTGTATACATTTTCCCAGGCTTTTCCTTGATATAAGAAAATTATGTTTATGGCTATGTGTTTGCAGTTACATCTGTTCCAATGACAACATAACCTACAGATAATATTGTTACATTTTCACTTCAAATGTGGACAGTCAGATTATACCTAGTATACCTATACATGTCAATATAATACAGTGATTTATGTTTACATATTGTGCTCTAGATATACAATAACTTCTTATAATACAGAACCTTTCATTATGAAGAATCCTCAACCATTTAAAAATTACAATCTCACTCTCTTTTTGAAACCTGAATCAAACAGCCCCTGCTGATCACAAAAGTATCAATACAAAGACATAATGCAGTAACAGTGTGCATATGGGCATGAAGAAAAGCTGAAAAAAAATGTATACGAAATGTGGTTTGAGATGTGGTTTGTCTAATACATAAAAGGTTCTGCCAATTATTTACTAACTCCATGGGAAAAATCTCAAGCAAGCAAAGGACCTTTACAAATCTAACCTAGGCAGTGTCTGTTTGTTGCATCCACCAGGGACACAGCAAGGCCTGCAGACCAGAAACAGTTCTATAAACCTCACCCTCAATACCAGTAATCAACTGGGATGTTTCCAACAAGCTCTTGGTAAACATTGTGCTGGTAGACTCCCAGTAGTTTGCGTGCTATAATTTGTTTTGAAAATGCTAGCTGTACATTTCCAGTCAGAATAAGCACAACCCTTACCTAATTACAGAATGACTTTCCATAAGTTATATCCTTTCATGATTCTATACTAAATAACAATCATTAACCCTATGTATCATTAAAATCTCCTAATAAAATGTAGCTATGTTGATTTTCAAGGCAGAGAAATGGCAACTATTTTTTTCTGAATCTACACAAGCTAAAGAGTTAAGAAATACTAGACCAGAAAGAAAAAAAAAACACAAAACAAAACACCAGGAAAAAAAGATTGTGAAAAGTTCTTTCTTCTAATTATTCTTGCTCTTTTCAAACTAGTTTATTCAGTTTATAACAGAAAATATCAACAAAAATACTTAAAATTTCATTAATTTTAAATTTTAATTCCTTCAAAATTTACTCTCTTTTAGCAATTAAAACCAGCTTTTCCTAACCATGCTTTTTGTTTCTGTTTTTTTGTTTTCTATCTGGCTTTCCAAACATAAACATACATGCAAATAATTTATTTGAGTTTCAAATCTTTTTTCATCACATCTCTTACTTCCATCTTTTTTTTTTGGACATCATTTCTATCAGTGGTGCTGGGGATTATATTTCCCCTTTATCATTTACACACAAACACAAGAAAAAGAAAATTACATTTCTAATTATAAAACTTCTTGATGTCTTAATATGTCCACAGACTTCTCTCTCAAACTCCAGACTACATTGGTCTGCCATAATCAGTCTCTCAGACTTTACTATCACTAACCTTTTTACTGTGCTGCACTCTGCCTTCTTTCTTTCTGCTTCATGTTTGTCAACTGCCTCAACAGATTAAAAATAAAGTGAACTGCTTTGATTAAAAAGGTACAGCCCAGGTTAAAGAATGTTCTATTTTGCTTTAGCTTCTTAACTTGTTCTTAATCAATTTAAGCAAAACTGAAAATAGCCACTTGGAGATCAATTCAAGAACATCAAACAAGCGATTCAAACCCATTTTTGTACAACAATATAAACTCATATTTTTAATTAAAATATTTACTTTCTGAGTAGACATATCCATAGTAATAAATAAAGTCTGTCTTCTGTAGTGTATTCCACATGTAGATCACAAAGCACAATTAATTAAAGAAATCAATTAACTGAAATGTCATAGAAATAGCACCACAGAAAGGTAAAATGGTGCTCAGCCACTCAGACAGATAAAAAACCTGGAACTGCACCACCCTGCTGCTCTATACACTTGCCAACACTGTCTCCTTCCTGGTTTGTTTTTTTCAGGTAAATCACTGAGGAAACTGAGTGAGATAGGAGATAAGAGGAGATCTAGACCACATTCTAAAATTAATATCAAAGTGTCATATTGAAGGTCTTCTCAAGTACATAGTCAAACTGGGTTGAATATGGGAGCTCAACATGGGACTCAACTGGAAGAATATGGGAGCTGACCTTAATTATATCTGATTTCTACAGCTTCGTGCTTATCTAAACTTAATTTGGACTATTTCATAGAACAAGACAATCTAGCAACTTTACAGATAAAACTAAATTAAGATGCTTGGCTGCATTCTTAGAACAGAAGTTTACTCAGAATGCTGTTACAAAACATACTTGCTTAAAGTCATGAAATCACTGGCAAGACTGAGCGGACATCAGATTAGGGCAAATTCACCGATAATTTCAATGCTTTAATGATCTTCTGAGGTTTGGTGGAATTTGTAATAAGTTTGCTGTATTCTTCTGAGTTATACTGTATATTTCAGGTGTTATCTGTAACATGCATGCTGTTGTTTTATGATTTGCCCTGCTGCCCCTACATCCCCTTTCATTCCCCAAAATTGACCTAACACATGTTCTATCAGCAAGAAAAACTTCTGGAGAATTTTTTGATCCTTTCTATCTCTTAATAGTCATTCAGCATCAGCATGTATATATCGGCAAAAATTTTCATTCATCTTGTGAATTTCAGACATTAGATGGTCACCTCTCCTGGAAAGATACCAGATTAGTTTGTTCTATAGACGGTTCACAGTGGAGTTCTCTTTTTGAATAACTTCCTAATAAGTAAATTAATGTACTGGTTTCCGCTGATTGAAAGTGCCTCCATCAGGGTACAAAGGCAGACTAAGAAGCCTTTTCATATTTCATCTGATCTCAGGTCATTGAATTGATTCTTTATGTAATACTGAATAGACTTCAAGATTCTGTAATTAACATTCAAGGTACTGCTAGTACATGATCTTAGCACTCTCGATATGGAAATGATTACTTTTTTTTTTTTTTTTTCTTTTTTTTTTTTTTTTCTTGTGGCACTGCTTTTGCTAGCTGTTTCAAAGGTTTACTAAAACTGTGTGTTTCTGCCCTCTGTGCTCTAAAATTGCTGTTTCAATAGAGTTATTTTCCTTTAGACATCAGACTATGAAAACACTTAAATAGCAAACTAAAATGCTGTTTTTAAAACTGGCTCACAATTAGCCTAGATGTTATTTTAATTTATTGTCTTACTGGTTTTCTAAGGAACTCTAGGATTCTTAAGAAGTTGCTAGGTTTGCATGGAGATGTCTTTTTAATAATTGCAGTTATCATTATGTGTCATTAAAATGAAAATATCTGAAGTGCTTCAAAATAACGTTTATAAGAATTTGAGAGTAAATGACACTAATGATGAGAGCACCTCAAAGGGTATAATTTAACAATACACAAAATAAAGAAAGCACAACACAAAATTCCCATATCAACTCAAGTTCTAGAAACCTGCATTGGAGCCAAGATACATGGTGTCTTATTTAAACCTGCAGGAAATCAATTTCTGAACACTAAAATGTTAAACATGGAGGATCTAGCTACTGAAATCCTTCTTTAGGGGCTCAAACCAGGGTTTTAGGGCACTGAGTTAGCATTTTTGATAGGGATCTCACTCTAAATTGCCCTTTCCTGGTGAAAAGATGCATTACCTGCAACCAGCTGCTAACCCTGCCTTGACCTGCCCCAACTCCCAAGGCTATAGATGTATGATATACTGTTTTCTTTCTTGTCTGCAGCACTTTTCCCAGCCAGTGTAATTCAGATGCATATTGTCTGCAGTGAGGGAGGCCATGTGATTAAGTGGGGAGAAGTAAGGAGTAAGAACAACCTGACTTTAATCCTGTTTGAGCCACTGGAGGAATGTGTGACCTCGAGGAACTACTTGGCTTTCTTAAAGCATCGTCCAGTTTACTGGGCTAGATAAGGAACCCTGCTCTGAAAACCATGGCCATGCCATCAAAGTTAAGCATTACATGTATGTAAATGAAAAGGAAACAAATATATTTTTTTTGTAAAATGTTTCTAAAGAACATTGTTAATGAGGCAGCCAGGGTTCAGGAAATGCAGCTGTTTGTGCTCTATACATAGAAAAGCAGTGACAGATCCCTTCTTTCCTGAGCGTAGGTCTATCACACAGCTAATGCTCTCAGACTCCTGCAGGAGAAGGTAAAACCTGATGATTGTTTACCATAGCCAGACAGGAAAGGTTGCCTATCCACCAGTGATTGAGCCCCAGCAGCACTGGCCTTTCAAATAGAAAGAGGCTGAGAAGGTATTTATAAACTAAGCAGCCTTCTGTTCCTTGAGGGAAGTGCACCCTTAAGCCGAAATGTGGGTAGGATGCTGCTAAACACCCTGCTTTGTAAGAGCCTCTTCTCGGGGGTAAAGTGGTGGAGAGTAAACAAAAAGGTATATAAATGTAACACATTTCTGTAAAATGCAATAAAACATATTTTGATACTGATAAAAGTATGCTCAAAGGTTCAGATAAATTTACTGCATCAATTATATAGTACTTGTATACTGAAGAATATATTTAAATAATGGTTTATTTCAGAAAATACTTCAAAGGCAGCAGAGAACTACATGGTTCTGTGCATTTTTTGATCTTCACAAAGTTTAGTTATTTTTGGAAAGACAATTGTTAAAAATATTAACATTATTGGATAGAGCAGTACATTTACAGTAATTGCTACTGGAGTCTGCCCAGTTATTGGTTGTCAATATTTTCACATGAGACTCCCAGCAAAAAAATGTGCTCTTTAGCCTGTACTAAACCAAAAAAATACAGAGAATTTGGGTGAGGAACTGTAAAGTAACACTCTTTCGTTTACAGTGAAAACCACTGCAGTTACGGAGCTAGCACACCGACTATGTGTCCCTATAATCCCTGAAAATATTCACTTTGGACTGAAGTCCTCCAGTTACAAAAAAATGCTCTCCTACCAGCTGTACAAAGAGGGGAAGTGACATCATTCTGAAAATAAATATAGAAATGGGTTTTCTGGAAATATTTATAATTTGTTCATGGATAAAGTGCTGAATGTACAGCCAAGGAGAGCCCACTGCTCAGCTTGCACCACTTGAAAAGGGGAAAGTTTTTAAACTTGCAAAGATTGTCACTCCAGGGACTTCTTTTTTCCTTTTAAAATAACTGACTCTTGACACAACCTTGTCTATTTTAAAGGCCAAACATTTTCCTTGCTCCCAAGTGCTTTGCGAGCCTTAGGGATATATTGTCCCTGGCAAAACTGAGAAAGCAATATCCTGGGAACGGGTGATTTCCATCAGGGACGAGGAAATCGCTCCAAACCACATTTCATTCTGGTTATAGCATTTTAATGAGATTTGCAAGCCATTCTGAGACAGTCGCAAGAAACATTCAGCACCAAACCCTCAGCCAGAGTCCTGAAAGTTATTCTAATGTCTCAGCAGAGGATGGATCCTAGGATTCCAGTTTTGCTGTGATATTTCTTACATTATAATTAACATTGACCAATTAAGGGGTGACTAAGTATTGACCTCCCAATTAACTCTGAAAGAAGCTAGATGACTGGAAATACCTACCAATATATAAGAAGGAGCTTCTCCTTAACTGTTCCTAGAAAACAGCTTTCAAAAATCTTTTTCAACAACTTACAAACCCTTTCAAGATACGGATTTCAACTTAATCAAGAGAGCTACTCTTATTGTAATGAACACATAACATCCTATGAGAATATGAGCAAGTGTTTATATGGGAAATAATAAAATCGTGGCTAGCAATATAACTCTTAATGTGCAATAAGAGTGTATATATGTGAATGCAAATGAAGGCACCATCATCTATCTCTCGATGATCGTGCCTCAATCACTAATAGCTTGTTTGCAGACAGCATTGCATGGATCCAGATACTGCGTTGCCTCGACTTAGAGTGAAAAAGCAACTCCCTGAGAACGGGTTCTGTGACGCCACAAGGATAAAATAATAAAGGGTCTAAAATGACTGCTAAAAAAATTAAATGGGCAAGAAGCAAATCTTTAGAGGAAAAAGTGATTTTAATTTAATCAGAAATGAATTGTGATTCAGGTTGTGCTGTTTTTTCTGTTTACACATTTTGAATTAATGTAGCATGAATTACGTTGCATAAACCAATGATAATACATGAATACTGCTCATGGAAATTACTCATCCATCAGCCAGCGTCAGGTCCATTCTGAAACACGTGCATTAAGTTCTGCACTGTAAGTTTAAATCATTTCTATGTGAACAATGCTAGTTGCAAAAATGAAAAAAAAGAAGAGATAAGGAAACTTTGGGATCCTTCTGCATTGACTTTTCTTTGACCCAGGAAAGAACAATGAATGTTTGCTTTCCTTTGGAAGGGGTGCCGACAAGGCTACACAAACAAAGAAGCAGAAGCTCAGCTGGTGCAAATTAGGACAGTTGCATTGACTTAATGGAACTGCATCGTTTCCACTAGCTAAAGATGTGGACACAAATATTAAAGGTTCCCCTGTTACTTTTTTTTTCCAGTATAAGGATCAATCATGAATCCTTCCACGAATCTTCAAACAGAGCTTGCCCAAGCAATGATTTTGCAGATATGAGTCTGATTTTCTGCAGAGCTTTTTCAAATGCCCCAAAATATTTGATTCTTGTCATAATAGTGTTTTTCTATGTTTGGCTCTGCATTATTTTGTTTATTCTGTAGTACCGCAGCAAAAAAAAAAAAATTGGCAATCCTTTCAGTTTCTCCTCAGTTCACTAGCACTGTGCACTCATCAGTAACGTGCAAGGGGGCCTGGCCATGCATGGCTGTATGCTTCCTTCATTCCTTCTCCCAGAAACTAACTATAATGTCAAAAAATGAGCAGATAAAGGCCAAGCCTGTATTAACCTCAGTAAAAAGGCTGTACTCTGTTTCTAAGAATTCTTTTCAGAGGGAGAAACAAATTTTGTCCACATAAAAGCATATTAAAAATTAAGGTAGGTCATAAAACCACAACGTTCACCAAATTTTACTTCTGTCCAAAGATGTATCTTCTATATAGGGCTGAATTGAAGTGATATCATATTTGCTTGAAAACTGAAGGTTTTTTTTTTTTAAATGGTAAAAGAAAGGTTGTAATAGCTTGTCATTCTCATCAGTGCTATTAGTGTCAAGTAAACTCTGCCCTTGTAAATCCACTGATGTCAGAGTTTTCTGTGGATCTCTTTCTAAATGAGTGTAGATTGGCTAAATGGGCAGACTTAAAGGATCCTGGTGTACAGTTCTGGTGTACACAGGATCTTGGTGTACAGTTCTTGGATACTGCTATTTTCTTCTCTATTAGAGTTTTCTAATGCTATTATTTGGCAAATGCATTTTGAAAGAGAGCCAAAGGTCTGCTCTCCTGCTGGCTCTTGGGAAGACTGGTACTCCAGTAAAAATCAATAGAACCCAGTAAAAACAAAGGAAACCAAATGAAGATTTCTGTTAGTAACTGCACAACTTCTAACCTTACATGTGTTCTGCCATAGTAGCTTGGTTTTATTGTTCAGTGATACTTATGTTGAACACCACTGTTAGATGGATTATAATGAAGAAAATCTTATGACAAGAAATGAAAAGAGAATGGAAAAAATTAATATGAAGACTGCAACAAGAAGAAGGAGAAAAAGAAGCAGAACTGAGAGAGTAAACTGATCAGGAAAGTGAGGAGAGTCTCATGACCAGACATGGGCACTGGGACTGGATCCTTAATAAAAAAAAGGAGACTGAACTGTTATAAAACTTTTAAAAGAGCATCGGTTTCTTAATGTTAATTTGAAAAAAGCATTTTTCCAGAGTCAGGGTCAGTTGGATGCTTTTTGTCAATAAAGCCAGAATTGATCCAGGTAGAATTCCCTAGCAGTACGTGAATCTTTATCCATATCCCTTTTGGAAGGGTCACATGAAATCATTATTATATTATTTCTTGCTGTTCTGATTTGATGTTTTGCTGAAGTTCAGAAAATGGCTGCCAGCCTAAACTGTGAACTGCTTTAAATCACTTCTATCCAGGTGATGATGAATGCTCTCTAGATTTTATCTGTAAAGTGGAAAAAATAAACAAGAATACATTACTCAACCCCTAAGATTTTTTAGAAGCTGAAATTCATCTAAAGGAACACTTGAGCCCTGTCTACCACCCACTGAAGTGATTAGGAATTTCAGCTAAATAAAGAATGAAGGTGAGACTGAAATGCCCATGTAATCAACCTTCACAAAAAATCTAATACAAAGTTAAAACTCTTTTGAGATAAGTGCAAACATGAGAGCACTGAAATAACACTGAAAGAAATGAATGAGGCTTTTTAAAATTCCCAACTTCTGCTTTTCTCAAAGTGTAATTCAAAACTGATTAAAAGTATTAAATCCTTTTTATGCAAAGGGTTAATAACAAAATTCAAATAGTGTTGTGGTGTCCCATGGATACTCAATAATGAAAATTCAAATGCTCATTTCTTTAAGCCTTTTGTGTCCCTTTTCTAGATAATTGGTTTTTTGCCTAATTTTTGAGGCTATTTAATAACACCTCCTGCTAGACATCTCATGTAAACTCAGCAAGAGGAGGCATCCTGAGTAATAGAAAAGACTTCTGCTCATTTTAAAGCTCAAATTCATACTTTTCTTAACAAAGGAGTTCCCCACTGTTAGAGTTTGGCAACCACCGGGCCAACTGCATTGGGGAAGATTGGATTATGGGGGCAGCTGACTGTGCAGTAAAGTCTCCACTCTCCAGCAGGATTTTTATGTAAATTCCATTACAATTCATGCTTTTTGGAGATAATGAAATGGATACAAAACACTCCAAGGTTTCCAAGTCAGCAAAATAATGAAGAGGGGCATTCAGAAAGCTGATTTAATACATTTTTAACATTTGGACCCTTGTATGAATAGGATTGGCATTTGTGCAATGTATCACATGGAATTTGCTTTTAATACCACTGTCTAAAACCCATAGCTTTTCAGGTTATTAGTGATGTGTGAACATCAGCTATCAAGAGTTTTTCTCAGTTTAAGCTCTAATAAGCTGTATCATTTTCCATGTGTTTGCCTGAAGGCAACTTTTAGCAAAGAATCAGCCAAATATTTTTTGAAAAAAAAGAAGAATATTTTCAACTCAACAGCTTTAAACAACTGTCTGTGAATATGTCACAGTAGTTGTTATCAATGAGTTTCAGATAAGAAGAGTCTGGGGTCAATAGGGGCCATTACCATGATCTTCTACTCTGTTCTCCTGAATAATGTATAGAATTTAACTTGTCAGTATTTGCTCTGATCATAGTGTGTTTGAACTGGAACCTGGATGAATGTTTTGATATTTATTCAAATTTGTATGTTTACTGATTACAAAATTAAAATGTGTATATGTTTGTAAAACTGTAAATAGATAAAGGCCTAATGTGTAAGCATGCACTAAACATTTTTAGACCTGAAATACTCTCACAGTATCGAGTTCTGCCTTTCTTTCAGTTCAGCTGATATGAAAACCTCTGGTACGAAAGATGCAGTGAGAATACTTCCACTACATTAAAGTACCCATGCCATCAGGTTTATCAGTCAGCTTAAATAGTGGAAAGACAAAAGACATCATGGGAGGGCCATCACAGAACATAATACACGTGTACTACTTAAAAGCTGTGCAAGGCCTATGGGTACTTCTCTTCTGGGGTTTGTGTGTTAATTTTAGTATTAACCTATTATTAGTGATAAGTTCACAGCACTCAATAGGAATATCTATTCAGTAGCAACATTCAAGGCAAAACTGTACTGCTAATATTGATAGTGCTCTGTTTTTATACATGACTTCCCTTTTGATATAAATTAATCTCTTAGGGTAAAGGGGAAAATATCCACTTTTAGGAGCTGAAAGAACAAAATTATTAGCAATTATCTAAATTACACATGTAAAAAGGTTAGAAAAATTCAGAAATTATAAAATACTGAGGCTATTTATGTTTAAAATAGTAAGCTTCCCATGACCTTTTGGTGTAAGTAAGTTTTCTTTCAAACAAGCATCTAGTTATTTAAACAGAAAGGAATATTCACAATAAAGTTTCTGTGCAACACATATAATCGAAATTGAAACCAACTAGTGTTCCTAAAATCTTTCAAAAAAGAAATCAACCAATCTGAACCACAATAGAGTTTGTATGATGTGAACCTCTAGCTATTAAAGTTCATTATGATGATCGATGAGGTTAAAAGGTGAATTTATGAATTAAAGTTCACAAGTTCTCTTGTTTAATGAAAAACATTGAGAAGCTGCAGAAAGAAAAATCTGAGAAACAGCTATTCTGTTTAGACCACAAGATCATACTGGTCATATTGTATCATTTAAGAGTAAATGTAATAGGCTTTTCTGATACAAACAAAAGCAGTAACGAGTTATAAACAAATGTGATTTGTGGGGTTTTTGTAGTTCCAAGTTGCTCATTTGGTTATAATCACGTACCTTGCTTTTTCTAGGGAAACGTTTTGCCAAATACACTAACTTCAGGAATAAAAAAGGATGTGAGAAGCAACACAGAGAGAAAACATATTAGGATCCAGATCTGACTCCATTGTACTAAGCAGTAATTTTTCTGGAAACTGCTATTAAGCTAACTACTCAGTGGAGTAACTACCAATATTCATGCAGACCAACATACTAGCCATCAGCACTCCTGGGCCATGCTCTGAACATCATTACACAGTAAAGAGTTACTAATATGAGTAGTCCCTCTGATTTAAATATAATTATTGAGAAGAAAGAAATGACTCAGGATGGGTAAAGTCAGTATCAAAATCAGTCTCCACAGGAATAAGGATGGCAGAATCAAGTCTTCTGGGCACAGCCAGTTCACTTAGTGCTATAGTCAAACATAGTGAAGAGCATTCATGTCTGATAGACTGAAAACTGGCATGGAAAAAAGCTTCTAATCAAGAATGATAGAAGACAGGTGGAAAATCTTACTTCTTGCTAGAAGAAACAAGAATATACCCAAGATACAGCAGAATCAGAAGAACAATAAAAAGACAATCTTTCTTCTGTGTTTAGGAAATGATCTGAGTTGAGTTGCTCTTTGTCACAGCGATACAATACTGTGTTCAGGTGGTCATTGTTTCCATGTCACCTTTGAACCACACAAAACCCTCATCAACATGCTCCTGAAATATTCTGTGGGTTTTTTCGATGAGTGATTTATACATTTCACAGCCAGGAAAGTGCCACATCCATTAAACATTAATGCTGAGTTATAGTTTTCTAAATCATCGCTATCTGCTTTGTAGTCTTGTGCTTGACTTGTATTTCAGAAGAAGAAAAAAATATTTTTATGTACTGTCCATTATTTATTCAGCACTGGACTCTACTGAAATCTCCTGAAAACAATGGTAATTTTTTAATTGTTTTTTTGTTTTTTTTTTAAATACCTGATTTTGCTTGAAATACACAGTGAGGGAGAGTATAAATATGATGAACCATTTGATGAGACTTGAATGAGTCCATAGAGCAATATATTCTCATAGCTAGGACAGCTCATGAGGGCTGCCGGAAGAATTCCCTCTGAAGGAAAAACCCTACCATAGCCTTACATGGGAGGGTGTGAGAAATCCTGAGAAACTGGGATTTTTCTTTAAACTGGAGAAGAACAGACCTAGTGGTTTTGACAGTTGGTCTCCAGCTGGCCCATCACATTCATTGTTACTGAGGCCTCTGATGTCTTCTGTGAACACAATTTACTACATCACTTGAGCACACATTTAAAATTATGTACAAGAACAATCCCAGTAAAGTGAATGGAACCATTTATGTGTTTAAAATTAGATACATGCTTAAATGTAAGGCAGGATTAAACTCATAGTCCTCTCAACATGATATTTTCAAGTTGTACTTGAAGCTTGGTGAGTGAAAACACATACAGTCACAGAGCAATTCACATCTTACCAATCTTGTCTCTGTGACACCCATTTCAAGCTATTAGACCCTGGGTCCATGGGGACTTTGCAGCATGCTGGAGGTGTAGACCTCTGAGCACTTTTTGCTGGCTATGCAGCAGGATCTGCTGTGCTCAGAAAAAATGTATATCTTAGGGGATGGATTTGGAAATAATGCATTCTAGAACATTCTTAAACTCATAGAATCAAAAATATTGTTTAGAGCATCAGTATTTTTCCTCACTGCAATCTAAGTGAAACCTTCCAGCGACCACCTAGTTATATTGGACTTCCTCTTGACCAACAAGCACCCTAAGCATGGTGAAAAGCCCTGGTGCCTAACAGAGCACTCTGGAATTCATCTGGGGACCCTGGGAAGCTCCAATCCCTAACTGTGTCTAGCATATACTGTTTATAGTCAATTTTGTAATCTATGGTAGTTATTACATTTCAAATATAAAGAAGAAGTCTGCACTAAATAATGTGCAAGAGAAGACAAAGCAACCCCATCTCAACATGTGCAGTAGACAATAAAAGCATTCCTGTACATGCACATGAGGAAATTAACAGCATTCCCCACATATTCATTCAAAGCAGTGAACATGCTGTGCTGGATGCACATATACATTAAAGAAACAAAATTGCTTTAAATAATCAAAATACACAAAGGAACATTTTTCTGTGTGGCTGGAAATAACCCTGACAAATGTTAATGTTTTGCAAATGAAAAACATTCTTTAAGATACAACAAAAAAAAACCAGCAAATTTTCAGATGCATACAAAGTAAACTCCCATATTAACCTCTGTTATACTACCTAGTGTATACAAAAAATCATTGTGTGATGAGCAAGTACACTCAACCTTTTTTTTTTCTGAATTATGTATGCATTTTGACAAGACCCAGAGAAGGTTGGCAGCATGATTAAAGATATGAAGAAGCTTCCATATGGTGAGATACTAAAGAAGAGTGGACTATCTGAGTTTAGAAAGGAGAAAGGTAGCAGCAGATGTTGCTGGTGTATAAATTAATGAATGACCTCTGGATTTTTCCCTGTGTATATCAACATAAGAAAGAGTTTCATCCAAATTAAGGGACAGTAGTTTTAGTGTTCCTGCTATTTTGTTATTCGGCATATAATTAATCAGTGAAACTCATTGCTGCAGTAAAATACTAAGATAAATTGATTGCAAACAGGATTAGTCACTCATGGCTAAGACCAACATGCTGATTATAAACTGGACAGGACAATATATGACTGCCATTTCTCAGTCTACCAGTTTTGATGCCTCAGAACATAATCTGGCAACTGTAAAGTCCAGAAAAAAGCCTTGCACTGGTAATTTTTGGGTAGGGAAGAAAAACCTACATGTGGTCTTTTGTCATTGTCTCCAAAAGGTACAAAACATCACACAAGAGGGCTAATTTTGCTATGACAATTTCTACATTACATTTGCCTGCAAGCCATTTTTTCTAATTGAGAATAGTGACAATATATAATAAGTAAATAAAAAATTAAATTGAAAAGCAAGATTGAGTTGTAGCTCGTGTCTACAATAAATGAACCTCAAATCCTGCTGTTATGTTTCTGACAACTTTAATAATAATAGATCATCTTGTTTGAGTGGTGCACTGAGAGTGGGCTACAAGGTATGTCACCCACAAGAATGACTAATATGGTATGCTTATCACTTAAGAAGCAGAACTATCTGAATTCTGCTTGCTAACCATAGGGTAGTGCAAATTACCCTGACAGCACTGTGTGTTCTTTCTATACCTTGCTTACAGGCCAGGATTGCTTAGTCCCAATGTATTAATAAGTAAGTGCAAGTATTTCAACAATCAGCATTTTAGAATTTGCATGCAAACTCTCATGCTGTGTAATTATACACAGTGCTGGCACTCAAATTAATTAAAGCTGATTTCTCTGTGACTGCAAACTGGTCATATCCCCAGACTTGCTCTAGTATGAAGTCATCACCCTATATTCAACATGACACTTTATGTCCCTAGCATTCTTAGCAATGCTAATATGCAACAACTGTAAATTAGGCAATATTTTAGAGAGCAGCTGACAACCGCTGGTTAGTTGTTGAGTTCCCCCCCACCCCCACCACTTTCCACATAAAAGTAAGAAACCAGTTATTTCCATTGTGCTCGCTTTGTAATTATCTCAACTAACAATGTAAACAAATTACATACATTGTTTCAACAGATACTCGCCCATGTTTGATTAGGGGTTACAGAAAACTTATAAAACACAAAACCCAACAACAACATCGACAGTGTTTGTTTGATGCTAACATACAATTAGTCTCTGACAATTTCCATGTTAATTTAAAAAGTCCTTCTCTTTCTCCTTTTTTCCCCTGAAATGGCTTTTTATTTTTAAAAGGCGTGCTCTTGCCAATCAAGAATAGGGAACTGGGGAGGCAGAGCAGAAGAGCTGACAGTTAGATTTCAGGAATCCTCATCAAATAGAGTGGAACTGTAGCAGAGACAGTTCTTTGCAGCACAGATCCATAAATGCTGGCTTCTGAGGCAGCGCTGACTTCCAGCCTCTTTCACAATAAAGTAATCTGCTCTGGTTTTATAATTCATCTGAAAGAAGTTCTTTCTTAATCCAATTTTTCATCAGAGAACCCTTCTGAGAAATAAAAATATTATAGTGATCTTTTATCTCACAAATACGTCTGCAGTAGGACCATTCTCCTATAACCATCAGAAACAGAAAATAATATCATCAAGCCCATTGGTATTTTGCATTTACAATGTTTCAGACAGAATGCTTTTTCAGCTACAGAACTAAAGTACTCCTAGAGAGTTTATGACTTTATTTCCTTGGAGCCATAGACTGCTCTTGTTGCAGAGCCACTCCCTGAGAGCTTCTCCTATTTGTACCAGTAGATTTACCATAGCAAGGGACACCAACAGTTTGAAAAAATGATCTAACTCTCCCACTAAACTAGAAAGCACACTCCCAAGCAGGATCAGATCTTCTTTCTACACATGACCTGGCCCTATGAGAAAGGCAGAGACAATCCCTCCAAGGTACGAAAAAAGAGAAATGCACAAGTGGATATCCTGATGAACTAGCTGATGTTGTTCAAAAAAGGACAATGAAAAAGCATATTCCCCCCATTAGTTCTGCCATGATCACTTAGTTCTTTGCAGCATTGCATTTACTGATTACTTTTGTCCTTGTCAACAATTTAAAGGAAGGATACGGTCTTTTTAAATTACTGCTAATGTGAAGCACTGGGAAAAAGTCTATGACACAACACCATTTTTTTCTGTAAAGCACAAGGTCTAGCTTCCCCAGACAGTTCTTTTTTTTTTTTTGCCAAATACAGTTAACTGTGGCAGTAATGATGAAAGGCTTGGTTTGATATAATGCCAGTCCATCCCTTGAAAAGAGTTACCCTGATTTACACTGGAAAACATTGGTTCAGAAGGAGGATTTCTGTATGATAGCAGTATTAATCAGCATAGTAACAGCTTTCCTCAGTTGACATAGGAGGTGCTGAAATACCATGAGGAGAGCAAAACCCACTTTCTTTAGCTTGAATTGAAACACTGTTGTGGCTCTTATGCTCATCCCTTCAGTGTTGATCGTGTTCAGCTTTTGCTGGATTTGAGGTCCATTTCCATCACTTAGGGAAAAATACAAATCAGAACAAGATGTGTCAGCTCAAATTGCTTAGACATAGTAAAAACATGGAAATGCTAGAAACATTTTTGGTTAACAGAAACTGAAGACATTAGAAATATAGGGGGATAAATATAAACCTGGCAAATGTTTCCAGAATCAATTGAGCTTAAGCAATAAGAAAATTTAGAAAGCCTTTGATAATGTTTTAAGACTTAGAAATGGCCATATAGTCTGTGAATCCCCATTAAATTAAAGAAACACTGAAACTAGGCAAAGGCAAAAACTAGTCCCAGGTCATATCTTTCTAAATGTTGGCTTCTTTCCAAATGTTACAGTATATTCTCATACTTCTGTTCTCTACTTGGACATGCCAGGCTCAAAGACTTGTACCTTTTGACAATCTGAATTTCATCCTTACCAGTATTGCTGCAGTTCAGATAATACTAGAAACAAACATCATTTTGTGGAGTTTCTTGTTTATTATAGCATGGCAATAACATTCTTTGAGCCATGTCTACAGTGCCGATCTATACAGGCTTAAGTACCAACACTGCTAGTACTCCAATTGAGAGAGTAAACCTTTTTACACATGTAGCTGGAGTTTGCTCCCAGGGAAAGCATAAATCAATACCAAAAAATGATAGACTAAAGGGAATTATTGTGCAACCTTCCTTCTTCAACTCTGGGGATATTATTCTTGGTGATTTTGAAAGCTCAGTTTTATGGTACTGACTATAAATGCTATAATCTCCATTAAATATTTCAGAAGACATTCAGCATCAGTGATAAATTTGCCCTACAATTGAGGCAGCAGAGTTTCAGTGGCAGAGTAAGAACAGGATTTTGACCACAAAATCCTTCCTGGGGTATTATTGCTTTCTTAAAAAAAGCCAGTGAACTCATGTCCTTACTCTGCTAATTCTTGACAGGTCTTTCTTCACAAACCTCCATAAACAGAATCACTTCAGGGTGGATCCTCAGATTAACACACACCTCATTCTTAGGTAGGTGCAATTGCATGAGTTGGAACAGACAGGAATGAGACTAGAGGTCAGTCACTGATGCCCAGACCTCTTTGCTGACCCATTACACAGGCCCTGTACATACAGAAGAAGGATCTGACAGGTGCAATCTGACAGGTGTATTTTTTCAAAACATACCTTCAGTATAAGGAGCTCTTCTATTCTGATGTCTGGAAGGCCTCTTGTAAGTGCTAAAATAAGGTGATATATAAGATAAGATGAGCTCTGTTCACCATCTCTGAGCTTTACAGGAGTGTCACTAACAATCAATTTCATACTAGAATTACTTGGAGAGAAGTCAACAGTCTGTGCCATTATGCTCCAGAATATGCTGCATTTCTGAGGTGGCTGAGCCATTTGAAAAAAATGCTGAGCACTAGGGGACCATTGGATAAAAAGTATTATGTTATTACCACTGTTATGAAGAAATAAATTGATGATCACTGAATTGATTAAGTAAACTACTCCCCTTCTTAGGAATTATTTAGATATGCCATGTCTGTCTGGAGCAAAAGAAAAGAACTCTGAATATAGACCTTTAATGAGACCATCTAATTGTTAATGTAGGAGCATCTTATGCTTCTTGAGAAATTACCAAAAATTTTGGAGACAAATTCTCATCTCTTCTTGTTCATTAAAAGACATATTTGGAAGGCAAGGTCTATATAATCAAGGGTAATAAGTGTATGAACTCCCCAAAAGGGTGCTTGGAAATAGTAATATATGAAACAGTAGTTCTTTGCTGGATCCATCTGTCCAGTTATTTTTAAAAGAACTAATAGGAACCAAGAGTCAGAGAGCTGCAGATTTTCTAATCCAATAGGCACAATTTCCTTAGAGGTGATACATGACCTAGAGCACAACTTGTTTTTATTGTGGTAGACCTGGACTAACTACACTAAGTAAGTTAACCTGAGGTGTAAATATCACAGTTAATGCCATCTGAAAAGAACAACCAAGAACAACCGTGTGTGCGACCAACCATTCCACAGTCTACTACATTAAAAAATTGTGAAACATAGGCCTGGAAAGGACCCTTCTTTTTTCAAGGCAATACATTGAAAACCTCAATATATCTTGTACGAAAATCCAAAATGTGGAAGCCTATGAAAGCAAAATAGCCTTCTAGCCAAATAATACACTGTTTGCTCCATTGATAGTATGGGATTACTCTACCATGCCATGTATAAACTAAGAAGTTTCATAACAACTGATAAAAGGTCACAAGTTATTGATTATTCAGTTAAGGATTTTTGGTTGAGCTTAAAGCATAAACTGATCAAAAATAAATGAATGGGATTTATTATACTCAATTTATTTTACCAATTTGACTAAAAGCAGTGAGTTGCTTCTTAGATTTTTATCTTCTGGTTCCATTCCACGTTTTTCAGCCCAAGAATCTCAAGGCTCTACAAAAAGTTAGCTTCAAAGTCCTAATAAGAGACTGCTGAAGCTGACAGAGATATTGTTGAGACTGATTCTACAGCTCACTCTTTGTGACTGAGCAGATGTATTTCTAAATTTTCCTTCCCATCATTTACTAGCTACTTCTCCACTATATTTAGGATTGAATGTTCGTTTTCTGAACATTTTCCATTCTGTTGGGTTTGTTCCACATTTGAGAATCAGTAGGTCAAATGTGCTGCAGACTATTTTGTTAGACTTGTTAAAATCAAATCAAAACTGTATGATTAACGATATGAATCATCTGTGTTGTTTTTTTGGGGGGGGGTTAAACAGGAAAGTAAACAAGTACTTGTCTAAAGCTCCACCTGCTTTGCTGCTGTTATAGTGCTGTGCATATCAGAGAAAACAATTCCCCCTTCTCAAGGCTGAACTAAAATTAGGCTCCACCTGCAAGATGTTAGTGAAATCTTACACAGCTGCATTCCAGAGACAAGTTCCACAGATTGCTTTTGGAAAGCACTGTGCATTTCTGGCAAAATCAAAATCAAACTTGTTAGCTTTTTTTGCCTAACTTTTCAAAAATGTATTATTAATGATAAATGTAATTATTATCACACTAATCATGCTGATAAGTAATCTCAAAAATAGATCCATTTAAAATGTAATTTTACACCCACATCCCACTGTATTTAACCACTTCTTTGCAAATGCAGGCAGTAATCATAATAATACTTAGCACTTAGACAGCACTTTATTCATTTATAGACACTTCTGTGGCACTCATCACCAGAGTAACTTTATTTTCTTTATTATGTCTTCAAAGTGCTGCACTGACATTAACAAATTAATCCTCACAGCACTTCAATGAGAAAGGAGTAAGTCTGATCATGCACTATTTACTAAGCAAAACTTTACTCTTATCCACCCTCAATAGCCTTTTACTCACTAACAGAGTGGGTAAGAACATTAGAACATAGATCACAAGGATTACTAAGAGCTATTAAAAAAAATAATTCAATTCCAGCTTTGAAGTGACAGAGAATATCGCTATTGACTTCAATAGTTGAAGGGCCTAAATATATATTCCTACACTTTTCTACAATGCTTATTTCTGACAAGTGAATGCTAAATATTCCAACATATGGAATTGTTGGAAGTGTCTGCACAACTGTAAATACAACAAAACTAAAACAAATCAGTATTTCATTAGTAAATGGGTCTGAGCTATATAGACTTCATTTTTCTAGAGGTGATTTTTTTTAAGACCCTTGTTTAAAAATAGAGTTTGTGCATACTAAAGACTGAAGTGAAATTTGTGTCAGTTTAAATTTTCTATGTTTACAGAAAGGCAATTATTTATATGAGACTTTGAGTAACAACTTAAATATGAAGTAGATTAACTAGATGAAAAAAAAAAAAAAAAAGAAAAAAAGAACAGTTACAGTCTTGTTATGCATTTGATAGTTCCTCTGCAGATAAAATTTAACAAATGAGAAAATAAATTCTCAAAATAAGGCTCTGGGACGTATAGTGTCATTAACCAATTGCAACACAATATAATTGATACCTGTAACTCAGGACAGACCCACAATGGATAGATAAGGCTAAAATTTATTTTGCATGCTAAAATATTATAACATAAAAATAATGGAATCAAAATAGGCTACCAACTGCAGTGTGTGAGTAAACATTTTGTTTACTGTGCTTCCCAATTGTTACTGTCAAAAGAAATATAATAGGCAGTTTAACTTTCAGCTCCTAGATAGTGAACTCCTCTCTCTTTCCACACTACAGGCCATTAAAGACCTGACGGCCCCTTGAGACCAAGTAATTCTAGTGCATGATATAACAAAAGAGTCAGTACACTGGCAGTGTGGGAGTGGACTGGGGCACTTATCTAAGTTTCATTCATTGCAGTAGCCCAAGGGAACAGAGCATCAAGCCAGCTGCATCGGCTCAGTTCATCCTGTAACTTTACACTATTTTCCCTCTTAAGTCACTACTAATCCCTCGGGTTTACATGGTTTTTTGGGCGGCATCAGAGAAAAGGAGTGTGAAATTGCCCGAAAGCCTCTTTATAAATAAGACTTATGATATAGACCAGTTCTGTTGTTGAAAGACTGAAAGAAATGCCCTTGAGGACTGCAAGAACCATTTTACAAGTCTCCCACTGTGATTTTTTTTGGTCTTTGTTTAATGACTGATAAATTAAAAAAAACAAAAACAAAAACAAAAAACACCCAAAACCAAAACAAAACCAACCATTGCCAGCTTCCCTTTTTAAGTTAAGTTGTCTGGTTTACTTTTGTTCAGCTAACAACAATATATCCAATACAAAATATCCTTTGCTTATATATCTTGGTTATCTTCTTACTAACAAATTACCTCTTTTTCAAGATTTGTCTTACTTCCCGGAAAGTTTCAATGCCCTGGGACAAATCCCCACCTGGCTGTGTGGGTGTAGTGGCACTGAAGAAAAAAGGAGGTGAATTCACTAATAGCAAGTCTAGATTTTAGTACCATCTCACTGATTCTTCTAGCAGCCATGGTGCCTGGTTGATGATAATGATAGTTCTTAAATGAGTACCATGTGAGATATATCAATAATACCCTCCAAACATGCCAAATACTAGTTGTCTTACCTTTGTGGGGTTGTGTTCGGAAATTTTGCTTTCTCAAGCTTCACTTTTTGGGAAAGTTTTTACAGCACAACTGATGATTATACCACAGCCTTCAGTATTCTAATAGTAACATTTGGAATAAGTAATTAGATTATGTAATGTTCTCTGTTTACAAAATAATTAGTAATAACATCTCTATTTTTGAACTCACAGTTTCTATTTCTTTAGCATTTCTTTTATTTTGGGGAGGGAAAAGAGATGTTGCAGAGATAATTATGTCTTATGTCAATCTACTTCAAGTACAAAGCTTTATTTCTTCTTGTTAATATTGGTTATGGCATTTGAACCACACTGAGACAATTGTAAATTGGCTTACTGGCTTTCCACTTGGTGAAGTTTAAACATTAATCTTTGAATGACAGCTTTTTTCTTCAGTTCTAGTTAACGATCTTGAAAAATATATTTGCCTTTTAACTATAACAAATGAATTATTAGTTTCAAGACACTTTCATTTGGTTAGTGGAAAACAATATGTATTCATAACTACACTTATATCTATACTCAGATATTTGGTACCAGAAACCTTGAGTGGAAACTAAGTGATACTTAGGACAGATTTATCCTTTAGACAGAAATATGGATGAAACAGGCACAAAACTATGTCTATGTTGATGGTTCATTGATCAATTTGCTATTGATTCTGTGATTAACAGCATCAACTCACTTATATTGAAACCTACAAAGCTCCTTAGCAGACAAGTTGAAAAGTCATTGCTTTTGGATGATAACTTCCTTGTGAAAGCCAGTGACAAAGATCCTATCTAATGGGGTCAGCTCAAGGCCCTGAAAAGCAGAAACTGAACCGGTAAGTGAAAAATTAAGAGTTTGTCCCAAATAAATTACCTAAGAGTACTTGATTTAGAATTACTTTGTATTCTCTCACAAATTTCATTCTATATGACACAGTACAAAATGGAAAAGAACTAATTAGTGAGAATGGATATAACTGGAAGGCAGAATGCAAAAATCAGTAAGTCTCTAAATTTTCTGTGGAATGGATGCTTTCATCATAAAAACTGGAATATATATTTATTTAATGGATGAACATGTCTCTGAAAGCTACATAGTTTTATGTATGTCAGGAAATGCTCAAAAAGCACTCATTGTTTAGTAAATGTTCGGACAATTCAGGCAACAGAACATTTTTCCATGGTTGTCTGTTTACCAGCATCTTTCATCCTTGCTACAAAAAAAATACCTGTTAACTTATGTAAGCTCTTCTTTAGGGAAGGTGTTCTCCTGCTTGGACTCAAATACTTTTGAGTTTGCCTGGAGAATTCTGTGAAACTTTAAGATTAATTGAAAAATCCTATCTAGTTTTAAGGGTCTTTAGCAGTTAAAAAATGTGATGGTACATTAGTGAGCTTTATTCCTGGTAGAATCAATCATTACAAAGCAACCACTACTATTTACTTTCATTATCTCTTTTGTGCATGGGATTTTCTGAAAGACATGCTATTTCATGCCATATACCTGTCCTGAAAACGGTGGAGGAAGAGAACAATGGCATGGCCTCGAGTGCTTTGTTTATCACAGCATTTTTCCAAGCAGCAGTATGTTTCTATATGGCAGAAGTTGCTTTTGACATGCAGATCAAGCAAGATGGTCAATACCGTCTTCCCTTTCGGGGCATTCCAGTCATTCCACAGTGGGAAGCCTCTCCTTTCAGCGTCTCTAGCCCTTGGTTTCCTTTTGTAACTCAGTGTTTTACCATTGCCCCTTTGGCACAAATTCCTTAGCAAAGACATTTTCTGAATTTGATCTGTCAAGCAGAGTTTCTTCCTTTCCTTTCCCTTCCAAAAGACTCCATGGCCAAGTCTTTACTCTGACAAGTAGTTGTTCTCAGATGCTCTACTAGTAAAGTGCAATTTGGTGCAAGCATTTTTTAGCTGAGAGTGAATGAAGAGAATAGTAAATCTGGATTGTACTGCCTCGACAATATGCCATGGCCTTTCTCAGGGGAGAAGAATAGGGAGGGAAACTTTGGGCCTATTCATTAGTCTGACTGATATTTTTTTCTTAGTTGACAGCTAGCACTGAGAGTACTTCAAAGGTATTAGATAAAGAAGAAGAAACAGAGGGCCAGCACATCCATTAAATCCATTTATTTAATAAACCATAAAAAGCTTCAGAGCATGAGTGAGGTGTCTACAAGTGCACAGAGCCAGTTCTCTCTCCAACTTTTTACTACCACTGTTAGGGATCAGCAAGAACTGGAAAACATAAGCTGTTTGAGAATGGCCACACTGTGACCTGAATAAACAACAGTGCTTATTTATAGCAATCCGTATAGCAAGACAAGAAGGACCAGGTTTAATAAAAAACAGCTAGATTTTCTTGAGCCAGCATGAGCAGACTCCTAGGGAGTCCAACACAAGTTTGACATCAGTATCTAACATGTATGTAACATCTTCCATAGTAACAGTCATAAGCCGGCTTGGCACAGAGCTCTCACAGTGTAGCTGTGCTAGATCAAAACTAGATTAACTTGGCTTTAGTCTCTTATTTCTTGAGATAGTCACCTCTGGCACTTGCATCAGCATTCACATTCCCTTCAGTCCCTTGGTAATTACAGATTCTTCGAGGCTAAATGGATATTGGAAGCATATGTAAACCCACCTGAACATCTAGGTCAATAACCCTGTGATGAAATGACGGGAAACAAACTGGTGCCAAATCCAAACTTTCTAACTTTCTAGAGAACCTTCAGGTGCTGAATCTGTGGCCTGAAAATATTTGTTTTAGATACGTTATCACAATCTATATATGAGTTTTTTCTTGGTATCTTGTCTAGTGGCCTACTGTGGGAAATGATATTACAGTTCACTTTAGGGTCAAGAAGAATAGCTGTAGTTTTCTTTTGAAGCTCACCTTGAACATTTAATACTGAGTACATAGTAAATCCAAGACTTGGTCACACATACTTCATGTAATCAGAAGGCCTTACTGTCATTTACCAACAATTACCAACTATTCTGCCACAGGTGTAGGTCAATAGGGTCATTCATTCCACAGCAGTATAGTCATGGCTTCAATATTGAACTGATGTTGACCAATAAACTGGCAAGAAGGGATCATTTGGTGCTGCTGTCTTAGTTAAAATTAATTCTGTTATCTTCTATATATTTTCTTCTGAGACCAACTGGGTACTTTCATCTTGGCTGAGGTGTGCCAGTTGGTTATGTTTCATGATGCAACTTTTTTAGTTTGTTTTAATTTGACTGCTTTAAAATTTATTGTGTTGGCAATATTCTCCAGGTGTGTGCTGATACTCCTCCGAGAGGTCTTTTGTTGTAATATATCAGCTGGCTTTGAACTTGTCACTCTTACACAAAAAGGTAAAGAGCATACCTGAAATTATGATGCACAATCTACACCTCACACATGACTCAGGAGTTCTGTTTGGCTTTTTAGAGGAGAACAAATCCGTGGCTTTAATTTTGCAAGGTTCTGTGCACTCTCCAGAGTGCTGGTAGCAGCTGTTAACTGCCAAATGCTATTTCCAGGGTTGTACCTCCATTAATCATTGTGCAGGTGCATGAACAAAAAATGGTTTTCTGGCATGATAAGATGTTCAAGAAGTTGAAGTTAGACAAAACAGCTATATTGATGTTACGTCTATTCAAGACGAAGGGGCAAAAAATTCACTGCTTCCTTCATGAAAAGAACAAAATCTTTTGTGACAGAATTATTTCAAGTTTTAGGATTTTCATAAACAATTCTAGTGTTTATAAAGGAGACCACAGAAAGACAAGTACTGTACTTTTAAAATAAAACATTCTCAGATGTTCATAGTACTCACTATGGTTGTAGTCTCAGATTTATATTTTGCAGGTGTTATTTTCTCAGCCAGGTCTAAAGACTGGATATTATTCTTCTCAGAGTAACTATGAAAAGCTGAATAGTTATTATCAACATTGGAAAAAAACAGCCAAAAATCCAAAGATCACATAATGTGGAAGTTTTATATAAGACAACAGCAATCTTCCATAAAGTTTTGTGTAGATAACTCATCCAGGTTACTCAGACGCAAACATTCCCTTAACTGTCAACATGGTCATCACAGAATCACAGGATGGTTTGGGTTGGAAGGGACCTTAACGACCATCTATTTCCAACCCCCCTGCAATGGGCAGGTGAGACGGGGAGTCTAAACAATCTTAGATTGATGGTGCAAGGCCTGCGCAAAAACAAAGGGAGGTGTATGGGACTGTTCGAAAAGACATACCAGGTGCTGATAACATTGCTAGGCGACTATCCCTTAGCCCAAAGAGAAGTATCCCTAGTCCTTGAAGTTGTGGGTATCAGCAACAGACTATCCCAAACACCAGCATAAACTGGCCTGGCAATCTGGACAGAAGCCAGAGAACAACTGAGGCTGTGCAGAGCGACAGGGTGAAAAGTTCATCAGCGAGGAAGAAGAGGTACTTCATCTTTACAACCCCTCCCCAGGAAGTTGAGACCCCAGCCCGGAGCTTGAAGAGCTCATTGCGCAGGCGCAGGAGGAGGAGACCTGATTACCATGAGAAGTGAGGGGAGGCGGGGGTAGACTATGTATATGTATAGGCATTTTATGAATATGCACTATTTTGTAACATATAAGCCAGACGGGAGCTGCAAATGATGTGCATGTTTGTGGTGGAGTGATCCCCCATGCGCCCAGCGCTGAATAAACATACCCACTTTATAACTCCACAGTTACAGAGTGATTTCTCCGCAAATCACAGGGACACCTTCCACTAGCCCAGGCTGCTCACAGCCCCGTCCAACCTGGCCTTGAACACTGCCAGGGAGGGGGCAGCCACAGCTTCTCTGGGCAATTTGTGCCAGTGTCTCACCACCCTCACGGTAGAGATTTTCTTCCTTATATCTAATCAAAATCTACCCTCTCTCAGTTTAAAACCATGACCCCTCATCCTATCAATACACTCCCTGATAAAGAGTCTCTCCCCATCTTTCCTGTAGCCCCCTTTAAGTACTGGAAGGAAGCTGTAAGGTCTCCCCGAAGCCGCCTCTTCTCCAGGCTGAACAACCCCAACTCTCAGCCTGTCATCATAGGGGAGGTGCTCCAGCCCCCTGATCAACTTTGTGGCCTCCTCTGTACCTGCTTGCACAGGTTTATGCTGTTCTTCTACTGGGGGCCCCAGAGCTGGGCACAATACTCCAGGTGGGGGTCTCATGAAAGGGGAGTAGAGGGGGACAATCATGTCCCTTCACCTGCTGGTCACACTTCTCTTGATGCAACCCAGGATGAGGTTGGCTTTCTGGGCTGTGAGCACACATTGCTGGCTCACAGTCAGTTTTCCATCCACTAATACCCCCAAGTTCTTCTCCTCAGGGCTGCTCTCAACCCACTCCTCACCCAGCCTGTATTTGTGTGTGGGATTGCCTCCGCCTATGTTCAGGACCTTGCACTTGGCCTTGTTTAATTTAATGAGGTTTGCATGGGCCCACCTCTCCAGCCTGTCCAGGTCCCTCTGGAATGCACATCCTTTCCCTCCAGTGTGTTGACTGCACCTCACAGCTTGGTGTCTTCAGCAAACTTGCTGAGGGTGCACTCAATCCCACTGTCCGTGTTGCCAACAAAGCTCTGGTCCCAATATCAACCCCTGAGGAATGCCACTCATCACCACTCTCCACCTGGCCATCGAGAACTTGACTGCAACTCTTTGAGTGCAATCATTCAGACAATTCCTTATCCACCGAGTGGTTGTGTGTCTGTAAAAAAGTACATATCTTAATACACAACCTTGAGGCATTAGCTACTGCATGTGAGTAAGTAGGACCCAAATAATGTTGATCAGGTTGCTTTTGACATGCTAGCAAGTCTCCTTGCCTTTCATGCATGGATCGTATAAATTCACCATAGGCTAAGAGTTATCATAAAGCTTCCAGTAAAGTCTCTATTGGTATTTAATAATTGATATAATAGAGAGAAAGAAATGTCAATGTCCTGTAAATTGAATGTGCAACACTGAGTATTGTATTGGATGGGTCACACAAAATTAGAAAGAGCTGGAAAGAGCTGAGACATGACTTAAGACAAAACCTCCTCCTGAGTACAAAATAAGCACAGAGACCTCTTGTGCCTGTTTCCTACTTTTGTATTAGGCAGTGGAGCTGGCCTGACTGCTCATGTAATGTCTTGTAAAGATGCTTTCCTGATCAAAACCTTCTCTGGAGGAACTGGGCTTGCCTTTGGCATATGGCACCAGTAAATTTCCTGTCACTGTCAGGCACTTTGAATCTGACACTATATCTGAAAGGAGAAGTTTCTAGTCCTAAATGAATATTCCGTAATTTATATCTAATGTTTTCACTCAATACCATTTTCCTAGAAGTCAATTGGATTGTCTTCAAATTTCAAAACCCAATTTGCTTGCTGTATAAAAAGATGCTCATTAAATAGTTTTGTTAAGTATCAGTTCCCTGCAGAAGTTCACGCCTAACGTTAGTAGTTAGATGTGTGGCACCAGCATTGTTCAGCCTGTGTAAAGCATATTCAGAGCTGAAAGTGATTTGGAGAGGGAAATTTCAAAGGTGACAGCTGTTCATATCTCATCAAAAACCCCACTGCTCTTCAGTTCCATGAAATTTTTACTCCTACCTTGACTCTAATATATACTCTGGAAATCTGATGTGTCTCAAAATATCACTGAAGCACCTCATGAGAGTCCAAACAAAAATATTCTGCTACATCAAGGATGCTATATTAATATGTAGAAGAGAAAAACACAGAAGACAGTTGTCAGATACTATAAACTCTAAGTGAGCTGAATGATTTCTTCTAAGATGAGTTATGATAAGCATGGAATCTATGTGGTTTTTTTCTTCATTTCAATTTTTTTTAAAACATTATTAAGTGGATTCAATTTTTCAGTCTTACTACCATGATGTTAAGAAACTTCACAAACAAGGCAATAATCTGGAGTCCACTAATTGTCCATGGCCATGGAAACTCCTTTGCAATCTACCTGCAAGTGCCACATGTGATTGCTGTGAAGTGGAATGTCTCATTCTCAATCCAACCTACAACATTATTTGCATTGGATCAGACTAATGGAAAAAAAATCTCTGTTTTTTTTGATGTGGTGTGGGGTTTTTTTTGTGTGTGTGTTTGTTTTTGGTTTGTTTTTTTTTTTTTTGTCTCACTGCTGCCAACAGCATACAAAATTGTATCTATTTTCTGCAGGGTCAAATTCCAACTCTGCTGGCTTATAAAAGTAGCTTTCACTGATGGTGGACCTAGGATCTGCTACATTTGAGCCTGAGTATATCTCAGAATTAAAATGAAAGTAATGTATTAAAATATAGCTGTATGTATTTATTATACTGATGTTAGAAAATTCTGATTTAAAAATGGGATTTAGAAGGACCTTTATGATTAATCTAGCACAACCCTCTGCCCAAGGTGGGATCAGCTATGCTTTCTGTAACTAACAGATAGTTGTCCAATATGTTTTTAAAGAAATCCTATAATGAAGATTCCATAGGCAATATAATGCAGAGCTTCCATAGCTCTTGCTTAGACAATTTTTCGCAGTATCTAACCTGACCCTTCCTTCATGAAATGCATTACACACACTTGAAAGAGGTAAAGACTTTATTTTTCATGTTTGATGCTCTTTGTCATGTCTTCCCCTCAGGTTTTGGTATCACAGCATGGCTATCTTATAATAAATATTTAGAATTAATTTTAAAAGGCTGAAAAGCTCCTTCCCAAATGAAATAGAAGAAAACTAATATAGCTTTGAATGCACTTATCCTATCACACCATCTCTTCTCACAGGTAAAGTGTTTAGCAGATACAGTACTTAACTATAATAACGCATAATTTTTTTGACACCTGTAATTGAAATCTTGGGACAATGTTTGGGTAATAAATTTACAAGCATGTAATGAAGAGACTAAACTGGGAGTACCATTATGATAACCCTTGACAGTTTGCTTTTATAATGAAATTGAAAAATTCTATGTGGGGATATCCTGAAAGAAACAGAGAAAGATTAAGAACAATGTCTTTCAAGCAAAACTATGAGCAGACAAGCACAGCACTGAGGGAGCTTTTGCCCTTCTCTTGATGCATTAGTCAAAGTGAAGATTTTGGCTGAATTTGAGAAGCAGAGGGACTTAAGTTACAAAGGTGACTAACAGTGATTTTCCTGAGTTGAAGGAGACAAGACAGACTTTCATAAAAAAAAAAAAAAGAAAGCCTAAAGAAGTCGAAATCACTGGAAACTGGCAAACAAGAATCAGAAACTTATTTTCTATTCCCGTCAAGACTCCGAAGAATATTTAAGGTAGTCTACATTTTCCAAACAAATAAATACACCTGATAGAAGAAAACAGAGAGTAAGAGCTATGGAAAACCTACACAGGTAAAACCCAGTAGATCTCAAACACTTAAGTGTTTATTCTGCGTTGATTTAAATCCTTATAAATGTCAATAGATATTAGCTGTGGATTGCTCTGAGGATCAAATCCTGATACTGTTGAAATCAATGGCAGACTCAGATCTGAGGGGAAATATTCTTTACTTATTCATAATTGAAACATATTTCCCATTGATTTTAAAATTCCTGATGAAGATAACCAGCTATATGTTCAGGTAAAGTATTAACAATGACCAAAAAAATGGACTCTACAAGATATTGGAAAATATATCATAAATATGGAATGAACATTCTAACCATCCATGATCCAAATGAAGATGGAATAAAAAAAATCCATAAAGGTGAACCCATCACTTGCATGTCATTTTAATTTACATTTTTATTAAAAATAATTACCTCTGCAAGCTTTGGAGTTAGAGCTTTTCTATATTAATATGTGTTCCTAAAATAAATATCTAGAATAAAAGGTTTTACATTTAAAATACTAATTGGAGAGTTTTAACATCAGAAATATCTCATATAATAAATTAGACTCATCAGGAAGGTGATCAAAACCAAATTTAGTTAGGCATTAATTTTATTTATTTCAAACTAGAGATTTCCTTGACATTCACTTACTGTGTTGCACTGATTATTCAGGTAACTTTTTGCTTGCACAGCTTGATGGCCTGAATTTACTTAAAAAACCCCCAACTTCCTCATCTATTTAACCCATTTATTCTTACTTGGGTTTTATGCAGACATTACTACCATGAAGGAGTAAGTAGCATCTGATAACAACTAACAAGAAATAGAGAAGCTACAGGGTAAAAAGTGCTCTGCACAGTGTATGGTTTGCTGCTAAAAAGAGAGCTGTTGATGGACAAGAGACAGTCCCTGGAAAGTTGTTTGGCCAATAGCAGCTGTTACACAGTAGTATAAAAAAGCCTTTATATAAAATATGCATTTTATGGTTCCTAGGACAGAAGATCAAAAATTAAATATATGCAGGAACATAATTAAAGGATTAATGGCCAAAGCTTCTACATAAAGGGAGACATTTCCGGGAAAAAAAAGTGTGTTATAAGCATTTTTTAATGACTAGCTTTAAAAACAAACTTGAAAACAGAAAAACAACAGTTCTCTTGTGCTGGAAAGGTCACGTTAAACAATTCCACACTGGCTTTATCTGTCTTAAGAACTAGGAACAGGTTTTACCTCTTTTACTTGCCAAGATGTGATTCTCAGCCTTGTGGGTAGAACAATGAATCAGAGTTCCTTGGTTTCAGCAGGTAGTCAAGGGAAAAGGTTCACTTATTTAAAGTAATTCGCAAATACAATGCATCTGAGCAACAAATTTTGTGAGTTCAACTGCCATACTTTTGCTTGTACTCTATATGTAAGCTCAAGTGGCTATTTTAACACTGTAGTATAAGGAACTTTGGATATTTCCTTAAAAAACAAAATTCAATGTTTTTCATTATTTTCTTTCTTTCCTTCTTTCTTGCTTTGTTGTTTTTCTCCCAAGAAGCACTATCTTGGCTTGAAGAAAATCCTTTATCTCTCATCATGTACAGATATGCAATTAAAATCCCCAATCCCTTGCATTAGTTCCTTTTTAATAAGCCATTAGAAAAATAGATGCTGTCAGGGAAAAATAGTTAACTGCACCTTTTGTGAGGAGTCTGAGTGGGTTAGCTGTAGTATAAAGTAGACAACCTTTGGGATTCAGAATGGCTGAGCCGTCAGAGCTTCCAAACATTCTCTTTGGTAACAGATAGTAAGCTCTTCAGCTCAAACTGTGTTGTCATATGTTTTATTCATAGGCCATCATAAGGGCCGCCAAACAGATTATCATGTTTACATCAGGCCTCCTCAGAGAGATAAATTCTTTAATAGTTGAACTGGCAGGGTCAGTCAGTACAGAGATGCCTGCCGGGCAACCAAATAATAAATAAGAAAAAAGGAAAAGAAAGAAAGAAGAAATGAAATCAAACATTGAACTGCTTAATGATGTCCTTCAGCAGTCACCAATCAATATATTTTATCTCTTGCTGAAAAGGTTATATTAAGGTTTCATCATTTTAGTGGCATCATCCTTTTTCTGTGAAGTGAGTAATTGCAGAGGTGCATGGAGAAAGCAGAGTCTAGAAAAGTATAACTTCATTGGAGCTGACAAACCTTTACAAATACTTATTTGTGATGTTGCATCTCTTTAGTGATTTGGGTTCCTTGTGTAATTGAAGTGCCACATGGAGTTTTCCTATTGCTGCTGGAAGTAAATGTGTTTTAGCAGGCACAATCGCACAGAGCTTTGCTATTTGTGCTAGAGACTCTAATTTTAAAGCTGGATATAAGATAAAACAGGTCCAGGGGCCACTACTTATCTACAGCTGCATACATATGCAGTCACTCCATTGTTTGCATTTTTGTATTAAGGAGGTAATATATGTAAAACCAGCAAATGTGGGATAATTCTCACTAGCATTAAAGTATGTGGCCTTTAAAGGGTGTAAAGATTAGCTTGATATTTGCCGAAAATGATCTCACTTTCCATTTTTATAGGAAGTGTTGTTGTTAGCACCACTTAGATTTGAAATTGTACTCAACTGTTCCTTTTTTTCAAACCCCTCAGGTTCTTATGAAAATTGTTTTTAAAACAGAGTAGATCTAAAATACCAATTGACTCTTGGTCATTCCAGCTGAAACATGTCTATAGCCTTCTCTTATTCTGTCTAGGGAAATCTGCTTTTCTCTCTCCACTCTTCCCCATTCCAGCTTCTTTAATCCCTCCCCCCACAAATTTAAGGGCAGCTCTTGAAACGAACCTGCTGCCTTGCTCACATCATCTCTGGTGTTCTCCACTTGCTTCCTTATTTTTTTTTTTTTTTTTTTTTTTTTTTTTTAAATTATTCCACTCCTGTGTTATTTCATCTACTTTTCCAATGGTTGCACCTACCCTTCCTTATGTGGGCTTCTCATATTTTAATTTGGTTTTAATTTTTCCTCCTTCTAAGTCTGGTATTAACCTCTCTTGATCAGATAACTGCTTTGTATTTATCCTTCTGGTGCTACAAACATTTTTAAGAGAGTCAACTGATCAGATAGGCGTGTAGTAGAAACAGAGTTAAGATAGGATGAAAAGGTATTCTGGGAGTAAAGGTGTTAGGTTCATTTCTATTCTGTGACACACAGTTTATGTATAATCTTTATTCAGACACTTAGCCTTTCTGTACCTTTGTCTCCTCTTCCAAAATGTAAAGAGCAGTACTTCCATCATACACTGTTTTAAGAAAAATCCATTGCAAAGTGAAGTGGACAACAACTACAATAATGTAAGTACCTCAAGACTTCTACCAAGCCTTGGGGTGTTTTGATAAAAAATTAAGTATAGCTGATTTTTGCACTGCACCTAATTTATTCACTTAGAACAGGAATTATCTCTTAATTTTAATAAAGCAATATCAGAAACAAGAAAAAAACAAACAAAGAAAAAAAAGCAAGTTCATAGAAATAAAGGAAAATCGAAACTATGGACTACCAGAGTTTACTAATCTTCAGAAAAGAGATGTTTGACACATGCCTTTGGTCATGGGCAAGGAGAGAGGGAGACACTGGCTTGAAGATCTGTGAATACCAGGAATATGAAGCAATGTCATGCCAATAGCTACAGCAAATGTTTGTAAATTGAAATACTGTTTTACTTTGGAGAGATCTGCTTATTAATTCACAAACAGCAGACGTACTTCGTTGGGCATACAGCTTCTATTTCCCCATTATGCACAGATTCATGGCTCAGTACCTAACATGCTGGCAGATGAAAACATTTTGAAAAAAAATTTTTTATACATTCTGTTGTGTTAAATTCAGTTACATGGCATCCGATTAGGCTGCTGGAAGCTAGAGTGATGAATTGCAAGAAAACATGATGAGACATAACAAGCTGCAATGAAGTTGGCCAGAGTGTAAGAAATGTGCATGAGGCAGTAAGTTAAAAAGATACAAAGGTATGAATCCAAATAATCAACAATGTCTAAGTGGCACACCCCATAGTGTGAGGGGCAACACAAGAAAAATTTTCTCTATCTTTGGTCCTGAGTTGTTCCGTGTTGTGCTTACAACTTTGAATAAGTAATAGCTCATGGAGGCGACAAGCCATTGAACCAGCAGCTGGCAATTGGCAAGACATACAGAAGCTTTGATTCCTTTGCTACATGTTGGGAGGAAGGATGCTTTATGGAGACCATGAGGCTACCACTGTGACACCAAATTGAACAGGGCTTGTTGCCCTGAATCTCTCTCACAGTTATATTGAAAAGATTGGTGAAATTGTGCTGCTGTGCATATCACAGAATATATATCTACCCAAAAAGTTAGCAAAATTTGGATTGTGTTTTCCCTCTCAGTTTGTGTTTCAGGCATTATAGTATATTTGGCGTATGAACAGTACCTTGGACCTTTTAAGAGAGCAGTATGTTTAGCGTGACAGACTATATGGAGCAAACACCTGCCTATTTGTAAAGAAAGTGGATTTAGGAATGATGGAATGGGCTCTTGTGGTGTGCTTTATTTAGTTTATTTATTTATTTCTATTTACCAATGAGGCAAAAGGCTTACAAACTTCAGCCTTTTCTGGTCTCCAAAGACAGGCATGGAATATTTTATAGGGAAGAGAAGAAGGCATAACTGGTATATTTTTCTTTAATTTGAAGAAACTTAATCTTCAGCATTTTATATATCATTTCAGACACTGAAAAATTTCATACTGCTTTTGGACCTGTTTCTCAAGCCAGTAAGTAAATTCCCGTTACTATTCAGGGAAGTGTTGTAAAAGAAAGTGGAAGAACAGAGGAACCTTATTATATATTGTCACCAGAACGATTTTGGGGTTGGAATTAGATGATCTTTAAGGTTCCTTCCAACCCAAGCCATTCTATGATTCTATGATTTGAAGAAATACAGATGGAATATTATAAATACATGAAGCAAAATGTGGGAATGGGAAAAGAACCTTCTATGCTTGCATTTTTGTTACACATATTTTCAGCTCTATCTTATAAATTCAGGATATCTGATTTATTGTGCTAGAGAAAAAAAAGATGGAATGATAGGATTTGGGACTCTTCTGATCTTACATTCCACACAGCTAAGTTTTTTTCTGTAGTTTTAATGAAAGCATGGCACTTTTTAACTTAAATCTTGCACTCTCAGTATTTTCCCCCTTTGCTACCAAATCATACCTTAAAAATACAAGCCAAAGTGGAAGGGAGGTAGAAGTGAGAAATGAGGACAGATTACAGCAAGAAAAAAGAAAATCTTGGAAGCAAGGATTTTTCTCCAACTCTGTACACTTACAGTGACAGAATTAAAATATAACTTGTTTTGCACTGTTCATTCACTTAAAGGCATTGGGTCCTGTCAGAAGGGTACTCTATGCATATACATGATGTGGTAGATTATAAGAAAAACAACATGAGGGATGAGTATTGCAGCAGTAACACAAGAACGCCAGCTTTTGGGATAACACGGTATTTTAGTGAGGCACTGACTGGAGAGGCGAAGAGAGGGAAGGGGAAAAGCAATAACCAAATTTACAAATCCAAAGGGTTAGTTCAACAACCTTAACACCTACTTCAGCTTTTCTTTTAGTTTCAAGATTTGGGATGTCCTGGATCAACTGACCAGAAAACAATTGGTAAAAAGTACTGAATCTACACCATTTGAACAAAACCCACCGCTGGATGTCTCTGATACTATTCTGATACCAATTATGTTTGGGGGCAGCTGTAATGCACATCACAGGATATCAACACACTGCACAGACAGTAACTAACGGGAAAGAATAAGTCTCTCTGGATTCTTTGTACCTCTTTCTTCCTTACCTTGGTGAATTCAAACCTGATTGCTATTGTAAATTAATTGATAAATGCAGTATAACTGAGGTAGTCCCTTGTGTCTAGCATAAAAGACCAAGTCACCAAATTTTGGTGCAGCTGTGTATAGAATGCCTTTAAAAGACACTTTGAGGACTGGTCTTCAGGTGCGTTGAGCACTGCTGCCAGGGCTCTTGGTGAATTTGTGGCTATTCTACATCTCAGACATAAAAGGAATAGAGAGGGAAAATCCTAGCAGGAGGATTCAAACATGGCGTATTTTCTGGAAGTACCATCTAATATATAAGAATATTATTATTTATTCAGACCAAAATTCACTATAGTCCAGCATAATGCTCAGTAGCAGATGCTTAGAAAAGAGTATAACAACAGGACAGGAATCTAGTAATGCCTCTCTACTATAATCCACCTCAGTTGTCTGCTGACAGAACATATCAGAGTCAGTTCTTGGTGGATTCCATGAGTTTGTCTAATTGCTCTTTGAATCCATGCAAATTTTGTTATCTACAGCCCCCTCAGAAATATTTAGGTACTACTATGTACTATTATGTATTGTTTGACTTTAACTTGCTATCTGACAACATAATCTGATGCCCATTTTTCTTGTATTATGAGAGACAATGAATAATTGTTCCCTAATCACCTTCTCCATGCTACTCTGATTTTATGGAGTTTTATCATATCCCTCATCAGTCATCTGTCCAAGACTGAAAAGCATCTAGTTATTCCTTTACAGAAACTGTTCCACATCTCTGCTCATCCTACCTGCTTTCTTTTGTAACTTTTCAGCTTCTAACATCACTTTAAAGAAAAACAAACAGGGGGAGGGAGGAAGATCTCTAAAAAGTCTTTGGTTTGGTAGAGCACCATGGACTCAGACACGATGTAATAATTGTTCCTCTTCCTCTCTTAATGGTTTTTGCTCACTACTGAGCACTGAGCTATGATTTTTGTTTGTTTTGTTTTGTTTTTTTTTTTTTTTTTCCCAGGGAGCTAACATTTATAATCCTTAATAGCTCTTTTTTCAGCAGCAGTTGCTCAGCCATTCTGCAAGTAAAGTTAGGGTTGTTTCTGTAATGTGCCCTTGAGTTGGGACACAGAAACAAGACTTTCAGTATTGAAGATCTGTATGGATCTTTCATGATTTGTGGGATTTGTGGTTTCCCATTTACTTCTTAGAAAGAATGGAGGAAAGCAAAACAAATAGAAAAAAAAATCTCTGTGAAACTTAAGGAGCTTTTGTGGGTTTCCTACGACTTTAATACTATATTTAATATCAAAGAAATTAAGTAGCTGTCAGTTCTAAGATGAGAAAATCAATTCTTTTCTGACATTTAATTTGTGCTTTTGAGATGCAACATAACAGTACTAGAGTATAAAGGTTCTGACTTCCCTATTGGTTAATTTCAAAGCTTTGATTAAACCTTTCATTTGAACTAGTTTCAATTTTTTATTTGACATTTTTACCAAGGTTGCCAAATATCTGACTGTTTTAAATGAGAAAAGAGAATAAGATGTCATTTCCTATCCATAGATCCCAGGTTTTTGAACAACATTTCCTTGGAATCTGCATCAACATTTCATTAGAAATTCACAGCATAATGAATTTGAAGATACAGAAAAGTCATAATACAAGTCTTATGCTGGGGAGCAAAGAAACACAGGGAGGCCATTCAATGTGACTGAAAGAACAATTAAGCCCTTTCCAGTGAAAGTGGATCAGCTAGCTAAGTGTTTCAGGCTTCACACCTTTGTCAAAATGTGCAATGTATATTCTTTTCTTTGTCCATTACTATTTTTTCTGTGTTTGTCTTTAGAAATGCCACTAGATGCTGTTAGCCTCCCCACAGCCACATGGCTGTAACTCAGCAATGAAGTCATGTTCTCTGGGCTGGAGCTGACACAAGATCTAATCTTATTCCACTGATAGCAGTAGAAATACTTTACAATAGAAAATGTATTGTTAAAATTAATGTCCTTTAAGTGTCAGTTGCATTTTTTCATAACTAAACTTATTTAGTCATGAATCAAGCCAGATACTGCAAAGATTTATAACTAAATGGTGTGCTGGCAGCAGTCTGTCAAACTGGGATGAGTAGGACCACTGCCCTGAGCAAATGCCGCATTAGGAAAGGAGTGTTGGACCAAGCAAGGCTTCATTACTGTCACGGGGATCTAGACAAGAGGGAACTGATTTGGAAGGCTGCACCTTCTCTACTTGCCTCTGATGTACTCTACTCTGGGATGCTTAGCTGCTCCTCTTGCTTCTCTTGACTCCTGGCATGCTAACGCTCTGGTACAGTGCAGGGACAGCACATTGCTGCCCCGATCTTGTTTAGGGTCTATGGGTATGAATGGAACGCAAATGTTGCTTTGATAGCAAGCTACATATTCATTTTGGTAGGTAATTATAGATGATTGCTGTGACTAACATTTTAAATATATGATAGAGTTAGGATTATGAATATATGTTTTAATGGAAATGTGTTTGGTAAATTCTCTCAGACAAATATGCTTTTGTGCTGTCCATACAGCACTGAGCACAACAGGGCCCTACTTCTTCTTTAACTTCTCCAGTGTAATACAAGTAATAAATAACAATATATGCTCATGGGAGGATTTAGTAGTTAGGACATCTTGTTTATTACCTTACAGTATACATAATTCAAGCTTTTTTTTTTTTTTTTTTTTTTTTTTTTTTTTTTTTTTTTTTAGTGGACTACTTTTCCATCTTCTTCAATCAGAAGTCAATAAACTACACTTTTGTCCTATGTCTAACTTGTCAAGGTCTCTAAGAGAAAATATGTTTTAAAGTAGTAGGAGTTAATGGTCACTCCTGCGTCATAAATTGCACTGGCAGACACACTAGTAGCTTGTAGAAGTAAGGATGGCTTTCTCCTTGAAAGCTCTAATGAGACTGGGGAATAATATACAATCTGTGATTCAGGTACACTGCACTGCAAATTCGTGAGCTTTTAAACAAGTTGTAATGCTTAATAATACTGGAAATACATTCCATCTGCTACTTTTCTGAACTCGGCGAGATAAATACTTGTTATACCTGTGGAACTTAACTGCCTTTGATTTCTGTTGCTTTCAAAATACTTAATGATTATCTTATATATGTGAAAGTAAATGCCCTCAAATATTGTCTTCAACTCAACCACAATGCATAAAAAGGAAAGACACCAAATTCTTCTGGAAAATTCTCAACAGCTTTTGAATAACAGACTTTTACCTCAAGTCACTACAAATCTTTCATAATTCATGTCATTATTATTAAGCATCATAAGTTTCCCAAGACAATTACAGCCAATAGGGGTATATTAATTTAATTTTATCCGATATGTTTTCAGACTATGTAGGCAACTGCTGCTAGAAGAAGAAAACCTGCAAGGAAGGAAAGAATGAAATTTTAATACCTTATTGAAACACTCTGGGAATGACTTTTTGAAGGAGTAATACTACTTATGACTGGACTTTTTCTAAACAATAAAATGAGTCTTACTTCTAAAGACTAAAACTTGACAGCTCTGAAGTTCTATTCCTGCTACCATATTCTTTAAAGCCTGCACAAAACTGATGTCTTGACAGTAATCATAGCCCTGGAAATAACTCGATATGTATATTAACCCCAGAAGAAATAAGGTTGATTCAGTCTAAAACCTATATTCATCTATAACCTGCAACCTGCTCACAGTGCAACTAATTATTTCTTTTACTGCATAAGAAAAACTTTACATGCAAGGTTTTTGTTCTGAAAATGTGTCAATATGCAAATAACTAAGAAAAAGAGTCTTTATAATCTTTAGAGTGGCTCAGACACCACTGGACTTCATATCAATTTCAGTAGTTAATGACTGGAAGTAGTTAGTGACTGTATATGTCTTTAGTGTCAGTCTTGTAATCTTACTCTTTTTCCAAGATGCAACCGTACATTCAACTACTCAGAGTCTGTTACATATTAAAGACTATTGGTTTTTATTTAATCTATGTACTGTAAAGTACTTTCCAGTAATTAATGTGTAAGAATTTCAAATAAAACAAAACTCATTCTTGAAGGGAATCAAAAAATTGAAATCTTAAAAATTGAAACATATGAAATAAATATATAACACAAATAAATACAGATTTTATTAAAAAAAAAAAAAAAAGTCAATTTGGAAGTCTCAAAACAAACTTCTGCTATTTTTATTTAAAAGTGAAGTTTAACTCAAGAACAACAAATTTTCCTTGGAAATATTAATTTAAAACACTGTGCATTTGTAGCTGCTATTCTAAAATAAATTACATGAAAATTGTATTGCTAGTCTCAATTATGAACAAAAACTATTTCTTCAAATCAATGCTTCCTTTTATCTCAAAATACAAGTTCAGAACTTCAAAAATTGGCAAGTCTCTCTTGTCCATGCAAATGTTCAATAAGCTCTAGTTGTATGGTTTGCCCCTTAAAATTGTAAAATCTCATTAAGACAGGAGCCAATTAATAGTTGACATCTTTTATGAGAGGTGTACATATAATTTTAGACTATGTAACAGCACTGTTTAGTCCAACCTGACAGAAAACTAAATCGTTATTGCAATATTAGGGCCTCTGTTTTAAATTTTTGGTTTTGAGGTACAGAATTATTAGAAAACAGAAATCTTTCTGCCATTTATGGCTTTCACCTTGTGACCAGAGACACTGGCTATTTGGCCTAGCCAGAAATACCATGAGCTATTGCTAACTAATGCCTTCACTGGAAGCTGTTTTACCAACTTCTTGGAAAAATGTAATAGTCCATCTTGCTTCACAATTCTTGCTTTCATATACTGCTCTTTATTATTCTCTCATTCTGAATATGATTATATAAAACCTGCTATCTATTACTTGCCACTATTAGAAGACTTTCCAGCTAGTTTTCAGGCTCATAACTGAAGAAACACCTGTTTATATGGATGTTCAACTGCCGAGCGCCATATATTCTGTGGAATAAATCCTGACCCTTCAGTGACTTTTAAGGCAGAGATACCACTGATGCACTTAAAGAGATGGATGCAAACTTTGCTTATTATTCTCTGACCATGTTCTGAAGAATCAGGCTTACTAGCTGTCTTGAAACCATGGACCAGAGTAGAGCATTTAGTCCAGTTATCTCAACTGTCAGCTTTTGCAGAACATTTATATCTGGAAAAGAGAAGACTGATCACATCTATTTGAGGGAAAATTGTTACTGATTATCATTCAAAAAATGAGAAAAAACCCAACACTGTACCCTCATTCAAAAACATCTGTTCTTTAGAGTCCAGTATTCAGTAAGCAGAATTAAAACTTCTCTGGATTAATAAGTATTTGCTCCAGGACACTGAGTGCAAATATGCCTCTTATCAGCTCCACCTAGGTAGGAAGTTCATTATTATTTACTCAGGTCAAGCTGTCCTCCTGCCACCTCTTGGGTTAAGGGCTCCATGACAAAACGTATGGCAGATGGAAGAGGGAGCAGATCCCACCCGCTTCAGCTCTGACTGACTTTGTGAAGTTAATTCCAGTCATTGAATTACTGAATAGGCCTTTGTGATCTGGTACAACTTGTTTTGTTTTGTTTTGTTTTTATGATGGGGCTAGGCATGGATAGACTTTTCTGTAGTCACCATGAGTGGCTCCCACACAACTTACTCAGTTAACAGCCCTTTCTCAGGGTACTAGTAGAGGATAATTCGTAGAGCTCTTAAATTTATACAACTTTTCTAAAAAGTCTCCAGTTGACATAATAAATTCATTCTCTCCTCTCTTGTGGGATAATCTATCAGCAGAGCTCATTAGCAGCTTCTGAAACAAAGCCTCTCCTAAAATCCTGTTGACATCCCTGAAATTTATTGCAAGTCATACCATACTATTTTAGAAAACAGTACTGAAAAGGAACTCTGGAGATTCATCTGATCCAGTATAACACAACAGCTTGTAGACCACCAGTGAGCTGCAGAAGGACTGCTGCTTGTGCCAGCTAACAGGCATCATCAGGAGCTGCCTCCCAATTGTTATCAAATGCTTCCTGACAGGCAGAGGCAAAATCTGGCTCCCAACTGCTGTTGATACCTGCAGGCGGGCATAATCGGGAGCTGGATTCCCACTGCCATCAGTACCTGCAGGCAGGCAGGGTTGGTAACCTATATTTGTAATTACTGCAATGAAATTAAGAGATATTTTTAAAAATCATACAGTAGAGTTTAATCTAAATGTTAAGTATATTATTTATTACCCTTCTGTCCCAGCTGTTGAATAAGAGTTGGAGACATAGTAGTCCATGGACTTTTTTCAGCAGGTTTGGATGATCCTTTGACTACAAAAGATTGAGAAAAACAGAACTACTTCATCTCCCTGCCAAAGACAGGATATATGAAGCCTGAGTTATTCTTGCTTCTAAATTCGAAGGTGATTTTTCTTTATATTAAAAAAAAAAATCACAGCCATAATTTTGTTTCCAATAAGATTCTTATTATATTTTATGCAATATTTCATGGCATTTAAAAAAAATTAAAAAACATTTTTAAAATATCTGAAAAAAATCCTTCAAAATGCAGAAGTGGACAAATTTCAAAATTCAAATTACTCCAAACTGTATGTGAAACCTTAGCTATAAGAGAAAAAGAAAGTTACTTTATTGGTAAGGAGGACAAGATATTTTCTAAACACAGTATGTTCTAAACTTTGAATCACAATATTTCACCAGAGTTTGAGATGATGATCTGTAGTTAAAAGGCCTCCTATGCAAAAAATGATGAATTATCATATTGTTACAAAATAAAACTGAGAGCATATTCTGGCTCTTTTTTGGTCTGTTGCTCTTCCTTCTTCTGCACAGAAAGTACTGTTTCCTTAAGAATCTATACAGTATAATGAAGTTAATTGCTGTCTTTTCTTACTTTGTAGTCGGGCTTTCTTTGACAAGGATATTGGGGGGAAAAGTCTGAAAGAAAATGTTGCAGTATGCTTTCCTAATGTGTACCAGGCCTTTGACAGTGGCCATAATAGTAAGATAGCAGCTTTAATGTGGTCTTGGAAATTTTATTATTATTATTATTCAAAAACATTAAGCACACTAGGGAAAGTTTATATTTCACACTTTCTGTTTAGACCATGGCTTTGGTTAGAAAGCAATGTGTTAAAATCTATGTGTTAATAAAACAAATGTCTACCGAAGTGTCACTTATTTTTTAAAAAAAGACAATAAATTGAAAGGTATTATTCCACATCTGGAATTCTGCCTTAACCTTGAAATGTCAGCTAACATTAAAACAACAACTGAAATATTGTCTCATGCGACCAAATGCTGTTCCTGCCTATTGTCACAATAAGAACTGTGTATTAGTGAAATTAAAATTAATATTTAGTATTCTGAAGCAAGATGAGATGATTGTGAGTTATTAGTTCAGAAGTCACCTTTGCAGATTTAGTAAAGAAGAAATAGTTATCATAATGAACTATAACTACATAAAACAATCAAAGAATGTTTTATTTGTGTCATATTTATGTCTGGATATGAACAAGTCATTTGCTAGGTGAACAGAGATACAGGATTTTGGGGGGATTAAAGGTACAAAAAGCAGCGTTTTGCCTTTGTGTTCCTACCTCAGACCAGTGTGAAAAAAATCCCAATGACATACAAAATAAACTGGCACAAAAATATAGTTATTTACTAAAAAAAAAAAAAAAAAAAAAAAAAAAAAGGGTGAAGGTGGAGGTGTTGAAGACACATGATTTTACATGGGAAAAAAAGGCTTTGGCAATCCTGTTACAATAATTCTTGTTTAGCCAAAGACTTGTCCAAGTCTGAACCAAACTGGGGTGGATTGAGAGCAGTAATAAAGAATGGCTGAGGATTTGGGCAGAACTACTGAATGCTAATAAGGTGACCACTTTCAGTTGCTAAAAATTTACTGGTGACATTTTTATTTTCCAGCTTTGCCATTTCAATCCTAAAATACCAATATAAATCTGCAAATAATTAAACACACCCAATCCACAGATATTTCCCATAATCCAGAGAAATAAATCTAGATATATGATACAGCACACACTGCAGCTGAGTTCCCCAACTTACATAACATTTTAAAAGAAAAGCAGAGTAAAAGTGACATGACAGCTCTTTGAGGTCATGCCCCAGTATGTTGATCCTACTATATTTAAAGGGTAAGGTTGGGTCACTAACTAAATAAGAGCAGTGCTGAAGATTTTTTTTTTGTTGTTCATTTCGGTCTTGATGACCCCGGCAGAGGTCTCACTTATTAAAGTGTGTTTGTGTATGGAGGCAGCTCCAGAGGGAATGTCTTAGATTATGCTCTTAGAATTGTGTCTGGAATTGGAAAAACACTGCTTAAAGAAACATCATGATGGCATTGAAGCTTCATTCTAGTCTGGTGCACAGTTAATGCAGTCACTAACTAAAATACACAGCTCTGCCCCTAAAATGCTGGCATTTTTGTTTCATGTAACAGGAATTATATTATCTATGCACTATTTTTGAACATGTTCCTGTACATTAAAAAAAAAAAAAAAAAAGTTGAGGTTCAAAAGAGAGGAAAAAAATGTGTATTATTGTGGTATATTTCATCCAACAGAGAACAGATGGTTATTTCAATACATAAGATATGTCAGAGGACATATGAAGGTATCATACTAACTTTTAACATTCATATGTACACAGGGAATTAGAGGTACTTGGTGAAATACTGTAGGCACTGGTGTCAATTCCAATTGTAAACTTTTCCCCCCTTTTACCATTGTAACCTTTTTGCATTTTCCCAAATGAAGTAAAAAAGGGGGAAGAGGGGAATGCAACTTAATTGTGCATTATTTACCTATGAGTCTTTATTTAAATGATAGTAAATGACAGGGAGACCTAGAGAGCTTACAAGAGCTGGGGATCAAACCTGAAAAACAAGACAAAACAACATTCAGCAATGAAAACTAAAAAGTCAGATATTTAAGGGAAATAATCTGAAACACAAATATACTATGGAAAGAAGATAGTGTTTGGAAAGCACTAAAAAAAAAAAGACTTAGGGCTAGTGGTGAACAGCAAATTAAATAAGGGCTTGCAATGTGATACAGCACTGGGAAAACAAACAAATGTGATTTTGGCCAGCATATACAAAGGGATCACATTCAAAGTGAAGGAATGGCATTGCATCAGAGGAGACAAAGCATTTGAGAATATGCTTTAGAAAATAATGGATTAATGTAGGGGTATACAAGGTGATTCACTGCGTTAAAATTCAAAGCTATGTGAACAGGTGCAGCTTCATAAAATCTAATAAAATTTCCCTCCTTTTTCTAGAATTGAACTTGATTAATTTTTTTCAGTAATTCTGTGACTTCTTAATTCCCATAAATTTAGTAGATTCCTTGGAATTCGTCCTAAAGTTTTAAAGATGACCTCACTGGAGAGCAGCAGGTCAATGAATTGTTTTCCAGTTCTATTGGCAAATCCTTTCCCAATTTATGAGCTAGGATTTTTAAGCACCTATGGGAAACTGAAAATGTTTCAGGCCCAACTGTTTGCTAGCTCAAAGACTGCAGGCAATTCCCACACTTGCATAGCCTTACTAATAAACACGGAGAGCTCATCAGTCTCAGTTGAGGCTGCAGCCTACTGCAGGCACACAGAGCAGGCAGGGTCTGCCTGCCCTTCTGGCTGCTGAAAGGTAGACACGTGCACCTAGGATTCTAGATAAAACAATTTGCATGATCTTCAGCTCTTTTGTTCTGAAAAGTTATGGTCATGTGACATTATATACAGTTTCTGAAGGCTTTTTATACCATTTTCACATGACAAGGCCCTGTTTAGGCTTGTAGCTGCAAGGATTCAGGAAAGAAGCACTGGGATGGTTTCAGCATTCTTTCAGCACAGAAAACAGAGCTGGTCACATCAGGTTACACAAGTGCTACAGAAAGACTGAGACCACGGGCTGTTAGCTTCACTGTCTTTGACCTGTCAGACTGTATGCATAACATATGTTACTGGTCACAATCCTTTGCTAACCGGTGCCTTTTCTGATAAGCTACAGCTGTTCATAAACTGCAAAAATATCAGCATTAGTGTAGTTGGAAATTCTGCATGTGTATCATTGAATCTGTGCTTTGCACTCACTTTGGATCAGTGAAATTACTTCACGAGATGTTGGGCAGCAGAGAAACAGGCCAAATGTTTGCAGTCTGGGAGTATTAAATCTACACACTACTGCAGACGTCATGTTTACTTCAGGACCCTCATGTCCAAGTATTCATAGTGTTTTCCATGAAACCACTGGTGTCACCAATTTGGAGGCAAATGAGCAGTTGATTGCTAACAGTACAAGGATGACAAGAAAAAATGTCTGCTATCTACTATAATTAAAAGTAAAACTCAACAACCTATCTGCTCTGTTAGAAGAGACAGGGTAAGCATGTGCAAGGCCAATGCTCAGTGCTCTTAAGTAAACAAACAAACAAATGCATACAAACACAGAACAGATGTTTGATTCATAGGAGCTTTAAACCAGTGGGGTCACTTCTTGGATGTCTGCCACTTTCCATGTGGCAGTATATAAATCACACAGAGTCTGTAATCTATATAAAAATCTATATAGCCTAGACAGAGGAACAGGCTACAAATTTGTAGCCCAGGGAAATTTGCTGATGGCATGGAGCATAGTAGCACACTGAAGAAAGAACTAATTTCAAGTTCAAATAAAAGTTTTTAATTTGCAATACAAGTTGGCTGCTGTCTGTACCATATGTGTCTTTGAAAGTAATAAACAAACATCATGTATACACAGGTGACTGCAATGGAATTACAGTGGGATTATTTTGAGAGAAATTGTAAAATAGGGGGATCTTTTCATCAAATATCAGTTAAATGTGGAGAAGCAATTAAATAGAAGAAGAACCACCAGGAGACTTCACTTTGCAGGTGAAGGTGTTGAATGAGTGTTTTTCAGTGCTCTGAGCCAAGGTAGAAATGTCTTTGCTTTTGCTTATAAACCTCTTTCCCAACAACCTGTTTTAGCACTTGGGAAGGCACAAAGAAGGGACAGAAAGATAGAGAGGATGATGACAAGCTATAAATCTCGATGCTTAAATTAAGTGATAGGGCTAGAAATACAGTACAGTGCGTCACTTGTTACAGTGTGACAAATGGTGCTCCATTTGCTAAAGTCATTTACAACTGGCCATTAATAAAGGGGCTGGGACAGGGAATGCCACTTGCTAAAGTTCTAAAAGGAAAGTGATTAAAAGTAGCTGGAAGTCTGAGTATACACTTCAGAATACTGGCCAAGAAAGGATTTAATTCTTGTACTTATAGATAAATATTTTAATGATCATGCGCACTGCTACCCCTAGGATTATAAAAACTAACCATAATGGACAATACTCCAGATGTGTTGTAAGGAGAAATTACTGGGAAAATGTTACTGGGGGAAAATACTGAGGAAAAGGAGATACTAAGAGGCTTTATCATTGTATTATAAGACTGAGGTCTGTGGAACACCCTCCTAAAAACTTGTCAAGACCACTGTAGCAAACCCATTCATAAAAAAAGACCCAAACAGATAATAGCTAAGCGGAAATCTAGCTACCATCCTCAGTGCAAGAACTTAGATGTGCACGCAGTTTACCTGACTTTTCTCTTAATAGTCTTTCCCTCCATTGTGTGGAAATAGGAATTGAAGATGACTTCTCATCCTGATGCTCAAGTAGGTCACCAATTTATTTCTTCTTTCCCCTTCTCTGTTCCCTTCAATACCATATATCCAGGCTTTTTTTGGTGTACTCTGGTAATGCCTGCTATTCCAATTTTTTTTTTCATGTTCTTTATTAAAAAATACCTGCAATTGTGTAGGCCCCCCAATATTTGCTATCTAATTCAGTTTCAGAGCTGCACTACACTCTGAAAAGGGTATAGGCAGAGGAAAAACCATGAGCCTGTTTCCTCACATGCTGGAGACTCATGACATCATTTGACTCATACTAGTGGAAACCTTGTGGTCTGTGGTCCTAGATAATTTCATCTGTTGCTTCTCTGTAACAGTACTAAGTTGGTTTATACTAGAATTAAAATTCAGTACTCTGATAATACTGGGTATGAGTGCTGTAAATGTTATGGGTGCCCATCTCTACCAGACTGTTAAAGGTGGATTTGAGTGTAAACTTCAAACTTTTGGAGCCCAAACAGACACACAAGCTACAAAATACAGGAAAACCCTTCACCAGCTTCACTGGAAGCTTTTGTTTGGGAAACTTTAAAGAATGCCGCTTTTATCCAAATGAGAAGCAATACTTGCTAATATAGACTACACATACAAATGATGAGATACATTATAAATAAACAACCTTAAATTATAACATGGTTGCATGTCTTTTTAACTATAAAAGAGATGTAATATAAGGGAACAATGACTATCATGAGCTGTTATGTTTAATTAATGTCTTTTCAAGTACTGTGTGTGGTTTACAAATCACTGTGTTACATGTTGCACTATTTCGTTGAAACTGATCTTTCCTCATCACCTGGTGCATTAATATTCACATTGGTCTGACATGGATCACTTTTGCAGTTGCTCCTGTCTTCTACATTCTTTCTGGTAACCTTTCAATTATTGTGATAATTGTAAGCAAACAACCTGAAACAAATGGTAAAATCAGCATGGCCAGACTCTGCCTTATTTTATTTCTTTTACTTCTATGGACATTTGAATGCTGTTTGGTCAGGATGGCATTTGATCTGAATTTATTTGTCTTGGAGGAAAACCAGCAGAAGCTAATGTTTTATCCAAATGCAGACAAAATAGGCATGTAATTACAAGATCTTTCAATGCATTTATTTTCAACAGGTAATTTGATACTCCTGCTTTTCAAGAATTAAGCTGTCACAGATAAATAATCACCGCTCTTCAAGTTTGCTTCTCAAAAATACTTAAAATCTTCCTATGCTTTTTATTTAGATCTCAAATATATATATCATGATAAACTTGAACTTCAAAAATGTTATATATATAAACTTTTGAAATGGAAATGAAGTTGGAGATAACAGAGCAGTTAAAGTAAATGGATGTTAAGAGTAATATTTATCAAAGTCTACATAAATGTAAAGGAACCTTGTGGATATTCTGGATAGTCAAATTTGTATTTTTTTTTGCCAAGGAACCAGACAACATATTGTCTGCACAGTGGAGTTAGCCTGTTAGCTCTGTTCAAGTTTTAACATAGTGAGATCTATAAACATGTGGAGTAACTTTGCCACTATTCATAAAAAAATGTTATAACTCTAGCTTGAGATCTGTGTGCCATGGATAGATAACAGAAGGAGGTTTAAAGCATATGGTCTCTACAGTCTGAATTTAGGAGTAAGACCAGCTAAAGAGTGAAGAATGGAGAAAAGAAAAAGGAGACTAGGAAAGTTTTAGTTCTGTTGATAAAAAGCAGGAAAGAGAGACTCACCCTCAGTAGAAAAAGGAATTTACAAATGTCAGATTAAAAGTTGTATCTTACTTTAATCAAGAAAATTTTCCTGTTATTAGTTTTGCTCAGAAATATTATTGCTAGAACCTGTTCATTTAAATATCAAGAATGACATGTAGACTGTCATTATTGTACAATACAAGCAGATATTATTAATGACATTATGGCGTCTGTGTAAGTTACATTATGGAAGGAGGAAGATTTGAAGGAATTTCAAACACAGTTTCCAAGTTGGGTTTTTTTGTTGTTGGGGCTTTTTTGGTTTGTGTTTTTTGTATTTTTTTTTTTTTTTTTGGTTGTGTTTTTTTTTTTTTTCTGGAATAAAGCAATTTTCTGTAAAATAGTATTTTTTTAACAGTTCTGCTCTCAAAGTAGCAATATTCTTTGGGCTATCTTGTTTTAGCTAACAGTGAGTTGCTGAGCTGACCTACCATAAAAAAGTATGGCCAATAAAATGCAGTCTTCTTTTTCTATCGATAAACAAAGAAAAATTGTAACAATGTTATTGAGACAGACACATTTCACAGATGAGCAAACAGATCCCAATTCAATTAATACTTTAGCTGTGGGATGAAATAATATTAGAATTTGACATGTTGTACACAGAAAAATAATGATCTTTTTTGTAAATATCACATCTGTAAATTTTGATAAGCCCAGTTGATGGCGTGCTGAAGTGTGATTTAAAGCAAGCTGAATTGTACAAAGTTTCTCAGTTAGATCTGATCAGCTTAATTTATTGGAATTTGATAGTGAACTTTAAAGATTTTTTTTTTTTATTGAAAGATCATGAGATTAAAATTCTATTAAGAACTCCTTCCCCAATGCATTTTTTGTCTAAGCATGCATGACAATTTACAATTCATTTCAGGGACTACAGTTGATGAAGAGGCTCACTATTGTGGGCTGATAAAAGATCATGATACTTTTGAAGCATGAAACTAAGAACCTAAAAAGACAATGAATGAGAGTATGTTGGGCTAGAACACAGGTACATTCATCACCTAAATCACGTAGCTATAAAGGTGTTATGGAACAATACTCTCTTGGGACAGTAATATTTCTGCATACATTATTAGATAAGTTGCAAGGAAAGAAAAGTACAGTTTTAGGTGTCTTAACAATAAACTTAGATAATATAGGCAAACCAAAAGAAGAGTTTCTTCAGAAAAGTTATTCTTTGGGAAAAATTAAGTACTGGTGGTGAACTATTTCTATATGATCTTTTTATGTTCCCTGCTTGCAGATGCCTTACCTCCCTTTGTTTTCTGTAGTATGTTAGTTTTAATTTTAATGCTTGAAATCTTGGGTTATGACTTTAAGCCATAGCTATTAATATTTATTGATAAACTGAATGTCCATAAAAAAGGGAGCTATATCTCGATGGTCTACATCCCTTCCTTTGGTTTTCAGTTAGAATTACAGAGGGCATGCTAAGTATTTGAAAAGATCATATTAGTTTTATCTATTGGTGTTTCCTCATTTACTGATATCTATCTTGGCCCACGTTCCCTATTCTCTTTCCCCTTAATTTTTCCAGATTACAACAGTTTGTTACATGCACATATATACGTGGCATGGAATATACAAAAATGTTTTGTAGAGAAGACAACAGAAAGCATTATTCCTTAAAATTTTGTCAGAATTAGAACAAATATAAATTGGTGCAGCTCCATTGGCTTTAGTGCTGTTGTCTGATTTTGGGTAGCTAAGAAGCTGTCACAATATTTCCTTTTCATTCTTGATATTTTACTTGTTTCTTTTTATTGAATATTGCAGCAGAAGATTGCCTTGGCTGTAAACACAAACAGCAATGCCTGTGAAATAGCATTCATATACTCTGGCAGTGTATAGATTAGATAGGCTTAGTAGATGCAAACACACGTCTATATTTTTTAAGAAGGCAGAAAGGAAGAAGAAAGAATACATGAAATACTGAACAGCAGGACTGCAGTGATTCATAATGCTCTCTGCACTGCTGTGACTCGTCACTGGTTGTTCACAACTTCAGCACAGTCTCTGGGGATTCACAAGAGTTTATGCATTAGCAGAGCATTATTTCTGATCCTGCTGAAAAGTGCACAGAAATGTACACGATTCAAGCCTTCAATTCCTTCCACAAAGTAAAAAAAAAAATGCATCCACAACCAATTGAACTGCATAAAAACTCCTTCAATCAAACGAGTATAGGTGCAATCTCTACTCTACTTCAGACAGGGATAGCCAGTCTGTGGGAGTGAGTGTGAAGTGCAAGCCCACAGTGGAAACAGTTCAGTATCTATATTACCAAAGAGAAAATATGGGGAGCTCTCTTGCAAACACACAGGCACTCTGCATGCTCAAATATGCTCTCTGGTAACAGCTATGGACAAAATCCTGTACATTTTACAGATAAATTACAATAATCCTTCTTCTGTGAGGATAACATGATGCTTTTCTTGCCTAAGCATTAAGGCTGTGTCACTGGAACAGTATACAGAAGCTAACATCAGGTAAGGTGAAGAAGAAATTTGTGTGTATGGGCTGGCAATGAAAGAGCAGGTCAAATATTACAAGTTATTGAAAAAAGAGCTTTATATCATCTTATCCTACCAGTTCTGCCAACTAGTGGCTAACATCCTGGATTGCCTTGTTCGCTGGCAGAGTAGGGTGGACCCACATTTAAGGTCCTGTGGATTAGGAAGAGTTTAAAGACTTGTCTTTACTGAGGAAGGGATGCATTAAAAGAAGGAAGGAAAGAAAAAGGCTTTCTTCTTATCATCCTTCTGTCATCACCCACAGAAAGGAATTTGACCTTTTGATTGAGTTGTTTTCTCGCTTTGTTTAGTAGTGAATTGTCATTTGCAATGGGCCTCTGCCATCCATGAAGTCCTAAACTCTCTGCTATAGAGATTTATGCTATGGAAGGAATGTACATCAGTAATAAAGATCAACAAGATTACAGTTACTTAATTGGACTCTGGCTAATAAAATTAACCACTAGGTTTAAAAAGAGTTGTGTTTTTTTTTTCCTTTTGTTTAGTATTACCAACAATATTTTCCCTCTGACTAGATGCCAGGAAAAAAAATTTCTAGCTTCCTAAGCTTTTAATGAAGTTTGCTTCTTTTTATGTTGTGCCTCTAAATTTAGGAAGTGTAAACTCTTAATGTTCAAATATAAATTAAGCAGACAAAGTGGTAGCTACAATTTACAATACAAAGTAATTTAGGATTGCCGTATGCTATCACAGCTTGATTAGGGTAACAATAACAAAACTCACAGAATGTTTCCTGTTTGTTTTAAAGTTTTGCCCCTTAAGGTTTTAGCAGAAGAATTCCATATAGACAGCAAGCTGTAATTCCTTGCCTTCTGTAATGTTTACTTTTGCCCAACCCATTTAACATTTGTATATCACATTAATACACTTGCAGTTATTTGAACAGAAATTATACTATGTATTTTGACTTCTGAGCAATAATTGGAAGTAACAATAGAATCTTAAGTACTAACCCAGCTGTCTCCTAAGTATTATTAAGCCTAAAGAGTTATTGTTAATGCATAAACTACAAAGGAATTGTAAAGAAACGATTTCATCTGTATATGATTTTAATCAAGCTTGGCTTGCTGTTTAAAGGGTTGTTTAATGAAGACTGCATTTCTCTTATGAGAGTCCTGACCATATAGTTCAATATCAGCTAACCAAGGCTTCTTGCCATAACAATAGCTAGAGGGTTTACCACAAAAAAAAAAAAAAAAAAAAAACCAAAAAAAAACCAACCAAACAAAAAAAAAGCCAGCACCAAAAAAACCCCAACCCTTTCATTTCAGTCTGTGATCACTTATTTAGAAAATGACACACAACACAAAAAATCAAAGTAACTGATAAGTAGCAAAAAGTCTGCTTGAACAAATACAAACTTATAGAAGTTAAATAATATTTTATTCATATAATTTTCAATCCAGTTATTTAATTAAAAGAATCAGTTCATCTGGGATTTTCTTCCTGTGCTACATCATTGCTACTGTAATTTTACTGATTTTAAAAAGTGAAGTCAAACTCTTTGCAGCTAAACTCTTACAAATGTAATATGTGAATGTTGGATTTAATATTTCTAATGTAAATACAGAGAACTGCTTTGCAGAACTGTGAAAACAGAAAAAGATTATTTTGTTCAATGCTAACTCAAAACTGAAGCAAATGTCTTTATCTTCTAATTTTAGGACGTGCTCCTGGAAAAGTTAATATTATTTGTAGAAAACACATAAAGAAATACTTTGCTAATGATCCTAACTCCTGATTTTAATGGCATTAATAAATTGAAGTAAACTTCTACATCTGTCTTAGTGTTTGCAGTCAGGATTGGTGCTTTAGTGCCAGACTTTGAAAACTCCAGTTCACACAGATTGTTCCTTTGAAGTTAATGAGATATTTGTATGAGTAGGGGCTACTCACTTGAGTAAGTGTTTTCTGGTTGGAGCCTTAGTCCTTTCTGTTGCCAAGTGTACTTAGGTTTATAAGACCATCCATTTCAACACATTTTGTTTAGTTAAACTGAAGTACTTCATTTTTAAGGAAAAAGTTATATTGCCAAAAAGTATAAACAGAACTAACTTTGACTAATATAAATATTTGAAAACCAGAACTTTTTGTTACATGTTATAGAAACAATCCTAATACAGAAGACAGAGGGAAAAGTTCTTTTATGGAATAGATGGTTCAACTGAAGAATAGCACATAGGAAATTTTAAAAATAAATATGAGGAAATTTGTCTTCTAACAGCCAGTATATTTGGATCAGGTTCAAAATATTTTTGCCTAACAATTAAATGGAAATTCTTTACATTTTCAATTCTGCAGCACATAATTTAAACCTTAAGCCTCTCTAATTAAGAGGAATCATTAAATTTATTCCTATTACCTGCTTTAAAGTTTATTTGCTAATAAGCAACTGGATAAGGGATGTGTGAAATGAATAGTTGAAGAAAAACTCTGACAGCAAAAGAGAGGTCTGGAGGGTGAAGTTGGTTTATTAGGCACTGTTTGCCATGAATGGGTCTACTGCACGTACAAAAGCAAATCCCACTACCTTAGAAGATTAATTCTGAAGGAGGCACTCGTGGGTCAAAGTATACATAAGCGTGTGCCTAATCTCAGAGAAATCAGGCTATTTTCTCACAGCAATTAAGCAGAGGTCTAGGGTTTCACCCACAGTGTATTTAAACACAGGATACAATTAAACCCCAAAGTATTAATATCTGTGCTGTGCAAAATTGCCCAGGAAATAGATTTTGCCCTCTTTCAAATGGAAACAAGGCAAATTAAGGAGGATGACTTTATCTGAGTAAAAATTATCCCAAAACAAATGTAAGTCATTCATTTTTAACTGTTAATTCCTTATGTACTTCCCCCCCCCCTTTTTCCTATTCACATAATTTACTCTGGAATGTGCAATGTTCAGTGAATATAAGTGATCAATATAATTTCATTAAAATAGCTTTGTTTTCATGGCTAGTATAGTTTCCACAGGATAACAGTTCAAAAAAAACCCCATTTTAAACAAATTATGAACAAAATGCTGTTCTGTACAGGCAATCTTTACGGTTAAGGAAAATAGTGACCATAACATCTTATTCAGCAAAGAGAGGTTACAAAAGATCTCCCTGATGTCTGCGGATTATTGAGTAGTGTATGACTTAAAGAAATTTAATGCCAATTTGAAATGTTTCTAAAGAAAAAGGAAAAACTCCTCTAAACACACAATGTAGTTTTCATTGCATATGAATTTCTCTGCATAAATGTAGTAAGAGTTAAATAGTTATTTTTAACAAAATCTTCTTTTCAGCTCCCTAAAAATCCTCTCTGGTTTTATGGTCTTTCAAATTATAATTTAAAAAGTAATTCACTTTTGTCTATCTATCATAGTTACATAATCTATTTCACTCCCAAATCACTTCATAAAAAGAAAAAATCAATCTTTTCCCCCCTCACTTTAGATGATTGGCATTTGCTATCAGAAAAACTGTTTATACACAAAGTAACACACTCTGCACTGTGATAAATCTTGTCTCCTGTATTTTTACACTTAGAATTGTTAGAGCTTTACTATCATAGCAAGGTACATAATAATATAAACACCAATTCTAGATTCCAAAGCTTCTGGGTATTAAGTTTTAGTAATTCTGTAAAAAATCTTAGTATTTTGAACTTTCAAATCAATGATGTGTTGCTCAGGATGTTAATAATAGTTTAAACAGTGAAATAATATGCAGGAATTTTTTAAAAGAAACAAAAAAATTACTTCTTACTGATCACATTGGTCAGCAAGACACTATTTTAACCTTTAAAAATGCAGCATATCCCAAAACAAGTTACTTCTTAAATAAATGCTCTTCTTGAGCACAAGTGACCTTTTAAATGATTATATCTCAGCACTTGCAACAAAAAGAATTTCACCTATCACCTTTACACTGTTGATGTGGTGCACTGGGTGAATCCATAACCTTTTCACAATATGTAACATGCTGCAGAACAAAAAATTACTTGCTAACTTTAATTAAATCCCTTCAGAAAAGTCCTGCTGACCTCTTTGGAAAGAAATATTACTAAATGAAAAAATAAACCCAAACAAATTTCAAATCCCTCTATATTTGATAGCTCTAAATGAATCTCCAACCATTTCAGAAAATTATCTTTCAGAGCACTGTTTGCTGCTCTAAATTTTTCATAATAATGTGTTTAGATAAATTTCAGTAGACATTTAAAAAAAAAAAATTCTTGTCTAAAACACATGATCTTTTATTTTCCCAGCAGTCTCTGAGGGCCTGATGGAAGCTTGTTGAAGTCTTTGAAACAGGTTTTAAAATAGCAATCTAGTTAAGTCCTCCAGAGTGTAAACTTCCCTGAAAAGGTTTCAGAACAAAACATAGAGACAAAATACTTTCTTCACTTTACCTACTAAAGCAGCAGACTTGTTTTTTTGTCTGAGAAAACACAATCTAGACCAAAACAATAGCTATAAAAGGACTCTGACCACTGAAACAAACAATAAAACTGTCCCTGAGCTAAATTCACTATTGTAGCTAGCATAGAGTTGTGGCCTCTTTGCCCAGTACAAAGTGACAACAATGATTTTAAACTTTAAATTATGTGAGGATCAAAATCAAACATAATATGTACTACCTTCAAAGTCCATGATTAATTTAAAGGGACACAAGTGTTTACAAATTCTATTTCACTCAGTTCAAGTTAAGGATCCGACCTCTAAAGACAGTTAATGTTACCTGATTATAAAAAGAAATTTGGTAAGCCTCTGTCTACACACACGTATGCAGTAATAATGGTTAAGCATGTGCATGCACACATTAACATGAAAAAGTACTTCAGACCAGCAAGAGATTGATTTTATACATATGTTGTTTCAGTTCACACACAGGCGGAACCTACAAAGACTACAAAACTTTGTAGTTCTTCTCTGTAAGACACAGGTGCTACAGTTCACTTTTGATGCTCAGGTGATCATAAGTATTTACTATGTTCTCTATGACATGAATTGAAGAGGAAACATAAGTCTTGATGTGTTTTTATACTTAGATAAAGAAAATAAAACCTTTATGAAGACAGTGGGTTCTAAATGACCTGTGTGACAAATTTTTAATAACATTTGTTGCTGGTTTTACTGTATTTTTTAAATTCTGTTTCTAGCTGTGTCTCAAAGAAGCTTATTTATTTGAAATGAAATCTGTTGTTGTCAGGGAAGCATGCATTAAAATGAAAAAAAGCCTTCAATAATGAAAAGAAATTCACAAGGTTGTTTCACTTTTTTTTTTTAATGTTCTGAGTTAATAAGCCAGTGATCTCACAATAGATATAACCTCGATGTAAAATAAAAATTAGTGTCCAATGACATGCTGAAGTGCTGGAACAAGCAAAGAAATGGAGAGACATAAGAAATATGGAACTTGCTGTGGCTTTCTCTAGACAAAGAAGATGAGTTATCTGATTGGTGTGTAATCACAAAGCTAAACAAAACAGCAATAAGGCTAAACTAATTCACTGTCAAGTCTACATGTCATCCTGGCTTGTTCATTATGTGCATTTGTGACAAACAATATGGAAGAGACAACTGTACTGAATCAAATAACTTGCAACAGTTTACACTCCTATAAACTATTTACATTTTGTCAAATGAATATTTATAACAAGTGGCTTTCCCTTCACAAACACTGTAGCTCAAGCAGCTCCCATTCATTATCGTATTTAGGAAGTACAAACACTAATTCTGTGAGTCAGTGACAGTCTGTTGTAACTTGCCAGAAAACAAGGCCTGCAATACTAATATAAAATCTAGGAAGAACGTGCTGTTGCTTCCAGTTTTTCAAATGTCCTAGCATTTTTATGTCTCCAAGTCACAGGAATTCAGTTTCAATATTATATCTGCCCTTCAGCATAGCATGCCCCAATGAAACAGCCGGTGAAGTTTATTTTGCACTTTATCAATACAGTGTAAACCAGCATGTGCTTACCTCCATGGGGTTACTGAACCTAACTTGTCTGTGTGCACAGACAGCACTTTGGCCACAGATGTGACTGGTTAACTGTACAAGCAAGGAGGATAAATCCACACAACAATACTTCATTCACCAAGGAAATCTGCTGTGGATTACAGCTTCTCTATGGTTACGTCTGTTCTTAATTTACTGCTTTTATTCAGTTTTCAACCATAAATGAGCCCCTTATGAGGCATTCACTATGCAGAACTGACAACTCTTTTTATCTACTCGAAAAATATTTTTGGATAATAATTTATGGTTACGAAATATTTTAAGCAGTTTGAATAGTTACATTATATTCTTTCAGTACTTAATGATGCAGTCTCCCCTGTAAAAATGGAAACCTGGGCAATCTATTGATTTCACTATTTATAACAAAACACAGCACCCTTGGCCATACAGAAATACAAATTTTAAAACTGCATATATCATGGGAATGGCATTGTGTTTTTTCTAAAAGCTCTTAAACAGCATCTCATGAGGAAATCCTGGGCCAGAACTGTGACTAAGGGCCCTATGGATGGGAACATAAAGAAAGTCTTTTGGCAGGCATGATATTTTGTTTATGGCCTTTTTTTTTTTTTTTCCTAAGTTTGCGATAGATGTAGATTTTAAACACTATTCAACGGAGAAAATGTGAAACTGTCTGTAATGCTGGGGATGGTTACTGCATTATTTATGTTTTATGTATGAAACTGAAATGTGAGCATGGGTATTTTAATCTTGTTTCACCATCAAAGATAGCCTCTCAATTTGTATGCCAAATTAATGCACTATCTACTTCATAAAAGCCATCTAAAAGGACTGATTAGCATTGGGCACTAAATGATGCCCGGGAAAGAAGTTTGTGAGTAAGCAGAGCTGCCTAGGAAATTAGCAATGTGCTGCAAAGCTACTGGTGTGAAGGTGTATTTTGTCACACACCAATATCATCCTTTCTATCAGTTCCGACATACGTACTCAGAGGGACACCATTCATTGAAACTATAATTGGCAATAGAGGAAGGCAGCCATGTGAATGATATGGAATATTCTTATTAATTGAGACAATAGTGATGAGGCTGTAAAAAGCCTTCCAAGATGACAAAGTCCCCTTTGCATTATTTTAGATTAATTTAAAGTGTTGGCACATGAAGCTTTACAACTTTATTCTTGGCAGAATATGAGTACTTTCAGACTCATTGATACTCAGGGATTCTTCACTATTACGGAGTAAACTCCCTGTAGATAAACAAAAGAAAACATTTGAATGAGGTACTTGCAGTGTTTTCCTCATTAGCAGCTACAGTGTCTTGAGCAGGGAATGAGTGTTTTGGGAAAAGCATTCTTGGCATTAACAAGAAAGGACATTGCTTTTACAGGCAAGAACACTTTATGGCTTTCTGAAACATCCTATCACAATACCATATGTAATCCAAATAAAAAAATACAACTGAAAGCAAAATTAAGTGTTAGGGTACTTTAAAAATAAGTGCACATATATATAAATACAGCAGAGAAATACTGAACTGATTTTAGTCTGGTTGCTTTAAATATTGCCCCTGATGTTTTATGGATTCCACTCCTTCCTTTGTTTGCTATTTAATTGCAACTGGTTTTGATTTCTTTATAAAAATAAAAAATGCTTTGTTTAAGACTGAATATCCCCCCCATTTTCATTTAGTGGATGCAGTCAGAATGGTAGGTGTAGGCAGACATTTTCCGCATGCATTTAAGATTCCTCTGGAGTGGCTGGATAAAACACCATGGCAGATACTCAGCTCTACAATCACAGGGACTGTGCCAGTGAGTCTTTAGAGCCTTCTGAGTATTAAACTTCCCTGAGTTAGAGGTTACCTTTTAATTGTGTGCGCATGCGTGCACACACATTCATTTGTGTGCCGGGACTATAGTTATGCTATAACAGTCTGTATGCTCTCTTAATCGGAATTTATGAATGAAAGTTTTAAATTTAGCTGAAGTCAGTGGATAGCCGCAGGGCTACTATCAGTTATGTTTGGTACCATGATCCAAACTTAGCACTTACATCTCACTTACTATGTAGAGATTTAATGGATGGCAAACTCTCTAAAAGCTTCATGAGTCTGAGAACTCAGCAACTTCTTTTGCATGACAGATGCACATGTCCAGAAAAAAAAAAAAAAAAAAGGAATGCCAAAGCAGTAAAAGTTGCTGCTGTTCTGAAGTGCCAAATTGGCTTGAGAAGAGCCACCTGGATTTGGATTCTTAAACAGCAGTTTTCCTTTTTGCTGCCCCTAGATTCTGCATTACTTCTACTACATACAAACATAGGGAAGGATTTCAGCAATGATATGGAAAAGTAGGAACTGGAACTGCTAGTAGAACATAAAATGTTTCTATAGCGTTTGGACATTTTATTTATTTATGCCCACATAACTGAAATTGCGGAAAGCAGCAACACAGCCCAAAGCAGCTGACAGCTCCTAACTGGTCATTTCCTCCAAGAATTTGGGTGAGGCAACAACGTCAGTGTTTTTCCCTCTCTCTTTTTAGTCCTAAACTCAGTGGTTTCAAGGCCTGGAGTAGCAAAGTGCTTCCGAACATCACATTGCTCCAAGTCACACAGCTGTTTTTTTTCCTAACAGCTGAGTTTCATGAACAGCAAGCTAAATCACCTATCTGTGTTTTCCAGCATAAATACAATGAATCACAACAATATAATGCTACAGGTCTTAATTAAGCTGACAAAGACATGGACTCTGCAACGTAAAATCTCCACTCCACTGTGAATTTAGCTTCTACTCATACGTATTGCAGCTAAGAATGGATCTGTAGCAGGATACCCAACCCAGGTGGCTAATCAAGTGTAATCTATCTGACCCATAAGCCTCTGCTCTTATATAATTTATATTTCAGGACAATGTACTAATTTGAATCCTACCCCTCATCATAGTGCATGTATGAGCAAGTGCTAGGCAGAGGATCATTTAACACTGAATTCTTCCAACACATCACAATTACAGAACTACCTGTGCTAAACAGCTTCTCCTTCCCAAGCTACTGCAAAAATCTTCAGCACTTCAGAAGTCAACAAAATACATCAACTCTTCTTGATGTGAAGAAATGCAAAGTTAGCACATGGTGGCTGAATGGTAAAACACAGAGAAGCAGGTAGGCTGAAACACCACCAAAGTACTGCCCTTGTAATTTTTTTTCTCTTTGCCTCTTTTCTCATATGTATATTTGCACTTAGGAAAAGTGGAACAGATCGTGCAGATTTTGTACATGTGTCTGCCCTACAAGTAAACAACATGTAAAGATTAACGGTTTGCTTAATTAGAGTTTACAAGTCTAACCTTTGAAAATCAAAATTCATAAAAACATTCAGGTTGTAAAGGACATGGCAAGGTCACTTAGTCTAAATTACTGCTTAAAGCTGTCTCCACACTGAATTTTGACAAGCAACTAAGAATTCAGCCTTAAGCAGGAATTTAGACTTGAATATCTTTTCTCTTGGAGAATCCCACATCCTCTGTGGGCAAGCTGCTCTAAGGACTAATTAATATCATAGCATAAGAAAAAAAAAAAAATTGCATCTAGTCAAAACCTTGCCTATACCAATTTATGGCTGTTAACTCATGATCCTGTTGTACATCTCCATAAAGACCTTGGCTACATCTTTTCTGTAACCTCATTGTAGATATTGGAGGGCTGCTTTTAGGTCCCCTTGAAGCTCTCCCTTATCTAGGGCAAATAAGCCCCAGTTCCTCAGCCTCTCCTCACAGTTCAGATGCTCCAGCCTCTGATCATCTTGTAGGCTCTCCACTGAATTTGATCCAGTTTTTCAATGCCTGTCTTGTACTGTGGATCCCAAAACTGGTCTAGCAAATGCTAATTAAAGGGGAATAATTACTTTCCTTGATCTACTGGCTGTGTTCCTGGTTATACAACCCCTTTATGCTGTTAGTCCTCATAACTGCCAGGACACACTGATGACTGGTATTGCTTGATGTAGCCTATTGTGCAACTAAATCTCCAGCTTCCTTTCAGAGCTACCGTGTAGCAGTCCACAACCTATACTGAAGCCGGAGTGTGATTTCTTCCCAGGTTCAGGGTATACATTTGTTCTTGCTGAAATTAATTAGGTCCCATTGTCACAGTTGCTAGTCAGTCCAGGTTCCTAGGCCTGCAAAAGTGTTGAGTGTCTCCTCCTTCAGGTTACTGATAAAGATATGAAACTGCCAGTAGAGATCTCAGAGGAACTACACTTTCCAAGGAGAGTAGTAATTCTGCTTGGAAAAGGCCATTGCCTTTTGAACTGGATGATCCAATCAGTTTTTCACCCTAGTAGTTCACTCATTTAAGCTGTGATATCCCAGCTTGGATACAAGGGAAGTTGTTTTGAAACCCTTGCTAAGGTCACTACAGATGACACTCACTAGGCCCCCAGCCACCTACAGATCTACTAATTTCACCATAGAGGGGAATCATGTTGGTAAAGCATGATTTACCTTTGTAAATTCCTGTTGGTTATTTGCAATCACCTCCTTCTCATTCACATGCCCAAAAGTTGATTCCAATATCACTTATTTGTTTTCTCAGGGACTTAAGTATGAGCAGCCTATAGTTCCTTGCATTGTCTTTCTTGATGTGCTTGAAGATGGATATGACTTTTGTCTCCCTCCAGTCATTGGCTACCTTCCTTGATCTCCATGACCTTTCAAAAGTGATGGAGAAAGGCCAGTTCATCAAAAAGTTGTCTCAGCACCTCTAGATGCCTGCCATCTGGTCCTGTGAACTTAGGTATGGGTCAAGGTTTCTCAAGAGAACTCTGACTTAATCCTTTCCCACTGCTAGTAGTTTCTGTCCTCTTTCAGTCCTCTGTGTCTAGTCAGAGGCATGGGAGATGTCAGTAAAGAGTGGGGCAATGACTTACAGCCTTATCTGGATCTGCTGTTACTAATTAGCAGCACCCATTTATCAGCAAGTCCACATTATCCCTGTTTACTGCTAATACAGCTGTAGAAGCTCTTCTTGTTGATTTTGATATCCCTTCCCAGGTCCAAATCTAGCTTCATTTGCCAGTTTCAATTCTAGCTGAGGTTTGGTTTTCCTAATACTTTCCCTGCTTGCCTAGGCAAGGCTTCTATATTCCTCCTTAGTATCCTCTCCTTCCTTTTATATATGTGCATCTTCTGTATCTGTCTTTTTTGCACTGGAGTTCAGTCATGAGTTTCAGTCATCCTTCTTCTTCTGATAATTAGCATTTTCCTGAGCATTGGGATGAGTGCTGTTGTGCTTTGAGGAGGCTGTCCTTAGAGATTTGCCAGCTTTCCTGAGCTTCTTTGCCTTTCAACACTGGCCCCCATGGGAATCTACCTACCAGTTCCTCAAAAAAGTCTTCCTTCAACTAGCCTGCCACCTCTTCCTTAGAAAAGCTTCCAGAAGAGTGATTTGAATTGCTTCTTCATGTAAATGATGCTCCCCCAATCGCCTTCTTCCTTGCCTGCCTTTCCTAAAAAGCCTTGTACTGTCTACTCTAGCTGCACTCCAGTCGTACAAACCATTCCACTGCATCAGTCATCCCAAAGATATGGTTCTGCAACCACATGCTGAGCTCTAGCTCCTCCAGTTTATTTCCCAGGCTGTGTGTTTTTGTGCACAGGCACTTGAGGTTGGCCCTTAGGGTGGGATTTAGCCTTTCTGGTGGTCCCCTTCCTCCTATCAACCTACCCTACACACTAACTGCCCCAACCTCTGTTGCCTCACTTAACTACAGGGTTGTTTCCCCATATCCTAGTCCACATAGTTTAAAGCCTTCCTCACCAGACTGGCAAGCTTGTTGTAATTGTTTTTGCTTGCAATGGTTATATGCAACACGATGCAGTTGCTTTCTACTTCTTTCTTGAAGTATACATGGCAGCATAAAAAAGATCAGTTATGAATGCTGGACGTTCTGATAACAAAGCAGAATATTTTTTTCTACATTGTTGCAAAGCTCTTCTAAAACAACTTTTGACAACAAAACCCCTTTATTTGCTCTGAAACCTTACAAGTAGCAAAGATGACAAGGCTAGAGGGAAGGATGACTTTGCACCTCTGCAAGCTTCAGGCTGATGCAATAATTCCTGGGTGCCATAGAGCAGCCTAAGAACAGGTCTGACATGCTTCATAATTAGAATACTTCAGGATCAAAAAGTATAAAGATGACTTAAAATCCCTAAGCTGTGCCAGCTCCTTCTGCAATTGAAGATCTGGTCCTGTAAGATTAGTATACTGATGTCAGTGCCAAGAGTTCACAAATACAGACTTAAAGTGTAAGCAGCTAAAACTTTACTGAAACAAAACATTCACATACTGAAATTAAGTATGCTTATTAGCAATAGATTCAGCACAAATGAGAAGGCGAGGGGGCAAGCTAAATGAATGCCAGTTTGCCCCTATCAGGGCATAAGAAAAATGGACTGGTGGAGTTGTTGAGCAGCCAAAGCTTCAGTTTCAGAAAGTGGCTCCAGTTATAGAGCAGAAGTCCTGCTGTTTTGGCTGGCTCTTTTATATTATAGAAACAACAGCTTAATCCTAATTGGCACACATATCTTTTCTCCACTGATAAATAAAAGGAGCACTGGAATGCTGTATGCAATTCATTTTAGCTTGTGTCTGGGATATATTGCTGGCATGCAGTGTGTGGGGCTGTGCCAGATGGCAGGGTTGGCATCTGCAAAGTTGCTCAGTGGGCATCTCACTACTACTTTTCAGGAAGCAATGCTCCATTTCTTTCTAAGATTGAACACTAGGAGAGAAATGGCAGCTAAAGCCTATTCAGCTGTGTTTTTACCGGTACAATCTGTAACATGCCACTCCTTGGCAAAGGCCTGCTATAATTTCAGGACCTAAATATATTAAGAAGAGCCAATCCCGTAGGAATGCCTACAATGTCTTTGAAAATGGGAATTCAGATGACTAAGGGCATTTACCAGTAGTCTGCAGCAAATGCAATTGCAGAAAATTGCCAGATACCGTCTCCTACTATCTGCTTTGCCCCTCTGCTGAGTATGGGGAATGGAATGCATATATGCTTTTCAGGTGCTTAAATGCAAACTCTAAGAGCTTAGATTAAAGGTGCCTTGGTCAGCAGTTTAAAGTAAAGCCCTCAGATTCCTTACTGACATGACTGAGATGTGGGTGTGAGTCCCAACCTGCCTGCTCTCCAATGGGAGAAGCAATCTCCAGCAGTGGGGAAACGGTGGAAGGTGATAACATCATACAGCAGTTGTACTGCAAAGGAAATGTATGCTGAAGACTTCAATTCCAGACTTCAGTGCCAAAGGCTTAGGTACCTAAAGATATGTATAATACGAGATTTTACAGAACTATCAGCTTGAATTAAGGCATTTGTCTTTCACCAAAATCAACATATGTTTATGAAAAATCTCAACAATCACTTCTCTAAATCTTTAGTTACTTAAGTATCTTTAAAAAACTAGTCACACATCAAGTGTGAAAATGACTAAGGCTCAGACAGACCGATTTAGACCCTTTGAAAATGTTTTCCCCAATGGCAATGTGGGAAAATATTCCTGTTTAGAAATGGAACTCTATTAGAGGATGAGAAGTAGAAAGTAAGGGAAAAAAAATGATATTCAAATAATTATTTTTGACCTTACAAAGAAAAAGAAGTGTAAAGTTTGGGTTTTAGTCAAAACTGAGTTTGAGTTTATGGATTAGGGGCAAGAAGCAGAGAATTTTGTACAAATCTATTTCAAATTAAATTGCTAGTTGACTCTTTCCTTAAAAGTCCTAAAGCTGTGAGGTGCAGTGACTATAATTAACAGAAAGTAATTTGTAGATAGCTAATCACACTTATTTTTTAAAAACATGCAAAACTAATCTCACAAAACTAAATGCAAAATAACAATTGAAAAATATGTCCTTTAGCCTTCAGATGAATTTAAATAAAAATGTGTATTGGATCTGCACATTAATAAAGCCTGTTAAGCTCAGTAGAATACTTTATATTCATCTGTGCTTCATCAAGCAGGTTCACGACCTCTACAGAACTGCAGCAGCTCCCTCTGTTCTCAAAACCGCATGGGGGAAGATGGTAAATATTATTTTGTGATTAGAAAATGTTACTGGAATTGTCATAGAGAAATATTTAATGTGGAGAGTGTGGTTCAGGAATTAAAACATACACAGCAGGAGAAAAAGCAGCATGGGGCAAATTCTACTCCTAGTGACAGGCGAGTAAATTTTAAGGAACATCTACAACATTAGAAATATTGTGCCATAGTTACATAGTTATCACTGAGCTCACAAAGATATTTAAGCACCTGCCTAACAAATCATGTGATGATTCTCCTTGTTCTAGACGAGACGTTGATATTTTAAATTAAATATCTTGCTGAATTGGTATTGGAGAAAAATGTAGGTGTGTTTTTTTTTAATGTCAAATAAGCATACATCTAAATAACCACATGTGTTAAATATACGCATCAATGACATTTGATGAGAAGGACAGGAATGACTATGTGCAGAACGTAACGTTATTCTAAATACATAAAAGTTGTTACGCAATACTTATTGAAAGCTCGATGCATCTACTATGTTTGCAGTTCCTCTTCCTGATTTCCCCGCAGTGTGCATGAATATGTATTTACGTGCACTTTACTAGTAATCAATCTGCCTTGCTCTTTTCATAGATTACAAACCAACCTATCTTTTTATATGTGACAGCCAAGCAGGTTGGTTAAAATATAAAAACGGAAGCATGGTATTGTGTATCTCATTCAAAACCCCAAACATGACAAAGAAGGATAAGAATGTCAAAACAGCTCCTTAACAAACTTCCACAGGGCTGATTCTAAATCTCTTCTCCTCCCATTCAAATTACACCCATGCAGAAGACTCAGAAGACTCCTAGCTCTACTGAAGTCATTGCAAATGTTGCTTCTGACTTTCACCGATTTCAGCAACGGCAAGTCTTAACCATTATTTTTCAGTTTGAGTGTTTCAGTCCAGCTTGGTTATCTCCTTAAACTGTTGATATAATAATTCATTCTTCAGTATAATTTTTTTCTCCATTGGTGAAATATTATTGATTAGTGTATTGTTGCCATATATTTGTATTACATGTTCCATCATTATCAAATGGAGACAAAAGGTGGTAATGATGCCTGTGTCAGCACACACCCACAATTGCTTATGCTCAAATCCTTCTCATCTACAAAATTCAAATCACCATAAAGGTTCCCTGCAGCTAAATACTACTTTCACGTAATTGCCAGGAAAGGGCTTCCTAAATTACAGGACAGAATAAATTATAGGAGAATCATATTCCCTACAATCCAAGGAGGGAATTAACACAATCTGTAAAAACTCCCCAAAATTACCAATCTGAATTTAAATTCCATATTTGAAATGGAGTTAAACTAATTTCAATGAAAAAGTTCTCTGCTCTTGAGAATGTCCATTCTGGAGAGGACTAATATGGGCTTTCTAGACTTTTAATAGGTATTTAAAGCAAGTATTCTATTTTTTAATAACTAAAAAATGCAATGACCAGTGTAGCTTTTATTCAGAGGAAAATTTAAACAGGAAAACAATATGAATCTCAACAGGCTGTTTGAATTATCTCTCTCTTCTTAATCTGAGAGATTACTCAACAAAACCAATGTTCATTCAACAACGTTTGTGAAATCTGTTGTGGATTACCAATATCATCAGTTAAATATGTTTCAAATTTATTGCTTTCATTCAGGTTATATAATAAAAGAGTCCATTTGTACCACCACATGTATATACATGAATTCAGCTTTCATCATTCTCTACAAGTTTAATCCAGTGATTTATGTTTTTTAACACAGTTTTGGGCAAATCTGTTGAAGAAATTTAGCTAGACTGATAGAAGAGTTAGACTGGATTATTGTGATGTGTGCCATGTATAAAACCAGCCCGTTCTGTTTGGAGAAAGAGAAAAGTCAAGCATTTTAACACTGTAACCCCGCCTGGAGTTCTAATCATTTTAATGGCTTTAGCAAAGGAGACCAGAGTAAGGTTGGGAGAGTTCAAAGACAATGATCTTTATTATTAGAAATATGTTAGAACAGCAAAGAAGCAAAGTTGCTTTTTTTCTGCTTTTTCTTTAGTCACAGCAGGAAATAACACTGCTTAGATTAGAGTTTTCTGACGTTTAAACAGTTGTGGCAGTGGATACATGTTAATTTTTTAAAAATCATCTCCCTTTTGAAACTCTATCTACCAATGTTTTAAAAAACCCACGCACGCAGAAAATTAAATGTAAAATGCTTCTCTTATGTTTCATATCACAGCTAAATTTTTTCATTTAAATTGAACTGAATTGAATTGAATGGGTGCACAGCATAGCTGAGGATTTTGCTAATGAGATACAAAGCTTTTTGCCTTTAGGTCACTGGTTCAAATCCAGGCAAGGCTAGAAACAGCTGAAAGCTTTTAACCACCTGATGGCTATGTGATATTTTAACATGAAATGGAGTTTGTCAATCAAAATCCAACTTTAGGAAATAAGTGTTCCCACCATAAAAACAACCATTACACAATTAGAATTATTTGCAGTCTTCTGAAAGGTCAAAAATTAATTACTCTGTGCCTCTAGCGTGATTTTTTTAGATGCAATGACTGATGTTGAAGTATGTAAAGAGTGAAATATGCAGAAGTTTACATTGCTGATACATTTGTAAACGTAGCTTTCATAGGTAAAAAAGGCTTAAATTACTTTCCTTCTTAAATCTCCTTCCTGCTATCTCATTAGCATCAGCTGGTGTAGCATGTGCTCCTACAGTAATTGATACAGATATGGAGGTACAATCCACTTCAGTCATATGTGGGGTGGGAGGGGGAGAAAAAAAGTTGTGTATCTGCCAGAAAAAGTTTAAACATTTTGAATAAAATTTAAATAATGCCCCTGGCTGTCAATGTGAGTTAGACTTTGGGTAGTTTTGGACATTGAAGGAGGATTTGAAAAATCAATCATTTAACCTTCCTTTCTCTTCCCTTCATTCTGTGTAAACTCAGACAAGACATCCTCTTTTCAGTGGCAACATTTACCTTGTAAAAAGCAGTGCTTTTACAAATCCTAACAATAAAATATTTATGTTTAAAAGTTCAGAGACACATTTAGTGATGCCAACTATGGGAAAGAGAGAAGCAATACCTAACTCTAGTTTTTATCAGACTGGAGTAAATAAGAGTAATTAACATTTTGAATAATACTTTTATCTTTAGTACTGTACTGGTATTTATGAAGAATCTATTTCTGCTTCAATATTCTTTACTTCTTATACACTAAGTAAAACAAATTTCATGAAGACAGTCACAGTTTACATTAATGCATATGTAAGAAATAGTGTAAGTGGTCCTTAAAAAGGTGCAGAAATCCTTTACAAGATTTTCAAACAATCCTGAATTGTATGATGTGGTGATTTAGTCCTGAGGTATCAAATCCTGCTAAATTATGTAAGAAGACTCACAGTGAATTTCCAGAAGATGACTGAGTATGAAACATCCTCCCCTCCGAATGAATGCAAGATTGGACACTTAAACTTCAAAAAACTCTTTGCATGTGGCCATACCAAAATCTTACAATTTTACTGGAATTCAGTGGAAAATGAAGACTACAGAAAAAGACTTGGATGTGCCTTAACACTTGTACTTTAATTCCCAGGATGTTTATACTGCACAGATATTTTAAATGATTGGCACCTACATCTGAACTCACAGGTTAGCTCAGCCTAAGTTTAAGGATTCCCACTGAAAGATCTTTCTGTGTTATACATCCTAGCTATTTCTGCATATCTCAAGGGCATACCAAACTGTTGTTTATGCTTAAATGTTCTAAAATTCTTTCCTAGTAAGAAAGTTCATTTCTACTGTGGGTGTCTTGTCCAGAAGATTTGCTGAACAGAGGCAGACCATCAGCACTGAAAAGATTGTGACTTGTTAAGCACCACCTTCAGTAAAATACAGCTTGGTCTTTAACTTAGACCCTCCAGTTTTACAATCAATGATGCAAATTGTTATGAATTTTTTATGAATTAATTGTTATGCCCAACCACTTGGCATAATAGGAAAGGAGATGAGCACAGTTGTGCTGGATCTAAAACTATAAAGATGACAGTAGAAATGACATAATTATGGAGAGATTGTGGAGAGTCTAAACAACAAGGATGGGTTCTGAAAATCACTCAGATGTACCAATAAACTGGCAGAACAAATCAGTTCAAATAAGCTGCAGAGGCAAAGCACAGCTGGAATGGCCAATTGATTCATTGGGTCATGATGCATTCATTAGATCAACCTCGTCCCAGCTTTCCTCAGCTCTGCTTACTGAAGCTTGGAGACCTCCCTAGAACCGTGCCCCAATTCACTAAGGCCTTTTCCAGTCAGTCCTTTTCTCCTTCTGCTCAGTGGAGGAAAAGCATTTGCGTTATTAAAGGCTCTCTGTACCACGAAGGGGGATGTGTCTCCTAGACCCTAAAAGCAAGATTGAACTTTTCAGGGTAGTTATGAATAAGGCATAACATGTAATAGTGGTGTATTTTCCAAGACTGGAATTTTTAAAATAAAAGATCACAGGTTTCTGAAAGATTTGTTGCAGTTAAAGAGGGATCAGTTCAGGGACAGTCTATAGTCTGTGTTATATAGGCTATTACAGTGGTCTCTTCTAGTTCCATAGTTGACATGGCAATGAAACTTTTCCATTGCTAAGAAATAAATCATTCTTCACTTTCCCTCCCTTTGCTCCACAAAAGCTACATTCATGAAGTTGTGAAAGTCAGTTTTTCCCCCTCATTTGGCTTGCTAGCTGTCCTAATCAGCTATAAACAGGGCCTATCTCGGGGAGAGAGAAGAGTGCTGGTACAAGGCCAGGCTCAGCCTTCCTTCTTTCTACCCAGTTACACATAAAAAAAGAAATGGATGTGAGGAAATAGGCTGGTATAGTACAGCCTTTAGTTTGGACATCTGAAACAAGGAAGTGAGTGAGCAGCATTAGCTTTTACTCCCTTACTTGGCCAAATAAGCAGGAGTACAAGACATTCAAAATAGGTGTAAAGGGATATAACAAGAATTTGGACATAATTTCCATTTTCCTAAGAACTGCAAAGATGGAAGTGAATGAAATTTGGAAATAATGTTGATGCATTGTGCTCTCTTGCATCCAACACTTAGGAAGCTTTACTGACAGGTTGCAAAGTCTTTATTGGAATCCAGCAAGCTGTGATGAGGAGACCTTAATTTCAAAATGTTAACACTGAAACACCATGCTTGAAAGAAAGACTGACAACAGACAGACAGAAAAAAAAAAAAAAAAGACAAAAAAAAAAAAAGACTGCTTCTTGTCAGTCCTTCAGGATATTTGAACAGTAATTTGGCATACTGTGCCATTTTAGTAAACTGAGAAGAAATGTAGGTTTGAAATTGAGAAAGGGCTTGAAGCAAACTTGTGTGCAAATCTTTGACAAATCTTTCATTATAGAAATTTGGAATTGTGGCTACTAACATTAGCTAAAGATGTCTTACTGACAAGCAGAACCATATCGAAACTCTGTATGCAGCACTTACTGAATAAGGTGTGTGGTAGTGGTAAGTGTTTGATAGCATTAGGAACAGTTGTGAACATCAATCTGCCTCACTGTTCCAGGAAGGACAAAGGAGTTTCTATTTCTAACAGTTGACTTCACAATTAGTAGCACCTGTCTTGGGCTTCTCACTTATACTGACCTTTCAGTGGCACACTTAATGAAAAGGGAAGGGATTCAGGAGTTAATGAAACTACCTACACTGATGCAATGACAGTTGGGTGGCATGCAGTAGTATAAAAAGGATAATTATATATTATCTTCAGTCTGGATGACAGGATGTTTACTAGACTTTCTGAATTTCTGTCAATGAGTGTACATGCTTTTAACATATATGCGCTTGCTCATGCACAGTTGCTTATTGTGGTGAGCGTTATGAACCACAAAGCTGCTGGATGATGCAGCTCTGCTTAAACCAGTGAGAGTGCTGGGCCTTTAGGGAGAACCTCCACCTTTATGGAGAGCAAAAGCCCTTTGCATTGCAGCTCCCCACGGCCCAGCGATTCCACCAGAGGAGGACAGTTAAGGTTATGGACTGATACATAAAGGACACACTAGCTATGTGGGGAAGGAATTAGCGCATACACTAACTACCCAGCTCTGGTCCATTACTGGGTTTGGCTGGAGTTTGCCAGCAGATGTTAGGTTTTAAATATTTGACAGCACAGTCAGGGACACCTGTCTTTGACGTCTCACCCTTCATTCACCCATTTAATGCAAAGTTTGACCTTGTGCCCTGAATATACCAGGAGAGACGGGCATAACCTTTTGCTTAATACAACCCTTCTCTGTAACCAGATGTTTTAATACAACCAATGCTATTTAAAACAACACAAACATATCTCATTATTGTCTGAGAAGAAAAATGGGCCTCTGTACAGCACACATTCATATTCTGCAATAAAACTGGCACCTGGTATAGCAAAAAGTATATCAATGTGCACATTACATGGCATTACAGACTTCATGTGAATAATGCAAAAAGTATTAAATGAAAGAAGCACTGAAATTACCACTGCTGATAATTTTTCAAGAGCGCAGAATAATTTCTTGAGAAAACAAGAGGCACTATTCATTACGCTCTATCACATGAGCTCTGCTCTCATTTTTTTCCCCTGGAATTAGTTTTGAAAATTTCAAGGATCCCAGCTGTTTAATAATGACGTTGTTGTATTCATGCAAATCCCTCAGACCTTATGTCAACATTTAATTTTACAATAAATATAAAAATAAGACTAGTTGTGTCTGTAGTCCCCTGGGTTGTAACTGGCAAATCATCCAAAACATTCCTCTCCCTCTTCTCTCCCGAACATCCTTGCTGCTTTAGAGGTAATAATAGTCAAAAGGAAAATGTTAACATTCGTGTGGTGTATTGAGAGAAGTTTATAGATATTGACAGTAGTGCTCATGAAATAGATTACATCAAAACAGCAAATATATTACCTTTACCCCAGTGGTAAGCTTTTGTAAATTGAAGTCAAATATGTAATCGTTGAACTCTGCAAGGATGATAAAGGCAGCACAGAAAGGACTTCAAGCACTATGGATTTAGAGAAGGAACTGTTCCCACTAACCATTTACTCTTAATGAATTTTAGTGAAAAAAATTATTTATTTACTGAATGACATTTCAAAAAGGATTTATAAATTTTAAGCTGTCTGCATAAAGAATGCAGTATCTATAACTCCCTCTAAATGTTTTGCCAGTGCATTGAACACAAAATAAAAAGCAAAAATAATTTGGTTTATGATAAAGTATTTTGCAGAACAAAACAAGGCTGCAGGGACAGTAAATATAATTGAGAAGAAAGTATTCCAAAACCCTATAAAATAAAATATAGTTTTATCATATATATGTAATTTTCAAAACATAGTAGAGCCTTTAATAGAGAAAATTCTATACAAAAATTATTCTTCAGCAATCCAACAGGAATTTCCCATAAGAATATATTTGCTCAAAATACACTAGATGTTCTTCAAATGTCAACACAACAGATTGTTAGTCAGACAGTTAAAAAATCATTCCTAAGTATGAACTTCGAAAGGCTAAAGCAACTTTGGTAGAACTGCCTACTTCAATAGATGCAGCAAGTTAAAACTAGACATGCTGGAGTCAATGAGAAATATATCAGCATTCCCTATGTGGCAGCATTAAAAAAAAACCCCTTTCAAAACACTGAGATTGCTGGTAGCCACTGACAGCCTAGATGAAACTCCAGTTTCACACATCTAAGGGAACCTGACTATTAATGTTCAAGTGTGTCAGGATTGTACTTCATGCATAAAAAGATGACCTTCACAGTAGGTTTAAAAGGTCACATCTCTGAGGCAGCTAGGGACGAAATGGGTGAGTAGGCTACAGGAGGGCCAGTAGGGATGTTTCTTTTGGCTTGGCCCAGTGTAGATTCAGCGTGTGTCACAAAGCATCTTAGACTCAAAAGACTGACGCAAAGACATGTCTGCTGTTTCAGCCCAAAGCCTGTAGCAATAGGCGTGCACCATTTATACAGGTACTTTGGAGGAAGAATTTGTTCCACAAACTTCCATGTATCTCAAGCTAGCAAAGCCTTTTCTTGCACTTTCAGCTCAAAACATCAGCACTTACCTTGCAAAACACCTTTCTGCTTCTTTAAAACAACCAGTGATTTGTGCTCTTCACATTCAGATTTTCCTCTAATGAATCAAATTCATGTACACCTCCTTCCTGGCTTCCTATTGCTTCCCCAGACACTCCATGGTCACTCTGCAGACTCTGCCCTGTGCTGTGCTCCTTTAGTCTCTTTGCGACTTCATACTCTTCCAGGCTGCTGCCTCTGCCTCAAGCAGTCAACCCCTTTCCACATTTCCCTAGTGCATCCAATGACCTCATTCCCCCCCCTTCAACTCCACCTTTTCTTCCTTCAGTTTTCTTTATCCTCTTTTTCCACCTCTTATCATTGCTTAAGAACAGCCCGCTGCCACTCTTTTCTCCTTTAAAGCAATTAGGCTAAAAAAAGCAAACATAAAAACATTTCCTAGAGAACCTTCCTTTTGTTTTCACACCCTTTCCCCCCCACCCCCCCCCATCCCCCCCGAGGTATACATGTGTTTATAGTGGCTTTGCTTCAGATATGATTTGTGCTGATTAGATGATTAGATTGTAAGATGCCAAGGATAGAGGCCTTGGATTGCCTTTTATCTGTGAAATGCCAGGCTTGTATGTATGTGTTATAAATGAAATAATACTAAGACAATAATGAAGACAGCAGTTTCATCTTTGTCATATCCTTCGACTTGGAAAAGCTGTGAAAGGTTTTGAATGGGATTGTGTGCAAAAGGGTAAGTTTATCTTTCCAGTTCTGTGTAGCTGGTGTCCCTGAGGAAGTGCTCAACACTAATGAAAAGCTGAGTATTTTCTCTAAAACCTTAGGGATATTCTATCAGCCATGCCATGTGCACCTCTGTTTTGTATTTCATCCTCTTTTTATATTATTCTCTACTCTGTTTTACTTTCAACTTCCAACATATTAATTACCTTTAGTTCAAGTATTTTCCTCTGTGGTGAGAAGCCTATATAACAGATATTTTGTGTATATAGATATACGTATAAAGAGGGTGCATGCCTGAGAGATTAGAGATATGTCTGGTTTTCGGCTGTGAGAACCCTTCAAGTGAAGTTTAAATTTTGTAGGTTTTGGTGGGGCATTAATGATTTCCAAACAGCAGGTTTAGCACTGTGCTACTGGAACATTGATTCCAGCACGGTTACTTTGGCACCTGACTAAATCCTCACATAAACTTGGGCCTAGAATGATAAACCTGATCTTGTGGATACTTTTAAGATACTATCAAAACACGAGCAAACAATCCAGTAACCCAGTCTGCGCTGAAAAAAGTATATGAGGAACCCAATACCTGCTAAAAAACCAATTGAAATGAGCATGTTTGAGGGAAGCCTGGTAAACTTGAGTGCAATATTTTAGCCTATCCGTGTATTCCTGTTCTTTTCAGTATTTAAGACTTAGAAGAAAAGAAATGGACAAGGTAATCAAAGCAGGAGCACAATTTTTAAATGCAAGCTTTATAGCCGATCTGAGACATTCAGAATTTGTTCTAGCTTTAAATGAGAGCCCATTCTGCAGCTCATTTACAGCTGCGCAAGTGATCACAGTACCATAATTTGCCCTGGATTGTGAATGCACTGGATCACAACACAAAGATGCAGTGAGACCAGCATTTTCTCCTGCATACACACAAGTCAGTGTCCACGGCCAGCAATCCCTGCAAGTCTGGCAGGGCTTGGAGGTTAGTACACCTGTCCCAATTCCCAGCAATGCTCCCCGGAGCAGGTGCACAAAGCCTGTGGTTTAGAAAGTCTCTTCACACCTGCGCCTCTTAACTAATGACCCTTTTTGTTTTCTCCTTTTTTGATCTCCTGAGTGTGAGAGATGATGCTGAGACAGCAGACGGGCAGGTGTGGCAACCCCAAGGAGAGGATAGAGAGGGCATGTGCCTGTGTGTGTGCCTGCCAACAAATCATTGATTTTGTCCTTTATCTTTTTGCAGGTGACTTCTCATGGGGCTAACAAAAGTACTTCATTTTTAGAAGCTTGTGATTTCACTGGAGCCTTGCATGCATCCATATTTCTTTGAGGCAGGAAAAACCAAGAGCCCCTTGAACCAATTCAGTTAATCCTGATCCTTGTACTTGAGAAAATACTTAGTTAATCCTGATTCTAAGTATTTTTTCAAGTACTCACACATGATGACTGCTGCATGATGTCCACGAGTGTCATCACAAGTACTCTCAGCTAAGCAGAATCATTTGGCCCATGGTCGGGATCACTGCAGAAGAGCTGAGGAAGGTTACTCAAAGGGGTCTGATAGCTCTCAAATCTGGGAACTGGTCAAGCAAGCAAGCGTGTGAGGCAGACAGTATATACAGCCTGTTTAATTTATTGTATACAAATAATCTTCTTTTGAATTTAGTTTTTATTCTGCTTATAACCCTTCTATAAACTAATACTGATTTGTGAGTATGTTTTCACTATTCAAGATTAATCTTGAGTAGTAGAAATAAACAGTTGTCCTCCTGAGTGTCATCCATAAATTCCTGAATTTCACTGTTTATTCATTATTCTGTCTGGGAGCCATGTAAAAATCCTTGCTCTTTGGTAAGGGAGCTAAACTATTTCACACAAAATACTGATGCATACCACATGATCAATAGCATGTAACAAATACTTTTGTTTGCCCAAATACCTATATTTTTACTAAGAAAACCCATTATACAAATAGGTACAGTGACAAAATCTGCTTCTATCTAATAGCAATAAAAACTCCTGCTAATGTGGTTTGGCTGGATAAGGGTTCTGAATTCAAATGGATGTTTGTGCTCGCAAATTCATTGTTGTGTGATTAACATATAAGATCCTATGGGCAGAATAAGTCATATTTGAAATAATCTGAATGGATTCAATTTAAAGTCATTTGCCAATAACTTGGAATCAGCATATAATCTTTAATGATGATATTGCTGAACTTGGCACATAAACCAATAAGCAGATTAAGAGCTACTTATATTTCATAAATTAAACATTATCTGGATAAATACATGTCAGTACAGAAGCATTTGTGTCTCATATCTTTTCCTTCATTTAAATGGGTTCATCCAATATCAGCTAGGTAGTGAACTTTGAAGCAGAGTCCACTGTAATAATAGTAAAGTTTAATGATGCATAGCTTTGTGAGACTGACAAATTCCCAGCCAAAGTATTGATTCCTGGAGAATTTATGAAGCACAGGCTCTATTCTATGTCATTATGGTCCATTTTTGGCTGAAAGAATCATGTAAAATAGATTTTTAAATGAGTGGTAATAGCCAGACATAAAGAAGGTATTGATGTGTGTCATGAAGGGTGAAATAGCATGCCAGGTAAAGGCATATAACAAATTGCAAACAACAGTGCTGAAACTCCTACAAATGTAAATTTGTTTTTAGTTTTAATCAAACCTTTGTTTCAGTAAGTACAAATTTTTTCACAGAACTCAAAAAACCCACCCTTTTAAAAAATGTAATTATTTACAGTTCGATTTCATGCTTCACTTTGGAATGTGTCTATAAAACGCATATCTCACTTACAGACATGTTAATCAATATGAATTGTGTACTACATTACAACAAAACTACATCTGAGATTATTAGGAAAAAAATCAAATGCACATAGTTCTGCTTACTTGAGCAATATGTGAAAATTAATAGCTTGAACCTCTGCAGAACTGGCAGTTAAGACAGGACATTTTTTTTTTTTTAAAAAAATTAAGGAGAGTTTTAATAATACTATCTGAGGCATTTTGCGATAAGGTAAAACCAAATTATGGCACAGACAAAACTTGAAATAGAAATGAAATCTGGAAGTGCAGAGAAACTGACAAAAAGATGGGAAAAGAGAACTGTTGATTGGGTTACCAAGGCTTTACAAGAAAGTAACACTGCATTTTAATTGCATTCCAGCAACCTCTTTTTGATCTAGAAAGAGGTCACCTAGGTCTAACAATGCAAGGGACCTTCATAGTCCAGACGTAAATATATCTCCCACACACCCAGAAGCACCCTGAGAATTAGCTAAATCCTCCTCAGAGCAGCTGCTTTTCAACAATTCAGGAGTTTATCAGCCTAATAAAAAAAAAGTAGCTGGCAGGAAAAAAGGCTGACAGTCTCAATAGGCTCTTCTGTGGCCTAGTGGGGCTGAAGAACTCTTCAAGGTCTTAGTCAACACTGAACAGAGGGCTCTGAACTGGCACACTCATCTACACCACAAACAAGCTGCAAAACCCGGAGAGAGGTCATCCGTTACATAAATGGTTTTCCCAGGCAGAATGCAAGTGGATTCAAAGAAAGTAGGTTGAATCCAGGTGCAAAGTTAAAACAAAAGTACTTTCAGGCTCAAAGAATCAAGGAAAAAAAAAGTTCCCACCTGTAATACACTTTAATAGTAGTACTATTTACTTCACTTCCAGTTCAAATCCTTCTCTATTTCTGTATTCCATATATTCATTATGGATTTATAAAAGCAGCCCTCATCTCTCAATCAAAACATTTTTCTCTGAGGTCTAAATTTCCAGCTTATGTTTTCACAGTAGTTTCAAGAATTGGTCCGGGCAGACTGTAAGAATATATGATAGTGATTTCACTGTCTTATTTTTTTTGTTAAATTTGTTATTAATTTTAAAATTAAGTTTCTATGGGCCATTTCACCTTAATTCTTATCTCCTTGCCTATTGCCAGTGTAAACCAGACTTTTAAAGTTGTTCTAATATAAATTTCATGTGTTAATGTGCAAATATAGTATACATAAGAATATAATTATTGTACCTGACTGCAACAGATCAACTTTACTAAAACAAAACTGTCCTTTTATCAACATTAATTGCTGAAAAGGGGAAAATAAGTCTATTTAATGGCATATTAGATTCAGTAAATAAGCTATTCTACAATTACTAACTCACTTGATGACAGGCGTCCAAAGAACCACCTTTGATCACTGACAGGGCCCCACAAAATCATATGAACTATGATAAATACCTATAATTAACAGCATGAAGTTATTTCTGACCTACAGCAAAGGGATGACATCATATACAGCAGAATTTTTAGGCTTACTAATCCATGTGGTTCATTTGTGCTCTAAGTTTTCTGGACTGATTTTCTAAACTTCATGCATGCATCTACATGTACAAAAAGAAATTTGTAGCACAGTCTTAATTTTCATGTATAATTACCACAATTTGCACATGCAATTCAGCTACCTTTGAAATGTTACTGTCCAGCTTTACATCTAACTGGTCCCATGAAAAAATTACTGAACACATAAATTAAATGCACAGTACTGAACTATTTGTATATTTCCAGATCTTTGTTGTCCGGATAGATCTATAACACATCTTGTATTATAACTGAGAAATACTCTAGCTAGCAAAATAAAAACCTAGTCAGTGTTCCACACATGCCCCAAATGTCAGTAAGAAAGTGCTCCGGAGCTTCCTCTCCACACAGCACTTACTTGTCTGTGTGAAATCCCAGTTATTTTCATGCAAACCCAGCTTCACTGGAGCTATCATAGATTTACATTTCTGTAAATAATATAATTTTAAATCACATTTTAATGCATCAAAAATTACTTTCCTGAATAGGAAAGGAACATTAGTGATAGACTGAAAAGTACTTATGGCTAAAATGAGTATATTTCAAATTTGAAGAAAAAACACAGCCTCTCTGAAAATCAACTGAAGGCCCAACAAAAAGAAGGTGCATTGGAAAATTCCCCTGATTGCATATGTAGGAAGTACAGCAGTAACTACAGCAACATAGACAGACAAAAAGGGGTCTAGTTTAGGTATTGGTCAAATGAAGCAGCTGTTTAAAGATGCCAATGTTGAAAGCAAAAATGTTTAAATATTTTTTGGTTTTGTAAAGCTGTCACTTTAAACATGGCCTTCATTGTTAATGTAAGAAACATTCTTTCCCCCCACTCAGTTTCCACTGCTCTGTATTTTAGATATGGACTTAAATGAACAGAACAGAGTCACTGCACCAGAACGTCAGTCTTTCATTCTCCCTTTGTGCTTAGCCAGACCTTTTTGGCTGGACTGATGTAATGCAACCTTGAAACCGTCTATCGTTCACCATGGTCTTGTCACTCAGTAGCACTAAGCAAGCAGAATGGTGTCTGAACACACTTGCTCATTGTTGTTACAGCTGGTGTTGCAAACGCAAGGCCTGAATAAAGGTTGCTTGGCTGTGAACTTACTATAAAACAAATTTTCTTGAGTATGTTGGGTCACTGATTTCATACATGTTGTATTACATTTAGGAGAGAACAAAAATGACCTTCACTGAACAGAGCTGTTTTTAGCTGCAGCTACAAATCAAGGCCACAGAGCAAAGGTATAATTTCTATAACTGCCAAACACAGGAATACTGTGTATCTCACAGGCAAATACAGCCCTTTCTGAAGAAAGGTTTCTTTCCATCCACATTCAGAATAGCACAATATCAGTTTTTAGTAGAACAATACCATGTAGTATTCTGTTTGATATATGTTTATTTCATATTACTTGAACCTACCTTTGTGGAAATAATGTAAAATAATGTTTCCCAGAGGATATACTGTTACTGTCATGAATGGATATAAGCAAACTGCTTTCCAAAGGAAGAGCAGGTCACAGCTTACCTAACGTGATTCATCAGAGAGGTTAAAGGGAATGATTGCTTTCTGCATGACCAGCTTTGCCCTGTTATTTGTCATATATAATGTTCTCACCAAACTGGAATCGAGATATAGATGTTGTTACAAGGGGATCTTCTTTGATTATATCACTCAATAAAAACTGTACCTTAAGAAACAGACAGGAAGTACAACACAACACAGCTGATCTTCTATCACATTTGAACAATGTTTATGTACAACCATATAAAGGAACAGCGGACTCTGTTTGATGCTTTGAAAATGAAGACCTGCATAGAGTTTTCAGAATAAAGGATGGAAAAGTCCAATGTGAGACATCTAGCCCATTTTTTTGCTCATGAGTCCTAAAGATATGGACTATAATCTTTGCCGAAAAAAACCAAACCAAAACAAAACTGTAAAAGCAAGAATAAATATAACAAATAATATAATAACATAATCCTAGCATAAATTTAGCCTTCCTACCAATTTATGTGGAACAAATTAACAAAAGTAATGTAAAATTAATGTTTGCATATTTTCTAAAGTGTGTTGATCTGAAGTTCAGTAATAAGGCTGATATATTGTTCATAACTAAATATTCAGGCAGATTACTTTTTATCTTTTGTTGTAAATTCTCTATATGTCTAATGTATAGAACTGTAATAATAATAAACAATAAACTACTCAGATAAGATATTCCAGTATGTATATATTATGTTCCAGAAAGGTACACACTCAAAGCATGTATGTGTATATATGCATAGGTAATATAGGTACAAAAGAGTCTAAAATCTAGAATACTCACAAACCTCTAAGAAACTCCGCAATAGAAAAGAAACTCTGATCACTACCACCTCTTTAAAGTTATTTATGTGAAATAGAGCATTCTGTTTTCTCTGACAAGAGGAACACTTACACATGCAAGGTTCTCAATTCTGTTTCTTCATATTCAATTTATTATAACCTCTAACTTCTATTTATGAAGATATGTTCCACATATATCATACTGTATAAAGAATATCAACTACATTCCTTCACCGATATCTGTATCTATATGTCAATACAATGGCTTTGTAATGAATGTGTTCTAGGATGTGTGTATGTTATGGGGGGCAATTATCTTGTCAAGCATAAGACGTACTGAAGAGAAAAAGAGCACAAATTGCACTCGATAGCCTTAAAAGCAGTACTCTGCTCATAACATATTACATGTACCCCTGGAAATGGTCCAGAATGAACTCTTCCCTGAGGTCTGCATTTTGTGCATGATAAGGAATAATCAGTCTCATGTTATATAAATGCAGGTGACAGCCTATGTGCTACAATAATTCGGATATAAACCAAAGTGATGATACAAACCCCTCTATTAGATGTAGATTAATGTCACTAAACATTATTTTCCAAAGGTCATGGTGTCCAGCATACTTCTGTGTTTGGCAAAGCTAAATTATTGATAAAAAAGCTCCCACTCAAATATTATACAAGACATACTACACTGCTTGCCTTGTAAATTTTTTTCTCAAAGATAATGTTATGTCTGTCTGTCTGCAAATCTAAAGCATTAATTTCTGTTAAAAACCACTCAAATATCTTTAGACCCTCACCAAAACATAAATAAATCTTAACAGTGAGCACACTGATAAAGTTTATTAATGACTAGAACAAACTTTTCAAATATAACACTAAGTATATCTGCTTTTTAGAAAGGATGAGTTACATAAATCACCCACCATTGCAAATACAAGATTTTGTACATAGGGCTCCACCCCCCATCAGCCCCTCTGTCAGATCCTTTGGCCCTGAACAAGACTGTGACCATCCTTCCCTATAAGAGTGATCTTCTGGATGAAAGACAAAAAGTGCATGTGTGCAATCATACAGGTTAGCAAAATTGGCATGAAAATCTCAGTGACCTCACCATTGTTATGTAATTTTGTAATATTGTAGCAAAAGATGTTAAAAGAGAGTTAAAATGAGGCTAGTGAAACATGTTTGTGGATGTTAATCAGACGTTTTCTGAAGCATGAGCAGTAGTATGGTGAATGTAATAAAAATTCCCATTTGCAGAAATAACCAGTATGAAATAAAGAAGATGACATTGTGACTACCTGAAGGCAGGAGTCCGTATCTCCACACAGCAGTAATAGATGTCTAAATCAAACCACTTAATCTATTAGTACCATGTCCTACCACTGTGCAATGCATAGAACTGTTGATGGTTCAGGGAATATTTTATGAAGAAAATCACTGTCAGAACATCACTTCTTAACTGAAGTTTTAGCTGGCAAAAGTGTTTAACAAACTCACTAGAGAGCTATTGAATATTTATTTTTAAGTCTCCTACTGATTTAGGAGGCAAAATATTAAGCTGTTTCTCTCGCATTACAGCAGAATATTTGCTTACTGTTCAAGAAGAAAATAAATAAATAAATAAAATAATTTCAGTAATGATAGTTCATATTTTTTCTAAAAAAGTCAAACACACATGGATATTGGTACCATTTTGAAAAAGCATACACATTTAACAGACAGAAAACGTCAACTAAACAACTTCCTGAGTGCTGTTTTCGCCCATATAAATCCCTCAGCTACCAAGGCCTCGATGTATCTTTTGTACAAATTCCCACTCCCTTTACATACAGTCATAAATGAAGAACACAACTCTAGTTTGTGATTAATAGTTCAGCTCACCATCAAGTATTATATTAAGGCATCTTTTGGACTATTTCTGATCTTGACCATTTTGCATGGCAGGATATTGCCAACTTGTCTTCTACTGAAATTCACAGCAAACACAAAAGTATCTTCCCAATGGAATTTTTTCCTTCAGTCTTGTCAGATGCCATAACACCTCATGGTGGAAGATAGACTGAAGTCATGTCAATCTCTCAGTTCTAATCAAGCAGCTGTATCTCAGTTCCCAGACTATGGGTGCCTGAGAAGCCAGCATAGCGCTTCTGCTGTTCCTGTTCCTTCATGAGCAAAGCAAAACTGGTCCCTTATCTCCACCTAGGACACTGAATATACCCAGGATTGGCACATGTCAGAGAGGAGGGCTTTAATTCTTATGTACGTGCAAACTACTGCAGTAATTTACCAGTTTGAATGCTATATTTTTGATACCTTCCTGTTTCTCATTCTTTGGAATTTTAAACTTTTCTGAGGTGGTTAAGAGGCTCCTTTTAAATTCTGTTCTTTGTACATGACTACAGTTGAGAATTATGATCTTACACTGACTGGATAAGAGTGTTGCTGCCTCAGTTCAAGACCAAGGTAGGTAGTCTGATAGCCCACAAACTGTAAGTAGCAGGAAATGGTCTGAATTTAAATTTCAGAGGTCAGTGCATCCCAGCAAAATGGGCTTAAGAATCTCATCAAAGAAATATTCACAGTTACTGTTGGTTATCAGTGCTACTGCAAGCTTAATTGTTGTCAAGGCATTCAGAGTTTCTGTGTGGGTGACTTCTAATTGCTGTTGCATCAGAATGAATAAACAGTTCTTAGGCAAAGAACTATGATCCCATACAGACAGATACTGCTGAATACTGCTTGAAGCATTTGGCATTGCACATCTGTATCTATGAAAGAATTATAGTTGTTTTATATTAAACACTATCAATAACCTTTTTTTTTTTTTTTTTTTGACTCCACAGGCAGTACAGTAATTGAAATGACCAGAGTTTCATTACTTGTTCTTCCACCAATAAATCTACAAGTCTCATATACTGTCTTCAGCAAACAACCTGATGGGAGTGGATGATCAACTTCATTATTTCAATAAATGAATTTCAGCTTCAATTAATGTTTTGCATGTGTGATCTGTTCTTAAATTGACATTAAAGAAAAAAAGAGGCTCTGGGATCCTGGCCATCTGCTGACTCTGTTTTACTTTTTAACATTTATTTTAAAATTGTTTAAGGTTTTGTCTTAACTATGTGAACTAGAATAATATGAACTAGAAATCAAAGAATGTCAAATGCATTATACTTACAGTTTACAGTTTTTGTCACTATTATGGTGGAATGTGAAAAGCTGATTTTGCAACATTTTGTAAAGAGCAGAAGTGAAACAGAGTTAGGAAATACTGCTGTGAAACAGCAAAATTAATTTCCATGAAGCTGTTTTACCCAGATTTTTTCTCTAGTTGCTCTGGCCAGCTTCCTGATGAGAGAAATCATTTTGAAGGAAATGTGAAATTCAGACTTCCTAAGGAGTATTTTCACAAACAAACTCTCTTCAATTAAGATGGTCTCTCAAAACCTCTCTGTGTACGGATATAAAGCTGAGGAAAACCACATTTAGTCTCAAATTTAAATGAATCTATTAAAGAAATTTTAAAAGTAAAAATTGAACTTGATGATTTAGAAGTTTAGAACCTGATTTTAGCCTTCTTCTGGAGAGGTTTTAATTCAATGATGGCTGTGAAGATCCAGAAAAGAAGTTTTAAATAATTGATGGGTGTGGGATAGGGTGATATTATCCAAGAGGAAGACTTCACAGTCTAGTTTGGGAATGAGTCAGTCCAACCAAAGCCAAACAAACTACACAAACTCCACCTTAGTGACTAAGACTTCTTTGTAAATTCTGCTAGTGTTAAGTTTTCCATTGTAATTACATATCCTCTTCAAATAAACAATATGATGCTCATCTAAAATAAATTAACCTGTTATTTCACCTAACGCATTTGAAACTGGAGTACTCATTCTGCTGGGGAAACAATTGTTATTTCTTTACTTGAGCAAACTGTATTTCTTCAGTGATGGCAGAGAGGAAATGTTCTGCCTGCAACATCCTAGCATAGCCTCTACTGCTAAAGTAAAACAAATGCAAACCTAAAGGACAACTCCCTTTTTTTTTGCACCTATAAACAATAAATTGTTCTGCTGGCTGCAGTGCTATTTTTCCATTCCTCACAGAGCAGCACTACTTAATACCTCCTGACAATTACAAAAACAAGTCAGTCAGGATCATCCTGAACTGGATTGTGCTAACATACAGCTGAGGATAAATTTGGCCTCAGTGAGTCTCTCTTTACTCAACAGTTCACACTGCTTTTATTCAGCTTGTCCCATTTCTTGCTTAATCTCATGTGGGATTATTCTGACTCCTGTAGGCTGATCTTGAGAGAGCCACCAAAGTGAAAATTAGGTTTTTTGATGTACTGAATGTTATTTGTGTGTTGTATATTGGTACTCATTCATATACCCCCTTTCACTAAGACTATTGCCCTGAAGAGTCTTCCAAGGTCTCCTGTATTTTCAGCACCCCTACTGTCAACATCCATTTCCAGTGCCACTAAATCAGTCATTGAAATTTGCTTATAACTATATCTTACTATGCAAATGCACACTGAGAACAGTAAAAGACCTTTGCTTAAAAGGGCACAGGACATCAGAGGACTACAATTTGCACAATTTCTTTAACATTGTAGTTTTTCAAGGAATTGAAAGTCATTGGACCATAGCTTGAAGCCACTGGTCAGACAATACTGGCAAAGCCCTTGAGTTCTGTGCAAATTTGGTCGAACTCTCATTTCCTATTACTGTGACTGATACACCCTGTGCAAGGAAAACACAGCTAAAACACGAATTATTTCACATGGGAAGCAGTAGCTCAACTTCATATAACTTTCCTGCTGTTCATTTTTCTGATTTTGTTGGTGGCTGTGGTTGTCTGTGTGCAAGCACCTAATCTCTATGATATTTCAGAAACTCTCTACAATCCTCTTGATCTGCTTTAGTGAGTATCTGGTTAAGCCATTGTAGGACTCACCCATGTTATACTAACCTTGATGTACTACACAGTCTTAGGAAGTGGAAGGCAAAACATGAACCATGAAACCATCAAAGAAATATAGTTATTTCTATTTTATATAATTTGGAAAACATCAGAGGTAATTAAAAAAACCCAATCCTACAAAATGGCTTGAAACAGGCAGGAACTTTTTCTCCTCTCACAAGCCCAAAAAAGAGAAATCACCTTTGAGAGTCCTCTTTAGCAGCCCTTCGTGGTTACCAGACATTATAAATCATGGAGTGCCTAGTAAACATATATACACTTCTTTTCATAATGTCTGATTCAACACGCTGTCATATGGCAAATCCTCCCACTGACTTCAATGCACTTTTACCTAAGTGAGGTCTGAGCAAAGACTGCAGAATACAGTCTTTAAAAATACACTGTGTACCTTTGAGGAGGATAATATTTTTCTCCCTACACACCCATTGCCAAGTTGGACCTGGCACTGACAGGATTTTTGTTATTAGCAGACAATAGGGACTAGGTTAAAAATAGTGTAGCCACGAGAAAGCAATGATTCTGATTAAGTAAATTCCATTGAACTCTTTCTAGTAAGCATTATTCAGGTCATGAATGCTAATTTGTCCTGCAGGGGGCTGTGGGTAATTACCCAGAAAAACTATCAGCTTTATTGAGTTGCTACAAAATAGTATTACTGAATGGAATGCACTGTAAAGGGAGACAACCTTGATATGTGCCCATAGAACTAAGAAGTCTTTTTCCAAAGATACCATAAACTGGACCAAAATCATAGTAACTTTACTTTGGATTAGTATACATTCTACGCTACTTTTATGTTTCTATTAAATAAAATTAACATACAAAATTATGCAGCACAGAAGTGCCACTATGACACCTAGAGCAAATTTAGCGTTCTGCATATTTAAAGTTGTGTAGAATCAGAACCATCTTAAAAAATGAAGCAAATGTGGCACATTGGCTGCATTCCAGCAGTCACATAGAACTGCTGACATTACTAAAATCCAGATAATTTAGTCCCATATGGGAATCTATACCACAATTATATTGTCCCTGTTCCGACACAGTCCTGATTTTGCACTTCTTTAAGCCTAGCTTTTTATAATTTTAATTCCCTCCACCAATAAAGCAATTTGCATTCACACAGCCTTCTTTGCTAAGTGAGAGTGAAGAAAAAATCTGTTACATGACCTTGGTCTTCTTTGCAGTTGATTACAAGGAAACAAACTCTTCAGCTAAACCATTCTCTCATATGTTTTTAATTGATGTAGAACATTGTACTACAAACCATAGGAGAGAATTAAACAAGTAGCACACCATGGCAGGTGACAATTCACTTTCATTTAAAGAATGCATACGTGAGGCAAATCCTCCTGCATGGAAAGAGATGCAGTACACATGCTGGAAGTTTTCCCAGGTATACGCACAATATTTGCTGCTCACATTACTTATTAAAACTCAGGGAACTACAAAGTGTCCCTATTGAATCTTGCAGCTCTAAGTGTTAGTGTGACTTGTACACATGGTGTAGAATCAATCTGTGCATGTTCTCTGACCACCTGTCTGGGATTTTGGGGCACCTGGTCAGAAGGATCCTTCCTGTGGATGCCCAGAGATCCATTAGATTACTGGTAAAGTGACATGGTTCTGCCAGAAGTGTTAGAATGAGCAGGTATACCTAAAGCAATAGCAAGAATCAAAAAAGAAGCAGAAAAGAAGGTATTTCTTACAGCTATAAACTCTGACTCTCTACTGAAGTCAATTAAAATAATCTTCTTTTCGATTCAACTCAGAATAAATTGCCAATAAACAAGGACTACACCTGAGTCCTATTGTGCTAGTCACTGCACTGACAGCTGGGGTCTCCAGAAAAAGGATGTGCAAGCAAAGGCTGACTTTTCCACTCAGGGTCTCTTCTCTAAGAACTGGGACCAACTTCACTACGATTTGATAAATCTACAGTAATTAATACTCACTGATGATATGGCCCTTATCCTAAACATTTACTAGCAAAAATTAATTCCAGACAAATAATTATTTAAAAGCACTCCAGATAGCAGTGTCATGAATAAGGTTTTATTTATCACTTATTTTGACACTCTTAGGTACTGTAACAGAACAAAACCAGCATGTGAAGAATGTCATTAAATCAAAAATTAATTTAATTTTAAAGAAAAGAAAAATTATCCTCATGATTTTTCTTAATTTCTGGCAGTGCTGGACAAGGAACTTCTTAGCATGTAAGACTGGAAAATATAAGGAATATTTTTTGAAAATTTCAACAAAATGAAGAAACAAGCAGCAAAACTTGCTTATTATTTTAATAAATGAACTGACACTCCACTCTTTGTATTTCACTTTCTCATTTCCTCTCACTTTTCACTCTCTTCACTCTCCAACTAAGTTTTTGGTTTATGTTTTTTTTTTTTTTTTTTTTTTTTACACAGGCTCCAAATACATTTCCCTTTACTCAACAGAAGATTAACATTCCCACAGAACCAGCACTGTTGAGATTGGCTACTGTAATTTGTTTGAAGGATTGATTTCATGTTCAAAACACTGGAACAACAATGTTTGTCAGTAAAATAAAATATTGAACATAACTCTGAGTTGGACATGATATTAATTAATAATGTTTTTCCATGCCTTACTTTGCATAAAAGGTATGGTGTTTGGATCAAAGATCAAAACATAACTCTATACATTTTGCTGGAAAAGGCTCAATTTTGTTCCAAGTTCTTGAATGCAGCTGGTTAAGTCTGACATGCTATATTTTTACATTTAATTTTAAAATAAACTTTACTATTACTTATTTTGAAAATACCATATTTTCCTGCTTTATTTTGGAAAAGAATAAACAAATTGTTTCCTTCTCACAATTAATTGTTTTAAAAGTGTCCTGAATAAACTTGCCACCTATGAACAGGCAATCAAACTGTGAAGCTAAAGTGTTCTAATGTACGAAAAAGGTGAAAATATGTGAAAGTATTTTTTCATTCCTTTTGCACCTCAACAATAACAGAATTGAACAACAAAACTCCACCCCAGGCTGTTGTGATTGTTGGTAATTCTCACTTTTCAGTGTCACTAAAACATCTAAGCAATCATATTTCAGCTGCAAGTTTTTCTGCCCTCAATGTATTTTGTTTTAAATCAATAAGATAAAAAATGCATGTCCACCTCAGATTTATATTCTTCAAAATATCATATAGTCTCTTTCCTGTGGTTTTTGTTTAAGAGAAAACAAATACTATATGTACTAATGAGAAATCCCAGCTATGAAGAGAGTGAACAAATGTGTTTTTAACATTAGTTAGCCCCTCTATTTCCAGAAAGTTTTCCAATAACCTTTTTGCTTATTTGAAACACAAATGAAGTATACTTTCTTCTGTTGTCAGCTGACAGATAGGTGCTCCTAAATACAATTATCACTGTGTATTTTGTCTTCACATCAATATTAATTTCTGAAACAAAGATAATTCTGCCAGAGTACATAAAATTAATGTTACTATTAGGTCATTAGTCACTACCTTGTGCTTAGTCTAAAGAAGGCGGGTAGCATTAATCTGAATGTATTACATGGGGTTGTTGTTCATCTCAAGGAAAAGGTTAAAAGAAACCTTTTATTTCAGTAGGGGTATTAACATAAAGAAAATGTAAACACACTTACAGCAACCCCAACAAACTCTAAAATTCTGTTTCTTTCTTCAGGCTGTGAAAGACTGAGAGACATTTCTCATAATTCCTGAATGTGCTCTGTGGTAGAAAGAGCCTAACAAGGATTAAAAAGGCTGTCCTATGCATGCACTTTGCTAAATCCCTGCATGCCATTCTAGGGTGACTGTACTGTCTGAACAAGTTCTCCCTGTTTGCATGTAAGAAATAGCTGGCTCAAACAATTCATCTGATCAGTGAGGCTCAGCCAGAAAGTGTGCCAGTCCAACTATAGGCAGCCTAATACTCTTTCCATGAATGACGGTTAAAAAGGGCTTTCTTGCTTGAATGGTCCTCCATAGGATGTGGAAATAAGGCTCAGCTGGGGGAGGGATTCAGGGAAGGAAGGAAACCAACACCAAACATCACTGCTTAGATCCCGCTGGCTACCTGGCTTTTAATACAGTGGAAGCAGACAGGAGATTTACAGTAAATTAATCTAAAACTCTCTGTCAAAAAGCTATTCATTCTGTATCTGTTACAAAGCAGTTATCTGAATGGGGCAGTAGGTTAATATAATTGCATGATGGCAATAGGACAGGGAAAGAAATGCACTGGGGGTGATCCTTGTTTCCTTTTACAAACTCTTCGCCCCCTCTGTCCCAGTCACGTGCATTTTTCATTTCAGCAATTTTCTGTGAAAAGAAGACAACATACACAGATGAAAGGGTTGCATGATGTTTGAGGATGGAGCGATGGCACCAGGCAGAAGGAAAGGTGCCATTCTGCCGTGTGTTAAATTTATTCAGTGCAGTGCGTTCGTCAGCCCTGGTTTCGAGAATTCATGTACAGTTATCTGCTTCTCATGTGTTTAATTGTTTTGAAAGATTATGATGTGGAAACGTCAGAAATGGTCTACTAAATATTATAGGAAAATATAGCTTAGATAATCATTATTCCACTAAGAGAGAAGAAAGAGAGGCATTTTACTATTACTATTGTATAAACTGTAGGTGGATAAGAACTTCACACTACAAATACAATAAGCACACTGTACATATATACTGGTCCAACTGGATTGAATACATAACAAATCCAGATTAATTCCGCTGAGCTCAATAATTATGTATTAGTATATTCAAGAGACTCTTGTTATTCACATCAAGATCTGAAACTAATTGCAAACTAATTTGTTTTTATATTTCACATGAATATTTCACCTTCTAAAGGTTATGTCACTAACAGACATATTAGTAGGAAATAAATGAGGTAACCCTGTTTACTACATGCCAGGTGAAATAAAGACTACCTCAGTAAGAGTTTCCCTGTATTGTTCTGCCAGTGAACTCACTGCTTGGCTGAAGACATCAGTAAAAGGAAAAGTTTAACAAGTCTTCCAACCAATCAGCCTCTAACCCATCTTCCTTTGAAAAGACAGACTAAATTTGAGGATTGTGAAATTTATACACAGAAAGCAGCTTTCAAGCTATTTACAGGCTAAGTACAAAGAAGGCTGTAATGTAAGTTCCCCATTATTGTCCCACTGAATACATATCTACTTTCCCACTGGAACCTCTTCTTAGTGACAAATGATTAACTCCTCATGCTTACTCAATTCTGACCTCACCTGAACACATCAATTGCACCAAATACTGCAAAGCTTTCCTAGTTTTGTGATGTGGTCAAATTTCAGACAGCTCAACTGTCTTCACTGAGAAGAAGAGGTGATGATGTTCCAAAGACCTGAAAGGCAAGTGACAGCTGCTTTATTCAGCAAGACATACTGTCCTTGGAGCAAGTGTATTGTGATTTGCCCATTCTATGAATTATGCTACGTTCTCTGTGCCTGTTTTCATAATTGTGTAAGGTGATCCAGATATTATTTCATTAAATTTTTGTGAGGGTTTTTTTTTCAGTTTGTTTAGTGCTGAAATTTCTATTCCAGGTTTCATGTAGATGTAAAGATACATATGTACATAATATTACATATTCTTACCCTGTCAGCATCAGTAAGGAATACCATTCCTGGCCTTTCCACAAACACTGAGAACAGTAATTCATTAGAAATTCCCATCTCTGGATGTGCATGAGACTTACATTCGGGGAAGAAATATATGGTGTCTTAGAGCTTGAAAAAGCCATGGAGAAATTCAAAGCAATCTCTGGATATGTTAGCTGCCAAGGAGGTCCATGTTGTCATGAGATGATATCTTAGGACTCCCACAGTCCTCAGGTTGTGGGAGACAGGCTTCCTGTGCGCTATTTGTTAGAAGATCCTGTTGCCAGTGTTATTAGCGACCCCATTAAAATTAAGGCATCACTTGTATTTTAGTGATTTATAGTGAGTAAAGAGTAGAAATCTTAATTTCTCCATGCATGTGATCTGCCAACAATCACACAAGCCCACACTTAACTGCTCTGGCCACTGTAGGAACCTCAGGAGGTTGCTGGGCCCAGATGGCTCAATTTATCACAGTACACTACTGTAACTCTTAAAGGAGCCGCATACCATCTGGGCAGATTTAAAGCCAAAAGGAAATATGCTGGATCCAATGGAAACAGGTCTCTTGCACACTGCCCCAGTAGTCTTTGCCCATCATCAACCTGTTCCCCTGACTGAGTTAGGGGTAAGAAACTTCATGGAAGGTGCAATTACCAGATCCTAGTGATAAAAATACTAATAATACATTACTGTCCAATATTATTCCTATTCTGATTTCACTGTTTCTCTTCTATTAATCACTTTTAATAACTGATTAAGGGCGAACACAGCAAAAGAACAGATGTAAGTTTGGTATCTTTCCCTGCCAGGGAGTCCACAACATTTGCAACTTTGTGGAAGCACAAGTGTAAGCAGTTGATATTTTTTGTGTGTATGTATACATATACATTTATTTACAAATTAATATGACAGTGAGAATACTAAATTAACATCAACACTTACTATTTCATTTTTTCAACGTTTGTTGCCATCTCAAAAATGCTGTATCTTGGACAGCTGAATTTTTCTCCAGCACAGCCAGAAAGCCTATTGAGTCAATCTCACCTGTGCTAGAATCATGAGTGGCTGAGTTTAAATACACAATGCAAGTGGCTTCAAAATTTGTGAATCACTTTATGTATTTGTAAATTCTACCTTCTCATAATTTAAGTACCTAAGAAGTATGTGATCAATCATTCTAACAAATAATTTTATTCAACATTGTATAAAATGCACAGCACAGGCTCATGTGACCATGCATGCGAATCACAGCATTTAGACTGCCTAAGGCACATGAAGACCAAGGAGCAGCCTAGACCCAGCTGATTAAGCTGTAGTGCAAAACAGCACCTTGGTAGTCAGAGGTATGCCAGCCAACAGTGGTTTACCGGACCAAGGAGTATAACACTGTAATTTACTTCTCTAATACGTGTCATGTTCTCTCCTATTGTTTCCCCTTATAGAGTGAAATATGTAGGTAAGAAATTGCTGCAGAGTTTCATGTGGTATGTCCCTCCAAAATCAGAGAGTAACAAACCGTCTTTATTAGCCAGTACATTTGGTATAGTGCAGGTGAGCAACTAGTGGTTTAAAAAGTCAAGAAAATCTAAAAGACCTCATGTATTCACCTACAGCTAGACAAAATACTACAATTCCTAGCCCTGCTTATTTTATTGTATGTTTCTAGCCATTATTTTTTTGCTTATTGACAGGAAACCCATGATTTACAGAGTCTGGCTCAGGGCAGACATTTAAAAGATTTTTTTTTAATTTTTTTTTTCTCTTCCCAAAACATAATAATATGGGCCAAACCTCCTTTTTTCATGCCTGCTTTTCTTTCAAAAATGGAATTTGTAGCCTCCTTCCAGAATGACAAAGTATTGGTCACAGACAATTTATAAAAAATGGCTTGCTTGTTTATGAAGCAAACACATGTAAAACTGATGAAATTATTGATGTCACAGTATTAACTTTCTTCTCATAAATATAGTTTAACAATGCTGACATTACAATTAGAGTCAAATGTTCCAGCTCTTTGCTTATTTGCTCAATCTGTCAGTCCACCATGGAGGGAGACAAATTGCGGTGAGCATTTGACAATGCACAAAAGAGATATAAGACTATTCTGATTAAATCTTGGTGAAAGATTAAATGACTCTGAATACTTGCCAGATTTTTCAAACACAACATTTTTAACCAATGCTACTAAAATATTCTGCTCACCACAGGTTTAAAAACATATAGGGTAAAAATAGTGTATGTAGTTCACAGGCTGGTCAGTTGTTGTTTCAGAACTGACAGATTAATAACTACATTCATACTATATGTCTCAAGTGATATGAATTATGTATTATACTGGCTCAAAACCTATAGTATAGCTCAGCCATACTCACAACAACAAATCCCAAATAAATGAATCCTCAGACAAAACTTTCTCATTGGCATGAGAGCAAGAACATCACAGATTTGACTCTATGTTACCAAGGAAAAAAAGTATTAAACTACCTTTCAATTCAATCATCCATTTAAGAGGACTATAGCCCAGGTAAATTTTGAATAGACTAACTCCATACATTTCAGAGCTAGACAATAATTAAAAAACAGAGCTGTGATTTCCATGACTTTAAAATGTATGCTAAGATTTCTACTGACTTCAGCTGTGTAGGACTGGGTCCTTACCACAGATTTTAGCACATAATCATAGAAACAGGTAATGTGGAACATGTGAGCTATTTGTTTAATATCCTATGGGTGATTAAAGATTTTGACTGTCCTTCTCCATACAAAAGCATACAAGATATGGAAGGCCTGAAATGCTAATTGTGGTTTCTACTGGGGATTCATTTAACTTTGGCATTAATTAAAGTTGCTAGATACTAAAGTGGACTTTCTTCTAGTATATATTGTATTCATATATTGGACTACAATATTAGTCTACTTGTAGTCACAATATCAAAAAAAAGCCATGCATAATCTAATGTTTCTTGATCAAGAACCTGTAAGTGATGATACCAAATGTAGGCAATAAGGCACTAAACTCCCTATTTCTAGAATTATATTCTACATTGTTTTTACATCAGCCAAGGATGTGGTCTTAAATTTCTATTCTAGTAAGACTTTTCTTTTTCCAAACTGATACTTTAGTGAAGGAATGAGGTCCAAATAGACAGTCTAGGCCTTTCATTTAGAATAAGACACATATTGAAACCAAAACACATAGATGACATTTCATAAATGCCTGAGACATATATTTACCTTCTGAGCGAATGAGACTATTGTATTTACTTTCTGTTTCCTTAGATCTGAAGGCTGAAAAAAAGTCTCATATGCCTACAATGAAAACATATTTTGATTTATGATTTGCCAGATTTCAGTGATGATTTCTTTCAAGAGAGAGAAGAATTCTCTGTATGGGTCTCATAAAATATTTAGATAGCACAGAACAAAAAAATCTAATTATCGCAGTTTACAGAAATAAATAAATAAATAAAATGGAAATAATGCTTAAAAAGCTGTTTCTTCAGTGTTCTGCTTTTATGTGCATCACAGGCAGACATTATAACTGATAGGAAATGGTGAGCTGGGGAACACCTGGAAACTAAGACCTTTTCATTGACATTATCCTGGTTAGATAAATTGAAATAATAACAACTGTCTGTCCCAACAAACTTGCAATATATAGAAATTTTTGTTTAATTTTTATATATAAAAATCTACATGATTCCATAATTTTCCGATGTGATAAATGAATGATTAATACTGATTTTTAAGCTCACCTTCCAGCGAATACTTAAAATACATATAAGTTCAGTAGAGCAAGCAATGTCAATCAAAGTCAATGTGTCTGGCAGAGCAGTGCGTAAAATGCTAACCTCACAAAAGATCCTGTAAATTTACTGCTCAATCCTGACCTTAACTTCAGTGGTAAAACTCTACCTGATAGCAGTAGTGCAGAATCAGGCTCCTACAGCTTAGGTTTCTAAGGTTTTCTCCCTGTTCCTTCCCCCTCCTTCTACAACAGCTTGAATTCCTGTATTCTGATTAAGATAGATGGAGTATTTGCATCCTATCCATATTCATAATCCTTCTATTCAGTGTCATCCCAAAATACCGCATTTGTTGCCCAGGCAGACACATGCAATGTCTTCAGAAGGTTTTGCGTAGATGGATAAGGACACATCCCTTTTCAAATTTTTCAGAATAGGTGGCCACTAGGTGAATTCATGCTGTTAAAGTGCTAAGAGACCAGAACAAAACCCATGCCTTTTGTGTGTGACAGAAACTGTAATTAATGATTTCTCCCCTTTTTGCTAAAGAGAAAAGGGAGATGTGCTGTTGACAGGCATTTTATTAATGGTTTCTACCGTCTTAGTATACATAAAAGGCATTATTCGTTGCAGTGCTAGTTTAAAAGATTTTTTTCTTTTTGAGGAAATGCTGAAGATGTTTCATGGATGAAAAATGAAGGCAATCTGTCCACTGCCACTGAAAGTCTGGGTTTCAATAATAAAATTGAAACTATTGTGACAGTTCCTATTGTATCCTTTAACCATCTGCCTCCTGCTGGCACAATCAATGATGGCATCTGCAGGGACACGGTTACCCTCACCTAGTTTCTCTCTTATTTCAGCAACAAAACTTGTCAATACCATGTCTCATGGTTGCTTTTCTAAGAAGATTTATCAACCATCTAGGTGATGGCACTTCTTTTAGTGACTGTTGGTCTGTTGTATTTGGAACCAATAGGAGATAAATATTCAGCCTGGCACACAAGAAATTAGACATGCATTTTCCAGTTGCAACAATGGCAGCTGACTGATTAATCCAGAGGCCAGAGCAGTGATGATTTACTCTTAGACCTTCCCTATACTATGGAATTAAAGTGAATGGGAATAACACAATATTTCCGACCTATATTAAGTAGGAGAATGTGACAATCCAGCATAAAATTCTTGAATTTGTGCTCATTTTCCTTGAAAAGTGAAATAATTTTGAAATATGTCAAGTGAAAAGCTGAAAATAAGAGGCCAAATCCTAATTCCATATAAATGAAAGGCAGCAGCTTGACTGTTCAGATAGCGTTATGCTCATTTACACTGGCTAATGGGCTTCCCATTGCTTATGGACAGACAAGAAAACAGCCATTTGTCTATGTTAGTACTCTTTCCGCAACACTTTGAGAAAATGTTTTGCTTTGCCACTGATTTGTGAACAACTTAATAACTTCTGTGAACCAACAAGGAAGCAGACATTTACCACATGCATTCACAGTAATGCAATCAGAAAACATGTCGGGAAGGGATTTACAGCAGTTTGTACACTCCTCTCCAGACAGAAGTAGTAAAGGTTCTCCCTATATTTTATTGAAGGGTTGCTGATACCTTAATTTTAAGCACAAAACTTTTTTTTTTTTGTGACTATTCAGCTCAGCATTACAACTGACAAGAGTGTTAATTATAGCTGCATTAGTTAATAAAATACCTGTTCCTTCGCTAACCAAATGTGTGACTCTTTTAATTCAGTTTTTCAAACTTCATTACTAAAAGTCCTGGAAAAATCTGTGTTTTGGGAGGCAGCTGGAAATGCACTGTTTGCACACTGATGTATACTAGCAGCCATTCATTTTCTCTGGGAATTTTTATGTAAGCTCCCTTATTGGGAATATGCTAATGACATCCGCCATGATTACTGATTTTCTTTGAATCGTTATTCCTCTGTGGGCAAAGCAATCAGAAAGGGAGAACAGGAGATTTACTTCTTGCTTGTGTGCCTTCTTCAACCATCTGCTCTATCCTGATTCATTTGAATAAGATCTGCAGTTTTAGATTCTTTACTCTGGCATTCTGAAGCATTTTAAAGCTTAAAAGGAGTTAATAGTTATCTATCAGTGTCACAAACGTGGTACTGTGATGCATTCTAAGAGCAAGTTTGCCTTCCAATGGTTTACAGGGCCAGATTAATTTTATTAAAGTAAAAAATTACAATGTTCTTTAACAGCTTCATTATTTCAGACAAGTCTTTTGTGAACACATTTATTATCTAGAGCATGGAGTATAAAAGCTGAAAGAAAGGGAACTAATTTATAAAGCAAGAACATTTAAAAAATGGAAATTGTTAATCTACCACTCCCCATACATGGAAGAAAGAGGGCAAAATTGTGATCAATTTAATGAAAATACAACCTTGTAAAACGCACTGCAGTTACTGAATTCTTGTACCTGTTCTTTTACCTCAATAAATTTCTGAAGTACATTTACACAAGGTCATTTTGATTTTAACAAAGGTGCTATTTAGCTGTATCAAAATTAAATTAAATTGTTCTCTCAAATGAAGTACTGGCCTCATATAACAAGTTTCCCATGCACAGTGATAATGATGTGCATGCTTTATTTTTTTTAATGGGATGCCAGTTTTCTGCTGTTTTATGTGTACACACTAGGTTTGAAACAGCACTGCTAATTGCCAAAAGACCATTTTGTACAACAGTAATGGAAAATAAGCAAGAAGACATCGTAGCAAGACAGAACTAAGCACAGACGAATGCAGAGACAGCATTCAGAGAATTGTATTGAATCCTTAAGTGCAGTCTTTTCACAAGCAAGTAACATTTGAAATGTTAAGGAAAATTACTGTTTGGGAATAAAAATTTCTTTATTATACTTATTTTAGAAATACTCATAGAATCATAGAATACCAGGTTGGAAGGGACTTCAAGGATCATCTGGTCCAACTTTTCTTGGCAAAAGCACGTTTTGTGTCAATGAATACAAAAATAGAGACTCTCTAATTGGTCCTGTAAATTAGTTCATAATGCCTATAAAAATAGAGACCCTTCTAAAAAAGCAGAGAAAACCTTTAGATTAGCAAGTAGAATATAATGATCTCCAAAGCACAAGATGACCCATTTTGTTACCTTTGAAATCAGAAACTTAAATTAATGCAAAATTATTATTAAAACTGAAAAGTTTGTCAGTTCCTTTAGTGTGGCCCCAGACGCTAAAACCTCTGCCTACCATTTCTACTAATTTTTCTTTCAATAGTCTTTTCTGGCAGTGCTTGTTGTCAGCATTCTGATTTCTCCTTGGCTTTTTAAAAATAGAATGACAATAGAAACGACTGAAATGGCAGTGACCTCCGTGCTAGAATTAGTTATCAGGAGCCACTTTCTATCAGCTAACTTCAGCTCCTTTCAGAGGTCTCAGAAAGTGAGTTGCAACTTGAGTGAAGAAAGAGTAGATATTTAGGAAAGGGCTTGTCTGTTCTCATTCAAACAAATGGAACTTACAAACACACTTTGTGTTTGCTTTTAATTAGAGGTGCAACTAAACTAAACCATAAATTACAGGGCTTACTGCATTTGTTACTTGGTTATCCTGAAGATTAGAAACAGCGACTACAGTTTCTTTTGGTTTAAAGATGTATTAATCTTTGGAATTCCCTATTCCATATCTCACTAGAGGATTGGAAATCCAAATTTAATTTTTACGGTGGTTTTTATAATCAACATCAATGTGATTCCATGAATTTTAAGGATTGGTCTCAGCTTTATTTTTCTATGATGTATTGTACAAATCAAGCAGTTCTGAGAAACACGAATAAAAATAGAAAAGCAGAATTCTATCTTATTAATTCATAAGACAAAATTCTTAATTTTAAATTAAAGATAGGCAGGTAGCCAATGAAACGCAGAGAATAGAAATCATAGAAACAGCAGCGCTGTTTTTCATAACGACATAGACACCTCGCTATTTTGCTGGTCAAGTGTATTACACATAGAACACATATAGTGCAATATTAAGACCAGCTAACTGAGGAACATTTTATCTTGCATTTGTATTTCTCTTTCTTCCTAAGGAAAGCATACTTTATTGCTAAAACTTTGTGCAATACAGCTTGCTTATTTCATGGTTAAAGCCACTTAACACATGAAGCTCTGGCTCTTTAAGTACTCAGCCTCAGAAAGCAGTAGGAATATTTTAATATCCTCCTCAATGTGTCTCTGTAGTCTTAACCATTTTTAGGCTCTCTATTTCTACTAAAAAGCCCCAACAACATGATTACTTATCCAAGCAAGAACTTCCTGAAAAATAGAGCACTAAATACTAGTCCCTTTTAAAAAGGTGAGGGGAAAGTATGGGAGGTGGTATGTTTATTATGGACAGAGAATTGCAGAATATCTCCAGCTGAAAGATACAGTAATAGCACCAGGTAATAGGTCCAGCCAGCTCCTGTATTAGCAGCCAGCAAATCCAGGAAGGTCTGCCAATTACATTTAACGTCATTAAAAATACCACATCTTCACTTTTGCAATGACAACTGTACAGAGTTCAGCTCTGGGGTACCTGGGGGGAAATGCAAAATACCCCTGTGTTAGCTCTTCATAGGCTGCCTTACAACAAAGTCAGTGGGTATGGCAAACTTTCGGCCCTTGTTAAAATACCCAACACATGAATGCACCATTTTTTTAGTCACTTTACATAGTCCTAATTACATTAATGTTTGTGAGCATCAAGATCTTTACAATTATTAATTCAGGCATATAAAATCCAGTGATGAAGACTTCAAATTTTTTTATCCATTTTGCTGCGTATCTATTATACAATTTACCTTAAAAAAATAGAAAAATGGTGAGACTGTAGTCCTAAACTGCTAATCAGTCCTGCTAAGCCTCAGAATTTCTTTTAAGCAATAGACAAGTACCAGCAAAACTTTTTACTACAATTATTCTCTCTTGAATTCAAGGTAGGTATATGAAGAGGATTTTCCATTAATGAAGGATGCAAAATGTACAAGGAATAAAACCCCAAACACCAAAAAAGCCATCAGAAAACAATCAGATAAACTACCTTGTAATCCCCAAATGAGATCTTTCAGTCTTTCCATAAATATATTTGTATAATATAATGTTCCTGTTCCCAGTTTAAAATGGTATGTATTAGTTTATGTTTTCCTGCATATTCTTTAACATTCACACTTTAGACTGAGAACATAAACATAACACCACCATGTGTAAACATTATCGTAATTCAATTTCATGTAAACTTTCTTATATCGGTGAGACCAGATACATACAGACTAGCAAACCACTGGCATAGCTGCATTTATGTTTCTTTTCAGAATACACTGTATTTCTCATCTGGGCTATAAAACAGAGAAAGGATTTCCTTTCATTTGCATATGATGTTATTAGGAACCATTAATCTATCATGTAGACACAGTCAAATGCACCTTGTAATTAACACAAACCAAATTCAGTGCACTTAGGTAGGATGCTAGTTGATGTACACACAAGACAATTGCTCATACACCCTGCTCTGGAAGTTGAAAGCCTTTCATTTAATGCATACAACAAACCCAATGTGATTTGTAAAGAGGTAGGTTTTTTAAATAACCTGAAGAATGAAAGGGGTGAAAAGGACAGGAATAAAACTCTTGGCTTACAATGCTTCAAAACAAATGTTTCCTGGACAACATAACATATGTTTTTATATTAAAAAAGTGATGAACTGGTGACAAAAATAAGACAATTCAGAATTGTTTGAATGGTCTCATAATTTGGGTCCAGTTCCACAGGAGATGAAAATTATCTCAGATTATATTTTTGGGAAACTGCAGGACCCACAATCTGATCATTTCTGTGATGAAGAACAAAATTCTGCATGACATACATATATATATATATATATATATATATATATATACTATGTCCTTAAATTCCTGACATCTCTCAGCACAGAGACTTTCTGGTTTATGCAGCCATAGGGAAGTTTCCATAGAATTAATTTATGTAATATGCAGTTAAGTGCAAAGACATTCCAAGAAACAGTTCCAGGAATTCAGTTAAATTGAATCAATGGAAGTTATACCTTTGTGTACGTTATGGGCAGCCATTGACTGAGAAAGAAAACTCTAACTTTGGGAGTAGTAGACAGATATCAGGATAGCTGACAGCTTGAAGACACAGAGAACACCAGATTCAGTGTGTACATTTCTGGCAAACACTTCAGTCTGGCAAAAAAAAAGGGCCACATAGCACAAACTTGTCTAGACTTCTGTAAAAAAGCACAATCCATGACAGAGTGAAGGTAACAAAAACTGTCTCCCTGTGCCTCTTTGTCATCAAAATTTAGCAAACATCTAGCAGTCTCTACAATACATTCTTGCAAATCTCTATGCTCACTGTACAAAAAAATCTCACATGTCATAAATACTGTGGTTAGCTACAGCAAAACTTATTTAAATAACTTAGGCAACTGATGCATTCTAAATCCCAGTCATACTATCTATGCTCAAAATATTTTTAAATCTAAACAAGGGGCAAAGAGCAGAAACCAAAAGACTGCAAGAAAACATGATTGAATTAATCATTAGCTATCACTCCTATAAATTAATACAGTGACCAGTAAGCTTTTGTTAACTACTAAAAAAATGACTTATATTTTACCAAGTCATATGCTAGTGTAAAAACAAGGACAAGGAAGAGCCTCAACCAAGCTTTGTATGCGAGTTAATTAAGCTTTTGGAGTAATTGTCCTCCCATAAACCTCAATAGATTTCTCACAGTTCCCTTCTCAGATAGTGAATTCCCGAAGGATTTTAATTTCCTTCTCTAGTTCCTAATTACTGTACTCCACTCAGGTTCCGGTTATCTTGTTTTCCCTCTCTGAGTGCTGTTTTACTCCTTTCAGGTCCTTACTCCTCCTCCTTAGGATCTAGTTTCCCCATTCAAGCTGTTTTACCAAGTTATTCTGGGGAGTCAATTAGTGTCTTTTTTTTTTTTTTTTTTTTTTTTTTTTGGTACTGATGGAAATCCTTCAGTATTACTAGCAGACCAGATTTTAGGGTAAAAATAGAACACTGTTCTCAGCACTCTGCATTAGCCAGTCTTTTTTTTGCTTCCTTCCACTTTTTCCCCCCCTAACATCAATTCAGTGGTATTTCTGTGCAAGCTAGCTTATGCTTTGGGGTTACTTTACTGAGAAAGAAGCCCATCTGCTTACAAAATTTTAACAACAACACTACTTTAGGTGGAAATGCACAGACCTAAGATCTGCAGACTACATGAAGATATAAAACTGCAGTCTAATTTATCTTTCTCCAGAATTACTTGAGTGCTTGACCCCAAAAAAGACCAAAATCAACAACAAACAAAAGCAATAAAAAGAAAGCAAACCCCAAACTCTCCCGTCACCCTGTTAACTTCTTTTCAAGAATCGTTTAAAACCAAACGTGTTAAGAAAATTTAATTTTGTGTGCAGTCTTGCTCCAAAACTTCCTAACAAACACTGTTTATAGAATAAAAGAACACTATACCTTTTATGGTACAAAAATCAAAGGTTGCTCTTCCTGCTACTGGTTTTACTCAGTAGTAAAGAGAAAAGCTTGCAAGTGTTGTTTACACAGTACTAAATCCTTGTAAAGTCATACTGAAACAAGTCTGCTATCTGACCTAGCCCTTAGGGCTACTTAAACACCTGTGGATTTATAGAGTTCAGATGTCTACAAGGTCTGTGCTGAAGTTCATTTCCAAACCTGTGCCCCAAGTGAAGTTCTTTGTTGGTAGAGTTAAGCCATTACTACTTGTTCCTGGTTTGTAAGGCAATAACATTATGAAACAGAAAGAGTTCAGAATTAAGAATACTTATCTTTATACACAAATTGAAAATACACGTAATGGCTAAATACTCAACACGTAAGTTTTTATTTGCAGAATCTTAGCTTTACTAAGAGCAAAACAATACAGGGAAAGAGAGGAATTATCCTCATCTGTATATGTATAACTAATTCCCCAGCTGGACATACACATGTAAAACACATATCAAACCATCAAGTTTAAGTACAGCACACTTTGCACAAAACCAGTAAGCATTATTAGAGAAAACACAACTTCTCATCCCCCTCTCAGAAGCTAAACTCTTCTGCATCCCAGATCACAGTAAAAATAGCATGATATAATCCACAAGCAGAAGAATAGGATAGAACATGTTATAAACTTTTTAAAAATTTAATTAGTTGGAAGGTTTACTGTTTAAATCCTGGTCCCACAGAAATCGATATGCCTGACTTGAACAGAACCAAGATTACATTGTCCAGTGGGTTTAAATAAAGTATCTCCTAAGTACTATGAATCTCTAAAAGTCAAAGGTGTTTGCTTTCAATTTTATTCTTTCAAAATCATCACTCATTAAAGTTTACAATTAAGACCATATAATTACTATTATGTGGCTCAATTATACCCATTTTTTTTAGATTCTTTACTACTGGGTATATGCTCAGCAAGTTATAGGAGAAAAATAATGGCAATTGTATGCTTTCAGTGTGTTTCTTATAACTGTCACAACTGGTACATTACAGGTTTTCTATGAGGTGCCCAAAGGTGTCAGAAATACACAGCCTTGCTTAGATGAGACAGAATGGCAGGGATGGTTTAGAAGCCTGTACTGCCCCAGAAGCCATAGGAACATTTGGCCCAGCTCAGCTGCAGTGTGCATTGACAACTCATGGTTTTACTGAGATTTCACAATACTCACTGGTTTTCAGAGCCCCAGTTTCTTAAAATATCATCATGGGAATAGCTTGAAAATATAGTCCTAGTACATCCTAAAAGTTCATAAAAATGAAAGCAAATAATCATAAAAAAAGGAATACAGGGTTTTGGGCTTTTTTCTCTGGTTCTTTAGTTTCATGATTTTTAAGCCAATCTCATAATGCATAAATGTGTCACCTTAATTTGCTAATACTGGGACTGGTAAAATTTCTTCCTGGAGCTCTGAGCAAATGCATGCTGAGAAAGAACTTCAGGAAAGCACGTAGTCAGTGATTTTTTTTTTTTGTTTTTGTTTTTAACTACTAAACTACCTTCACTACACAAATGAGAGCAAAAGCAGCAATTGTCTTACTGACGTCCCACATCTCTACAATGGCTTTAGGGAGGTTTGTGCTGCCAATACAGAGCAGCAAACAGTGGCTGCACACAGCTATGCCAAAGCTGGTTCTCACACAGGGGCACAAGGGACATAACTCTATGCCCATTCCATGTTTAGTGCTGTACTAACCTGGAGCACAACAGCATACCTACATGTATTTCAACTGAGCCTCTACTGCAGCTGTTTAGAGTTCATGTTTGTACATCAATGAATTAAGAGTTACATAAATGCTAAATGCTCTTAAAAATCAGACTCACAAAAACCTCTGAACTCTTGTGGAATGCAAATTCTAAATTAGATGCCTCTTAAAAAGCAGAATAATAAAAACAGCCATCACAAATTTACCACTTCTCTCTCTTTTACATTCTGCTCAGTATGGCTTTCAGTAGGTAGGTGTGTATAATAAACCACTGCCATGCTTGGCCTCTTGTGGATCTATCCTGTTTACGCATTGCTAAATCTTTTTTATTGCTTCTGACAATATGTTGTTTCATACCTTTATATCTGTACTTGTATTGGCTTTATTGTTGGGTTATCATTATGGTGCGGAATTACACTGAAAAACACATCTGTTTATCTGATAGGGTTTGGCTTACACACACAAAAAAAGTCTATGATCATGAAAGTGTTTACCATTTATTTAATATACATCTATACACAGATACACAGTTACTCTGTACCAAACATAGTAGAATGTAATAATTGCCATCAGTGCTAATACTAGGCAAGGAAAAATTAACACTTTCTGGCAGAAGCAAGAGATGACTCAGCCAACACAAATTATTTGTCTCAGTTGTTCTCCATGCTGAGTCCTTGAGGTCCAAGGATGAATTAAGTGCCTAGCAACTAACAGATAGTCCATGCTACCATTCCTTTCTTGTCTTTCTCTATGTGAAGAATTGGGCCCTCACCAGGAAATATCTCTTACCCCCACTTAATAAGATCTTAATTTATTACCAATTGTCAATCCATGCAGATCTCTCCATCCAATCCTACATATTAGCCATTCTCAGAAAAAAACTGACTGCTGTGCGCTACACAGGGAGAGTCAAAATATGTGAAAACCACAAGTAACTCTTATTTATATAACTATTTATACAGACAAAAGTTATAAAATACCTTTGTTCTGACAGCTGCTAGGAGATGTAAAAGCAGCATCAATTCAGGAAACAAGATGAATCTAACTAACCCTCTGTTTGGAAATTTGGAGGAATCTCAGAATTGTCATCTACATCTTTTTACCAATGGCAGAAAAACAAGGCAATATGGAGGCAAGGAGATGCAGATCAGTCAAATCCCACATAATGAATGTGAGATTCATGCACTTGACTGCTTCAAACTCCCTGCATGTAAACTTTCATCAAATGCATTTGCTAATCAGTGCAGAGGCTTCCCCTGTGCTCTGTGTCTACATGTACCAAGATCTGGCATGTGGGATCATGCAGCAGAAGGCAGAAACCAGGAGCTCAAAGTCAAAGAACCCCTCATCCTGTGTCACAGGTGTCTCTCTAGGATATGCCTCAGCCCATATATCCAACCTCTCAAACACTAGAGAGGGAGGGCTAATTTGAGCACCCTGGGGGTAGCTCAGTGTGCTCAGGTCAGGGGTAGACAGGGTGGTCAGAAACAAGACAGAGGAAATTGCCAAAGCAGGATTTCAGGTATTAGGGTGGGAAGGTAACAGTGAAAGCTCCAGAAAGAGCTTTTAAAGTATGTGGAATAGAGATAGGCCATTTACTTCATATCTATTTGGCAGGTAGCACAAGGAAGCTCCCTGCAGCACTACAGTAAAATGGTTTTATGTTGTTGGATATGATACAGTGTGAGGCCATAGCAAAGAGTAGAGAGGAAAAATGAAGGGTAATGAATCTGAATTAAGATAAATAGAGCAGTGGGCAATTAGCTAGTTTATCAAAGGACCAAACAATCAGTAAAGGAAACCTTTCACAATGTGAAGCCATTTGTATAAGGGATGCAGCAAAGGGGACATCAATTTTGCAAGACTGCAGCTGAGCTTGATCTTACTCCTAACAAGGCTGGTTCTCAAAAACTCAGCGAAATAACTAGTTATTCCCCACCTTCAGTGAGAACGCAACACTAGATCTTTGATTAAACTTCATTCCTAATATTTGGTTTGCTGGAAAAAAAATGGTCTTCTGAATCATTAGAGTACTTTGATGGGACAATTTGTTTCTTCTGTTTGAATTATTTCCTACTGCAATAAACTGCTGAATGTAAATGCTACAATACAGATTTTCAGAGAGCTAGAGAGATATTTTTAGGTTTTCAAATATTAAGACAAAATGGCATCATTTTGTATCTAAGTCTGAATTTTAATGAGCAGCTCTATTGATAATCACTGAACATCTATATTTATAGAAAAATGGAATATCATAAATACAGGATTGTGCCATTATCTACATATGTTGCATTTCTCCATACATACAGAAATCAGAGTTTAATTTCTATAGCAATGGAAATATGGCAATTTACACCAGAACTATTAGTCAGAATGTAAAATTAGAACTAAACCAATGTGTTGACTCAGTTTTTAAAAAGTTGGATCTAGCTAAATTTTTCTCATGTATGCTTTCATTTCTGCCTCGCTGGTGGAACAGAGACACAATTCTGTGCTCAATCTGTAAGGTCATTATAGAAGGCTCTTAGACTTAATGCCATTTATTGTGGTGCAGCAGTACTTGTGATCTAGGTCTTAAACACCATTAAAATGCACAGCAGCAAATCAGGAAAGCCCAGTAAAAATCTGATTTTTTTTTTTTTTTTTTTAATATGAGTTTTATTTCTAAAGGTTATGTTGGTGTCTGATAAGGATTAGTAAAAATATTGAAAGAAAGGAAAAAAGACTGGCAACCATGATTTTTTATTCCTACTGTATAGCAAGAAGAAACCTTACTTTTAATTGTGAGTTTGAGAAGTATCCAAGTTTCCCTAAGTAAACATACAATAGCTGCTCTCTTGAGATGGGATCCCTCTAATTTGGTTGATGTTATAACTAAGTTGCGAATACAGGGTACACATTCAGAAGAAAGCTTTACATAGTAAACTGGGAATTTTGAAAACAGAAAAGCTGATGTGCAAATTCTTGATCCATTTTCTTAACACTGTGCTCATTTTGGCACTTTAATAATGAAAAAATGTATCAAGCTATATACCTTCAGATCTTAACAGCTTGAATGTACTCAAATAAGCATGTAATAATAGAGTATAATGGACACAGCTAAAAATGTTGGAAGCTGGCTTTCTAGACATGTTTCTATAATCTTTCAGATTCCGATATAAAATATAGATACACACCATTGTTCATTATTTCACAATTGGATAAGCAGAAAAAATGTGTAATAAAATACAGGTATGTTATCTATAGCATGGGCAATAGAGCGGAATGTAAAATATCTTTTTCTCCAAAACATGTATTAATAAAAGAATTTTTAAAACAACTTGCAAAAAACTGACTCCTCCTTCTCCAAACATACACAGAAAAAGTTCATATTTTTGCTTTTTATCTAAATTGATACTTTAAGTGGTTTTGTTTTCTTTTAAACTTTAAACTTTAGTGACTGTGGGAAAAAATTTATACACTGTGCAGGGTATTCTTTTAGGTGTGTACTTTCTAGCATTGTTATTAATAATAATAATACAAAACTGTAGCAGATCAAACCAGAAGGAGCCTTGAATATATTTGCTGGGAATTGCCTCAGGCTAAACACCAGGGACATGAAACAAACTGTTCTTATCACCTTTTTCCAAACACAGCGATTTAAATTTACAATGAAAGTGCCAGCACCAGCTGCACTTTAAGAAAGCACCACATGTCTTGATGAGCTCCAAGAAAATGGAAAAAAGCCCAGTTCAAGTTGGAGGTGTCATCTTCCTCTAGCCAGCTGGGTGACACAAAGCTGAAAGCGATGAAGTGCTAATTAGAGGTTGATGAACAGAATCTCAGAGTGGAAACTTGTCAAAATAGCCCCTACTGAATCATAGCCTTATAAGTCTGCCCTTATCTCCCCATACAGAGCACTGTCAGAGCCAGAAAAAGGCAGTGTGAATACAAATATCTATATGGTTAGGTTACATGTTTTATCTCATACCATATGTCCACTTTATCTTGTAGCTATTTTAAAATTACCTTTTTTTTTTTTTTTTTTTTTTTTCCCTGGTTAGTTCTTGTAGAATGTCTAGACACTATTGTAGAAGGAGCAATCAGACTTTTTTTTTTTTTTTAAAAAAAAAATGATGCTTTTTATAACTGATTTCCATAAGGAAAAAAAAACCCCTCTTTCAGTGCCAAATGCGAATAAGCAAATAGCTATTTTTTAACGAGAAATATGAGTAAGACTGCACAAAAGAAAAATGAGGAAATGCACTGAAATTCTTATTAGAACAGGTCTGAGTTTAGAATGGTTCTTCACTGAAAGAAAGGCATGGGGGGGAGGCTTTAGCTGGCAGGCGAGTTTGGTGCTTTTTGTTCCTTTTAAATAATGTTGATGTTGAAGTGCCAGCTTTTTTGGTGAGTATCTTGTTCTAATTGGACGGAAAGCAGAAATGTTTAGCAGTGCTGACAGGCAAGTACAGGCAGGTTGATTTCACTTCTAGAAACAGCAGGAGTTCCTGCTCACACAGCAACAGCAGGTGCTCCAAGCTGGGCTGGCAGGACACCGGAAGATAACTACAGCATTTTCACAAATGTGTCTCTTGCTCTCCCCTCAACCCCACATTTCCCCCCTTCTTCCACCTTATCTATTCATCCTAACTATTGCTATTCTTACTGAGCAAATGTTAGTGTCACTACATCCCTCCAGGTCCTGAATCAGCAAAGCCCTTATGCACATGTTACCAGCTTCAGTGGGAGACAAATACTTGCTGAATATTAAGAGAAAATTCAAAGGTTCTGTTTATTCTGGGTGACAAAAATCCAATTAATAAGAATGAAAATCTGAAGGTAGAGAGAAGAGCTGAAACCATTCTCACACTAATGCAGATGCACAACAATGCAGCAAGTACTCTGTATGTGAGTACAATGATAAAGCCACATATATTTGGGTCATCAGCTTGGCATCAGAATATCTTATCTAGCAATTTTTAGAGGGTTTTTCATATTACACTGCATTGACACTGAGGAAAACTGACTTTATGACAAATACCCGTTTCTTATTAAGTTCAGGCATTTTGTTAACTGTATGTAGTAAAATGTTCATCTTGCAAACATGATGTAGTTTGTGGGATAAAATATCATCAGGACTAAATTTCATCAATAACTGAGCAATTCTGAAACATCTTTCAGCCCATATGCTAATAAGCCCAGCAAAAACAAACTACATAGAGCTGAAGCATTCACAGAAACCCTTCCCCTTGTGCTCTAAATTTTAATCTTGGGAGGCATTACATATTCCTGTGCAATTTATGCTAGTTAATATAATGTATTTTTTAATACAATCTGCGTGTATTAAGGTCTAAAATATCAAAGTTACAGCCCTTTGTTAACCATAACAGAAAAGGAAAAGATGATGAAAACTCCAGAAGTGAATCACAACACAAAAGAAATACAGTCCTTGCCCTGAAGAGCACACAATTTAGCAATAAAAATCCAGAGCCATGATTGTTTTATGTAAATGGTATAGGCTATACAAAAATCACACTTTAAATATTAAATACCTTATAAGATGTGGAGTACACTTTCACATCTGTAATTCCAGTCAGTGTTTTGTTCTGTTAGCCTATTGCTTCAGAAACCTAGTTCAGATTAATTGTCTCCAAAAAAAAAAATAAATCCATGCTCTTTTGAAAATGTCAACTCCCATTAAACCAGCTCTCCAAAATAATGATGTTCATCTGATTTTTTCCTCTTTGATTAGGCTTGTATAATTCTGTATTATCTTGGTAGCTTTGATGCCAAACAAGATTAAATTGTCATGTACAGTATATTAAATTTATAATCTGAATAAAAAAAATCACTTATAAGGCACTCAGAATCAGTATCTAGAGACACAACGACTACATTTACATAATTTACATCACTGACAAGCTATTATTTCCTAATTATTTATGGCCAATTATCAATTGCTGGTCAATGCTTGGAATCAGTCACTATAATTATTTTCCTATGGCCTCTTGTTTAGATGCAATAGAGACATTTTTATCAAGCCTCTGCACAGCACAAACATACGCATTTCTTCTTCAAAGTGATACTATTTTTTTGTTGTCTCACATGTGATTTTTCTTCAGTATGAGGAAAAAAATATTTCAGCTAAAAACTCTGAAAGTTTTAAAGCAGCATTTTGTTACTTCTGACATGTATTCAAAACTCCTATACAAAACACTCAGAGAGAACTCCCGAGACAGAAAAAAGAAAAAACCCACCAAAACTGATGAACTGTTGTAGTATGAGAATCCTGTTCAATAATGTGATCTTATTGTCTATCCTCTTCTCTTTTCAATTTTTTCTCTCAGCACATTTTCATTTTTCCCTTTTGTATTTTATAAAAATGGACAAAATAATAGCTGATTTCTGCCTCATATCTAGATTTCACTTCCACTCAAATCAGTCCTAAAGCATGCAAACAAAAATCTGCATTTGAATTCCTAATGATTCCTCCCATTGTCTCATTGCTGCTACAACCTGTCAATCACTGCTGAAAAGTGCTAATCACTCCCTGAAATCCCAGTCTCACAGACAAAAGTACCAGTCACCAAAAAAATAATACCAATTGGTCATGGATGGAAGGCAAATCTCACTAGGGATCTAACTGCACAATGGAGTTTATTAAGTCCATTTTGCTATAGTCTAGCTCCGCTAGCAGCATCCAACAGTTTCAGACTTTAATTTCAAAGTCAGCTAAAATCCACCAAAGTAACTTATATTCATTAGCTAGGCTTTAACTGAACTGCTGTGAAATCTCTTGGCTGCAAGAGCCTTTAGTAGAAGTGGCAGCTTTCATTTTCAATTTAAGGAAAATAGATCTAGTTAAATGTTGGGTACTTCTTTCTTAATCAGTTTGCTTTTTACAGACACTTATTTGTCTACAAAGCTGTTTAACTAATTATATACATCTTTGACTAATAATACACATGAAGGAATATCTTGCAGTTAATATTCTGTGCCTGACCAGTTCTCTTCTGTTACAACATTCAACTGTAGCAGAAAGAAGTAGTAACAACGAGTATATACCATGAAACATAAAGAACTGTTGCCTCAGGTCACAGAAACTGTATTTTATGTTAGAAAGGGGAAGGTAGCTAATTCAGTAGTCTTGACATCTAAAACCCACGGTTTTTTAAGCCTCAGTGCAGATTGCACTGTTTGCATTTAAAACTATAAACACAGACTGTGTTTTCCTGTTACATCAACTAAATACTTAAGTATGTTTGATCTTAATAAACTATAATTAAGCAATATACAGTAATTACCTTTTAGAAATCCCTATAGTGATTATTACCTCTGGAGTTGACTAGAGGAGGTTAAGAATGTGCAATAATTGATTTATATTGGTTAGATGCATTCTACTTCCTATTTCTTAGAGAAGCAAAATAGTTTAAATGAGTGAAACTTCTCCTTAGATAAGTAAGGTTCATCTGGCTTCAGGTAGACACTACTGCAGTCAGGAACTCCTACCAAAGTTGCTGTTGAAGCTGCATTTACTGATTATTGCACTGGAGGGACCACCCCTGAAAAAAACTATAATACTTACATGAAAAACTCTTTGCAAAGAGGCATAATTTGTATATAGCTTTGTGCAATGTGTGTCGGCCTGCTTAGCATGGTTGGATTTCAGTAGTGCTACAGCCTGCAATTCTGAATGCTTCTCGCTTCAACAGGAAGCCACAGCTCCCAGCCTTAGAGTGCTCCCGCAGCACACTCGGTGCCTGTAATGCTGGAGAAGTACTTGTTTTAATTCTTTTTTTTTTTTTTTTTTTTTTTTTTTTTTTTTTTTAACTCAACGTCCAACACCTGAAAAGCATTTTTTTTTAATTTATTTTTTTTTTTAAATTATTTTTAAACTGTTGCAGTTTAGGTGACTTTCTCTTTCTTACAGTTAAAATAAATAGCAAGCTTCAGCACAGTGTCTACAAACCAGTACGTAGCTCCAAAACACAGGTTCATCAGTATACTTCTCACATGACTACAGTGCTCATTCTTTTGGATTTCTGATTTTAATGCAATTAATAATGCAACTCAGATGAATGCATACACGGTGAATCAAGAGGGGAAGCAAGCTTGCACTTCAGATATGCTCACTTTGTGATACAAGCCACTCTAGGCACATTAATTCAGAGGTACATTAATCCACAGTGCCACCTAGCCACCTGTGTATATTTAGTTTAAATGTGACAAAAAGAAAGGCCTTCTAAACTGTAAAAAACTGTTAACCCTCTCCCCTTCCCCTCCCCTCCAGTTGCTAGTTGTAGATGGAGTAGAATAATAAAAAAATAGCCCAATGTGTTTATAGCAACTGTTATTGACCTAAAGGAAACCTGCAAATCTTTGCTACAGCTTTGTGTTACACTGTTACTACTCCAAACAACATAAACTAGGATATTAGCTGCACTGAATTAAAATGAAGAATTCTATAAACACCTGCTTTGTTGTACAAAACCTGTTTCCCTGAAACGTGGAACCTCTTTCCCTCTCTTCTCTGTTTCCTTCTTTTCAGCTCTAGCCTTATAACTAAATTAGATTTTACATTATGTTTATGTTACAAGAACGTTTTAAAGCTTCAGCAAGAATCTAATTTATTTTAGGTCTTATTATTGTAAAAATAATAAAGTCAGGCTAGCAGATATTAAAAGACATCCTAATAGATATTCTCAACCAGTAATATTCCCACAGCAATTTCAACACATATCCTGAGTACACCAAACCTCTTTGACAGAGTGCTCAAAGCACCATGTAGTTCCCAGCTCAAGGTGTGACAAAAAGGAGTTGCTTTTAAAACTTCTTTCCCCTTTGACAGAGACTGCACAATATTCCCTGACTACCTTTCACAATTTGCACAGGAAAGGAAAGAAAGTATGAGAATTGAAATGTCCCCAGCAGCTATCCAAAGCAAAGCCTGAGGCTGGTGTCTGTCCCACCCAGCGAGAGACAGAAAGTGCCAAACTTTTTCCTTCCTGGAATTTATGCCACTTCCAGGCAGGACAGAGTTTTGTTGAATATTAATTTACATATCCCAATTTAGGAAGCCCTCCCAGCCACACAGGGACTTAGCAGACAGTCATTCCCCTTTGCAGGGTCCAGGTGAACTCCATGGGGTTTGGAGGCTGAACAAGGCAGATTGACCCAAGAACTGAGAGAAGTGCCCCAAAAGATTGGAGAGACTTTTCTGCCCCCTTCATGCAGCAGTCTGCCTCCAGCCTCTTTGTATGTTAGCACTGATAAGATGTTTGAACATGATTCAGGACAAAAACTTTATTTAGAAATAATTACAGTTAACAACAGTTTTTTAAAAATCCTGCTAATATGTAACATTTGCAAAAAATCTGCACTTTGAAGAGTGTTTTTAAAGAAGCTGTATAAGGGAAATTGCTCAGGTCCCTATTCCTGTAAAATCTGCCATTGGTCTCTAACCAATGCAAAAAAAACATCCTGCTGCAGGCTCTCTGCCTGCCTGGCTTCCCATGCCTTCTGTCCTTGCTTAATGCCACTTTCCTACAAGTCTTGACTCTGCTTCCCTATTATCCTTACCCACAGATTCATCATTTCCCAGGTTTCCGCTACTGCTCTTATCTCAGCATTACTGTTTTAAGGAAAAAAAACACAAAAAACCACAAACCAACACCAGAAAAGAAATCTTTATGATATGTTTTCCCACTTCTTTACAGACAATTTTTCACTCTTATTCAATTTCCTACGAGTAGAACCAGTGATCCTTCCCTGCTTTTTGTCCCTTTTAAAGAAACCAAGCTGATTAAAAAAACAAAACAAAACAAAACAATTGGCACAAAAAGAACACAGTTAATACACCAAAAAAAGAAAAAAGTCCCAAAGAGCAAAAGCCAAAGAGATGGGTTGTTTGTGACACAGAATAAAATAAACAGTTCTTCCTTCACAGTTCTCTTGTGAATAAAATGGGCCAGTTTCCAGTCCCCTCCCTTGATACCAGACCTAGGCTAGTGCCAGGGGACTGCAGACATTGTTTCTTCCACAGTTCACTTTTTTTTTTTTTCTTAATATCCTATTTGATGATTCTTTTGTTAACCTCTTTCTTTCTTTCTTAGCACAAGGTACATATGGAAATATGTGCTCATGTTTCTCTCCTTCCTTACGTACTGAATCTTCACCGGCATCTTTTTCCTGTTAAACACTTGATCCTGACAACAATATAAATCTGAACTAATAGGCCAAAATATACTGAATATATTGACAAGAAGAAAAAAGAAAAAAGAGAGACAGACTTAACTGGTGAAAATTAAAGGACAGACAGTGAGAGGACTTTAAAAAAAAAAAATAAAAAATCAGGATTTGAAAGTTAAATTTTGGAGGCAACCCTTCAATGCCATCAACTTTGCAACAAATTCCACTGCCTACCACTGGTTTGATCAATATAGGGCATGAACTATTTCAACAGATCCTGCCTGGTTTTAGTGGAAGTAAAAAAGTTAAAATTCAGGGTTTCCTTTGGATCCTAGTCCCATCCTTCCCAATGGAGTGCCTGTCCTTTCTACATAACTTCAATACTCATTCTTTCATATCAAAGTAAATGTAGCGAGCAGGATGATGACTGACATCTGAACCAAGACAATGGGGTAAGGACCCAGTGTCTAGTAGCCTTGTGCTTTGACAGACATTTTCTCCTGGTGACTGTTAGCCATTGTTTGATAACTACAGACTTCCCTTCCCACAGACCTTTCTGAACCCTGCTGTCTTTGAACAACACACAAAATGTGAAGAAAAGTATTTACCAGCCAGTAATTACAAGCCACCCCTCATGTAAAGGTAAACGGTAATGAAGAATGTGCAAAGAATAGTTAGCGCTGTCAAAAGAAAAAAAAATCTTGTTAAACGTAAAGCCATGCAGAATGCCTTATAGACTTATCCTGCAGTAACTGTATCAATTAACCATGCTAAAAGCCCTAACTCAGATGGGCACTGCACACAGCATGTCTGCCAGTGTTTTATTATCAAGTCCATTATGATGAGTTCTTGTCCTAGACAAAAGGAGAACAGAAAAAGAATTCAGGCTGACAAATTAGACTTGAAATCAGTTTCATTTACATAACGACTGGAAGTTCATTAATAACAGAGTTTTAATTATTCATGCTCTTGTTTCACTAGATACAGCAGTTTTCCCCCTGCTGTGCTGGATGTCTGGATTAGCTAAAATGAACCATAGCAAACGGATAGACTGCCCAGATTTCTTAAGTTCTTTGCTGCTTTCAAACTACCAGGGAGAACACTTGGGGGTGGAGAGGTAGGAAAGGGCAGGGGGAGGGTAAGAAACCCTTTTCTTCAGCTGTTATAACATGCTAATGAAGGAGATATTTGAATTCTGCTTTGGGTGCAAACTTTGATTTGATGGGAACTCAGCCTCAAAATCCAAGCCATAAGAAAAAGTTTCAGAAACAGATCCCAGATTCTGTATCAATTTGTCAACTTCTAGTTCCTTATTTAGATCACTTTAGATCAGTAGCATCAACACTGGATATTGGTGTGAGCAGAGAGCATTTCTAGAGAATAACCACATTTCAGTCTCTCATAAAGAACTGTTTAGCATCTGTGCTAAAATCATGGTGATTTAATAAATTGAGTTTTCTCCCATTTCTTCCATGGGCTCTTGCTTTGTATGTTTCTTCTGGGGTCAGCTTAATTTTTGAAGTGGAATAAAGAAGGTCAGAAACTAATATATTTTCTACAGAAAAAAATGAGATTACTAGGATCTTTGTAAAAAATTCATCAAAACGCAACAATGAATGAACATCTTTATCTTATAAGAATAAGTTTTTCCTGTCACAGCATCTAACAAGTATCTCCCATTGACTTCAACATATCCTGCAGTGAAAGAATAGGACCCGTGGATTTTACATGACTATTTGCTATTCAGTGAAACCTGAGGGCCCTACTCTCCCGCTGCAGGATGCATGTAATACCCATTGAAATCAATGGGAATTACTCTTATGTCCTGCAGCACAACCGGGCCTCACAGCTACATGTTGTGAACTATGAACACTGGCAGGTGGACAAAGTGAGGGATATATTTGAAAAATGATGCTTACTAAAAGCTGTAAGTTATACTTTGAAATTCTTCCTTTTTCTCATAGCATGTAACTAAGGCATGAGACCATGGGTCTTTTCTTCCAAAACCTGAAGTTTTCTGAAAACAAAACAATGAATGGAATAAAAGGATTTTGTGTAGAAATGAAAGCAAACAAATGATCTCTTAAGCTTTTACTGTTCAGTGTTTGCTTTTTGCTGGAAATGCCAGTAGCTTTTTTGCTCACTTTCTCTCTGTCCTTGAAAAATTAATAATATAGCTAGAAAAAAATAATAACAATGAAAAAAGTCTTAAGAGGACAGAAAGGCAGGGATTCAATAGACATCTGGATCATGTTTGCTCTGGTACTTTTTTTAGGAGCCTTTTGTATTATGTTGCTGCAGGGGGCAAAGAAGAGAGGTTTCCCCTGTATTTATATTTGAATTCTGGTACAAGTAACCAGCCATCTATTTTTTGTCAATATGTTGCATCTTCTAATTCTGTTTATAGGCAGATAGTTTGCACATCTTGTATATCATGTCCATTATAAATGTCATTGAACGTGCACAATTTTTTTTTTTTTCTTTTTAAATGGAAGCCAATTGTAAAGTAAGAGAAAGGAAAAATATAAAGCTAGAAGTCCAAAGAGTTAGACTACATTCCAGCTATATCACTGTCTCTCACCAGCTAGCTTACCTGTTGACCCTGGGCCAAACCAAAAACGCCTCAGCCATGCTGATGGCTAAGGAATATGTTTGTATATAATTATTCATCTGAAATGTTCTGTAGTGCTGGACAAAAATTCTGGGAGTCACTGTTCACCACTGTGAATAAGCAGTGCATAAACTGACCTTGTATTTTCAGGCCCTCTCCCTGGAAATAAGGTGACAGCATTTCCCTGACTGATCAGTTTACTCCATGAATACGTTCCTCAGTCAGGTTATAGTGATGAACACAGTAAAAATCTGAAATGAAGAGAACCTTTAGATTGCTGCTTGAGAAGATTTGGTTGATGTGGACAATTTCCTATCAGTCTGAGAGTGAAAAGGCATAAGGGTTGTATGGATTCATTAACCATGTAATAGGTTTTTTATTGGACTTCACAAAAATAATGTTTCTTACACCTAGCTCCAAATTTAGGTTGTTTATAAAGAAGCTAGTGCTCAGCTGACAGACTTGATAGGGTCTAGTGCAAAAAGAGGCCTGCTTACCACAGAGGTTTTGTAAGGACAGAGATCTTCCCAGAAATTTGTCAAAAAGTAAGCAAGTTTATTCCAACCTAGTCTATGAATACATTTCATTCTTATTCTCACCAAGTTCCCAGACATATGATGTCTCTCACATTCCTATGGGAGATCCTATGTTTCTAACTGTTCTTCTAATCTTTTAGGAAGCATACCAGGCAGTTCCCATTGCACAGATGGCATGCAGTGACTGACTGAACTAGCAGACTTGGTGCTGTCTCAGTGCCTTTTACTGGCAAGAACTGATTGAGTAGCCCTGATTGATACTCTTAGTACTAGCTGGACAATCTGCCTTGCTATGTTTAATCCACAGACCATGTGGCTGTTGGGAGACACTTTTTTTTAACAGCTTTTTAACAATTTACAAGGGCAGCTTTTTTGAGAAATTATCTTTCCTGGTTTTAACATGTTGCTGTCTCTACACGTTCTTCGTCTATCACTGGATTTTCTAAAAAAACCCATCCCTTATATCTCAGTGTGGTTTATTTTCAGTTGTTTTGAAGTTTTAGAATATAACTCTGCAGTGTAAAATCCTGGAAAATGACTTAGTGAAAAAGTGTCACAAATGCAATCATGAAAAAATATGGACACACATATCACCTCCTTGTCATTGACAGAACATGTTGCTGAAAAACCTAACAAAGAGATAAAAGCTTTAAACAACACATTAGGGCAAATTAAACAGACTGAAGGACTCAGATTGTTCTTCTGTCCCACATTTTCAAATATTCTAAATCCAAGCCTAGCCAAAACTTGACTGTGTGAGGCTTAAGCTAACAAATAGAGCTCTTAATTTTTACACAAGAAATTAAAGATTAAAATTACCTACCTTTGATCACTTCTTCTTGAAGAGTGACTTACAGCACACGTTTTTGAACTTGTCAAACCTAACAGTTTTCTTTAAATCAAGTCACAAACTCAATCCGATTTGGACCACTAAACAGTGTGTGATGCAGTGAATATGCATTTTTCCACACAGCTAATAGGAGAATTATGTACTACCTCTTCTTTAAGGATACTTATGTTGAGAGGAAGAGACAAAAGAAAGTTGTTTTTCAGATCTAATCTTTGTTATCTCCATTTTCCACATTTAGAGTCCTCATGGTTTTACCTGCTCTCACCAGGTAATTTCCAGTCATTCACTAGTTTCTCTTTAGCCTCAATAAGGAAATCTTCAAGTAAGGTTAGTGCAGAAGATTAAGACTGCATTAAGATTAAGTCTGAAATGTTCTGCTACCAATTAGCCCTCTAGTATTTCTGTAAGCCTTGAATTTTTGATGCGATCAATGACACCAAGTGGAGCCATCTTCTGTGGAGTGGTTATTAAAGATATAAAAATCAATACAAAGATGATACTTGGAAATCTATATCACAAGATAATGAATCACCATGAGAGCCAGCTAAGATGGAATGTCAGCAAACCAAACAGAAGGTTTGTGCATAACAAATTATTTGATGCCAGTAGAGTTTAAGCTAAATTTTGCATGAGACAGAAGTCTTCAGGCAACACTTACGATACATTTGCATGGCAAGGTTTTAATGAGATGAAGACACAAGACCAACCATGCACAGGGCTTTTTTGTGCATTAGAGAGACAGGAGGAGTGAGAGATGATTGAGACATATGGGATTAAGACAATAATGCTATAATTTGACTTTAATGACAAAACAGCATCAAAATCTTTCTCTGTCAATAATCCTCATTCAGTTTCTTTAAAATGAAACATTATTTGCCTGCACCTTAAATACTGATTGTTATTGGAGTTGTGTATTGGAGCTTCACAGGATACTCCAGATTTAATTTGAACTAGGGATTGATTTAGTTGCCTTCAAAGACAGGTTTTCCTTTCCAAAATTGAACTAGTGCATGACTTTGCAAGTTCATTTGGCTTTACTGCTCGACACTATTGTATGAGACTTTACAACATTTATGGTACGTTTTGCCCTGCTGATCTCTTGTTCACTCACATGTACAGACACACATACAGACTACTATTAAAACAAACACTCTTGCTGCCCCCCTGCCTTTTCCCTGGGAAATACATTCCTCACTAAAAGCTACTGATTCAAAAGACTCACACAGTTCAAATCCATATTATATGAAAAACATAATCACTTTGAACTTCTAATATATCAATTAGAAGGCTCTTAGAGCATTTTACTATCATTAGTTATGCTATAACTTTTCTGAAAGATGAGAACAGCACATTCCCATTTTGCAGATCACTACTGAGGGATGTAAAAAACCAAAGAAACTAATGTTAAGAAATGACAAGGTCTTAGGCAACTTGAATTGTCTTCAGTTGTGGGACATTTACCTGCTAATTGCCTATCTTGCCTATTTAAACTGTGAGATCTGTGGGATGCAGCTAAATTACTATGAGTCTCAGCCTGGGCCTCTGAACGCTAATGGAATTCAAATGAATGATATTAATAAAAATCAAATAATAGTATCCCATAGGAAGTCTAGAAGATCCGGAATGACAACAGGTCCTATAATGCATTTTATTGTACAGTAGCTGCAAAGTCAATCTTAGCATAACGTTCACATAGCTTTACGCCAACATTTTTTTAGATTTTGGGTTTTTTTGTTTGTTTGTTTTTGTACAAACTGAATATATTCCTTTTTAGACTCTATATTCCCTTTCGAGGGCTATTTGCTCTTATTCAGTAGGATTAGGGCACTTTGAAAGCACCTGTTGTGGTACAATAAAACCCTTCTGTTTCCTTGTTTTTGCTAGGCACACATAGCTTTCACGTTTGCAGCTGGTAAGTAGCAACACTCACAGATAATCATGCCCACAATCACAGCTTATTGTGCTTTTAACAGGACACTAAATGCAAGCCTGTTATTCTTTGTTAATCAGTAACTGTGTGTTGGTTGACAGCCACTAGATTTTTTTTTTTTTTTAGTGTGCAATTTCTCACCTATGACAAATCCCCTATCCAAATCAAGAGACTAAAAGACAACAGCAGTTCAGATCCCCAACACGGTACAAGCATACCTACAAATGTTGTGTTATTTGAGAATTGGCTCTTTGTCCTGTAAGCAAGACAACCACCAAAACTTTGCAGCAACTCTACTGCTATTGTCTAGATATTAACTGGTGAGTTCGTGAATTAACCATGTAGTTGCATAGCAAAGCTACTTCAAAACTGAGAAATAAAGAAGAGCCGTGACATACTTTGTGCAGTTTTCAACACTCATTGCAATTTTGACTTAATTTGTTTCCCTCCCTCTTTGCATCTTGAGTTTTTGAAGGTAAATGAACCATTCGGTGTCATAAAACAAGGAGAACTAGAACAGCCTTCAGTAAAAACAAAAACTAACGGGAAAAGGAGATCTTTTGCAGGCAACATTTCACATGGCTCAAAACGTCTTTGCCGCAGTTTAAATTCTGCAGCCTTTCCATTGTTCTGACACCTCTTTATTGTTCCTTTTAAGTGCAAATGCCTAGGTAGCATCACTATAAATGAAACAGTAGTGTTCACAGATTGCATTCAACGGCTGTTAGAGATTCCTCTCCTTCATCTACACAATTTGCATCTATTATAGGTTCAAGAATATAGCTTTTGCCACTTCTCAGTGACCTCAGAAGGGCACAAGATCCCATCCTAAAGAACTACAGTGAGGTTGATCTTTAAAGCCCTTCCTAGAGGCAGACCTGCTACGATGCTTACGGAGGGATAGGAGTACGGGAAGAAGTCGGTATGGTGAACAATGAAAGACAGCACTGTGATGTGCAATACAAGTTCTCTGAATTATCTCATTTTGTGATAGCCACCACAAAATTTAGGGTGTTTAATTTGAACTGCTAATAAAGATGCAGAGCCCTACTCTGAGACTAAGGCACAGGCATTCACGGCCTCCTGAGCATGGCTCTGAGGGGTTTTGCAGTGATTTGTGCAGTAGTCTGCCTCTGGGGTGCAAGAAAGAGGGGGGTGAATGCATTTTGTACCTGTGAAATTCACATTTCTTTCACAGTACCTCAGGGAAAAAGAGTGAATGGAGGACAGACTGTATCATCTCTCTTAATTCCCTATTATCAGTTATGTGCTGAGAATATTTTAACAAGGGGTTCCTTCAAAAATTAACCATTATGGCCTGAGCTAAACCCCCGGCTAGTAGAAGGGAAGTGTTTTCATGCATAGAAAGATAACATGCAGGAGATGCTCTGTGTTTGCTTTGTGATTGCTCAAACCAAGAGAAGAGACAACTGCTCTTAATAAATCAAATATACGAAATGCAGAAGCTGCCTATTGTTTATTTCTGAGAAAATAATATTTTGATGATTTGACTGCTCTCCTTTGATAGAAAGTTTTATAGATGAGATCCAGAACCTTTGTCCCTTCTGTGGAAATGTTTGCAATTGACAGATGTGACATTCTGGACTTCATTCTAATAACTAAGATATTAAAATTGTGAGTTGTTTATGGAAGAAACTTAACAGTATTTATGTTCAGTACTTAGAGCAGGCCTGATTTAGGAAGGCAGACCTTTAGGTATGGAGCCAATTATAACCAGGCTAGAGGTGATAGCATATAGAATGTGTTTTTATGTGATAATAATTGTACAGGATAATAAGTCCAACATTTCAAGAGAGTCACACTGCAGCGTGTGATGCCATTGATGTTGAGGTAGTACACACATTGTCCTTTCTGTCATGAGGCTCCACTATTACAATATTCACATAAAGTGGAAGCAAAAAGACTACTGCTATTATTATTATTATTTTTCTTTGTTGTGTCTCTCAGGAATCAGAAGATAAGCCAAAGCCTGGAGACAGGAATGCATTGTAGTAGGCCACCCTGCTGAACAACTAAAACAATAAGATATCATATGCTTTATCTCCATGACAATGCAATGGGATTATATTATTTTATCTTGTTTTACTAGCAAGGCATAATTGTATACAGCCTTCTCATGGAGCACACAAAGTACTGAGACTGGGAATTTGAAAAAAGGAGCTAGGTGTATGGAAAGACTTTCTTCCACTCTGATCAATAGAATGAAAATCTGAAGAATCACTGACACAACATCTTTCATATTCTCATTCTTTTTCTAAATAGAGAACGTATTTCACTTACAGAAGTGAACTATTATAAATGCAGTTGGAGTCTGCATTATCTGTCCTTTGTATCCCAGTCATCTGCTTAAAATCTTTCTCTTTGTCATACTTTTTTCTTTTAAAAGAAGAGACTTAGGTAAAATCTCTTCAATGACCGTAAGAATTTATAAGCAAATACTCCATTTGCATATCTAGTTTTCATGCAATACAAAGTAAACCTCTCTTTAAACACATAATAGACACATCTTCCTGAAGACAGATACTTGCTTCAAATAATGTTTTGTTCCATAGTTAAAAGAGATGAGATTTCCTCGCATAACCTACAACAAAATATTGGAAAGGACTAACTTCGCTGATTACTTGCCTATCTATTTTAAAAGTGACACTTGTCTATTACTGCCTTAAGCACCTTGCAGCAAGACTTCAGAGTCTCACTACAGCTATGCCATCAAATGTGTTGCTATTATTCTCCTATAAATCTGAACCCGAGACATAGAAGTGCAAATCACAATGCCTCAACCTTCTAAAGTAGGCAGTGACTATACAGAATATGGATTTTTTAACTCCTCTAAACATTCTAGCAATTAATTTTCAGCTACACCTTTTACCTATCTAGCACAAAATTAATTTATGTAACATACTTTGAGTCTCCAAATTAACTTAAATACAAGTTTTCTTCTATTAGGAGAACACAGAAGTCTTTAAGATGAGGTTACAACATGATGTTATTAATATTCAAATGAAAGCGAGTACTACCATAGTTATTAAAATCCAGAAAGTCTTCAAGGACTACATTTGCCCCTAAACTCACTCGCTGCCCACTTGTCCTTGCCTAATGACTTAAAGATTGTCCATTATTACTAGAAAAGAGGAGTGGAGTACAGATATCACAGAAGGTGTAAAACAAGCACAATATACGCTTATGTAAATAGATGAATTTCATATTCCTCTGTATTTCCCACTAAAACTGCATTTGAAACAAGGTAATTAAATTAGACTACTGGTAGAACTCCAGGAGAGATTAGCTCAATCAGACGGAAAATTCCCAATAGCTTCATTGATATTCGGTTGCACCCTTCCAGACAGAGAGGTGAATACAGAACAAACAGATGCAAGCAGGAAGATAACCACTTGGCAAAACCCGGACACAAGAGCACAGTAGCCAGCTAAGTACAATCATCCAAGTAGGACGGGGAGCACAGAAAATGGTTCATTAGGAACCCTTACAAGGCTTTTCAGCCTCACGTGGCACCCTTTTCAGCCCCTTGACACTAAACGCCAAATGCTACTGGCCTCTCTCTCAAAAACAGCATTATTTTTAATTGTCACCGTGGCTGCACAAGCAGTGCCAGGAGTCACCCCTCTCACTTGCCTCATGCTTCCCACCACCTGGTGCTGGCAAAGATCCCTTTGGCTGGCAAGGCAGTGAGACTTTATTTTTCCTTGTGGCTCTTTTGTAAAGGGTACAATGTGGATCGTTGTCTCCTTACGTATAATTAAGTGCTTAAGTGGCAGCATGTCATGCTGCAATGTTGGGATCTTAGCCTGGGTCCTGAACTAGCTGGAAGGCTCAGAGGGCTGACAGACAGCATTGCACTGAATAACAGTGGTGAAAATTGCCAGAGATAGAGTTAATTCACCTAGGGGATAAATGCACATGAGAAATTTAAAGGGGCCTACCTGCATCTCAACTTTGTCACAAACGCTTTAAGGAAAGGATAGAAGGAAACAGTGATGAAGAACCAGCCAGATTAAGTCTGCCACAGTAGGATCTCCAATCCCTTATGGGTCTTACCCAAGATTAGGTCTCATTGTGCCCAGCTTCAGATGAAGTGATGTGCTTGGAGTGCTGTCACCTGCAGGAAGCACAAAACCAAACCCAAACAAACACAAAATATTAGTGCATTTAAAATGCAAACATTACAAGCCATAAAAAAGCAAAACACGATAAATTCACTCACATTCCTGGTCAGAAATAAGTCTATATTTATCTAGCAAAGGGAAGGACATAGGGTACTTTTCTTCCTTGGTTAGTGAACCCTGAGGACTGCCAGAATGGTGCTGCAGAGAGAGAGGAAGGAATGAAGGAAAAGTTGGCTGAATGAATCCAAGAGCTCAGTTTGGTGGATGAGAACAGATAAAAACCTGCCAAATCCTATGTAGCAATGGAAGGGGGGGGGTTAATAAAAATTTAAAAATCCCCCAAACCAATCAATTCTTAATCTTCAACAATTAATTATTTGATGAGAGCATTGTTGCCACCTGCCTGTATTGATCATGAAAATTAAGGTCATTCAGTGAAAGGCTGCCACCACCATTAAATCTGAATTTCTTTCTTGTCCAGAGGGAAAGTATTTGCCTTTGGAGACTGAATAAAAACAGGTCTGAATTCTTCCTCAAGCATGGATCCAGTGAGAAAGACAAAGGGGTTATTTTGATTTGCACGCCATTGCTTCCTTTCATGCTTTTTTTTCTTGAAGTGGCATGTGCTCCTTTAAAAGGAGCAGGCTCTCAGCTTGCCATGGGACCCCATTGTTTTCTATATCTGGTTGAAATAAACCTCCTGAAATATGTTTGGTTTCTCTTATATTTCAAAGTGGTGGCCAATAGTCAGCTGCGAATGGGCTCAAAGTGATCTCAGCCAGTACAGATTTAAAACTCCCTCAGGACTTGCTGTGAAACAAAGCACAGTAAAACCTCATCATCTTCATCTGTGAAATTCTGGTCAAACCTTCCTTTCAGCTATTCAAATCTGAAGATGTTCTTTTGACATCAGTGCAGAGAATGTTAGATTCCCAGCTAATGCAAGCAAGCAAATTTCAACTGAATTTAGTGAAATTACTTCAGGATTTGGCTTTGTGGCTAAGCTCACTGTTCCATATGCTTAACTGAGTTGAGAAAAAAATAAAAAAGAGGAGAATCATAGTAAGTATAACAACATACATTAAGTGTAGTTTTCACATTCATAATACCCATCTTAACCATTATCTTTGGAACAGTATCTAATTAATACTTCTGGACCAGGTCTTTTATGCTGGCAATAATACTTTTCATATCATTTTCATTTGAATTTTTCTTAATATTTTCTTTGTCTGGGTTCTCTGCCTTAATCCAAATTAACTTTGCTTTTATGTAATGCCCCTGGCAGACTTTGAGACACACAGCACAGAGTCACATTACACTAATCCATGGCAAATGTGGAAAACTGATGAAAAGACGGTGGCTCCTTTTGTGGGGTAGAGGGGGGAGAGGGAAGGACATGTTGGATTGGGGTAATTTTCTGTCGAGTCATCCTGCCAAGATCATATAATCTCTAAACCTGACATCAGGAATACAGGGATGGGACTTTTGGTGTCAGCCAGAAGTTACACTGAATTAGGTATAATGTGAAACTGCACCGTGAGAAGGGAAAAGTCACTTCTGGGCATCTTAGAGAGCTGTGAAATGCCCTCCCAGCTTAAGAGAGAGGAATGAGGCTACAGGCCTGTCAGAAGAAAAGAATTTAAAGTGAGGTTGTGTCTGAGGGGAGGGTAGACTCAGTCAGTGTAGACGCAGAGTTTGATCCACAGCTCTCTGAAGTCAAATGTTTTAGTTTACGTCAATGGCCTTTGATTAGGCCCAGAGAGAGCTGTAAGATCCAAGGGCTGCCAGGCTTGGTTACAGTCATCAATATTATAAATCCCTGAGAGAGTTTCCTCACTAAACTCTAGGCCTTTTTGCTGCAGGACGCTAACTAAGGGCATGATCCTGAGCAAAGTTAGTCCCATCGGCTCCAAAGGCCATAAATTCTCTTGGCCATCTTGCAGCAGACACAGATAGCCTGGTTTGCTGTAGCTGCTTAATATGAGCACTAGAAAGGGTGAGAAAGACATTTTCTGGCAAAATGAAGCTATTCTCATAGCCAAAACTGGGGTTTCCTCTGAGAGTGGGGTGAGTTAGAAAGGTCCCAGCCTTCTGTAC
>NW_020799109.1:14630479-14687997 GCF_003259725.1 Athene cunicularia | reverse complement strand
CCCCATCTTTCCATCCAACTCCCTCTCTTCCTTTCTCCTCTACTCAGTCCTGGTATTTGATAAGAGCCCCAGACTTATTCTTTGCCAAATGAAGCAGACAAGTGTTTCATTACTCACTTTTATTATTTTTTTTAAAGTTTATCTTATCTGTGGTTCTGTCTTAAATAATAAGAATTAATAAATAATAAAGTGATTTGCTTGTGTCTGGGAGCCAAGAAATGTCTTCCATTCTTTCATACATTTCTGATCTGATCAAGAATATTTTATTAGAAGAAATGATTACATAAGGGTTATGGGGGAGGGGAGCATGAAACTGGAGTTATTAATAACTGAGTACTCCAGGAATTCTCCAGACTAAATTGACTACAAGAATTTGATTCTTGATTCTGAGACAGAAGATCTTTAATATTATCAAAGGAGAGAAAAAGAGTATAACAGCTTTGCAGCAAAACCCAAACATATGAATAAAAACTTATTTTGGATTTGATACCCAGTGTGAGTAAGAGAATGAGAAACTAAATCAAGCTCACAGATGTGTTCTTATATTGGTTTTGATTACTGTGCAGCCTCAAGTAAGAAACTTCTTTAATATCTGTAACTAATGGATCAAATTGAGATATTGATACTATCTTTAAAGAGCTCTGACATCCTTGGTGCTAAGTATTATTATTATGGCATGCTTGTGTCTGTGGCATGGTTTTTGAAAGCAAAAGCTGCTAGTTTCAAGCAGAGAAGTAGCATATGTTCAGTTTAAAATTCAAATGTATTTATAACTGAACGCTAATGGCAATGTCATTTATTCACTTAACAATTCTACAATAAGTTGTATGAAGCAATACATTTTTAAATACATTTATTGGTATTTTACAGAGAAAGACGAGTTTAAAAGTAGCTGAGATTCATCAGGAGTTGCAGTGTACCATAAGGTGGTGAATGCTGCCCTCTGGCTCAGATTGACAATGGTCACTTATTTAGAAATGGTCTATTTTCAAAGAGTGTGGGAGACAAGAAAGGTTGGGGCTCTACAGATTTCCTTAATGCTTTGGGGTCTGTAATAGTTTTATTAAAAGACTAAATGCTTAAAGTGACACCATGTTAGAAAGAAGTTTCCTTAAGGATTAATGGTTGTAATTATTTTAAAATTATGTTTTTCAAATATCTGCAACATAGAAGAGGAGCTGTTTTCTGTCATGTATCTTTATCTTGAATGAGCCCTATAAAAGAGTCATGTCAGCATTAAACAGGCCGATGGAGGACAGTTTCTTTTACACAGATATTTTTTTTTTTAACAATTCAAGAATACATGTAACATTTCAGTGTATTATTTTACATTTTTAGGCAAGATTTAATAGCAAAGGCCCAGTATTTTTTATCCATTCATACAGTGGAGGAAAGCTTAGTCCATTTCACTGAAAGATAGTGTGATTGAGATGTGCATGTCTGCAGATTAAAAATAAAAGCTTTAGAATTTGCTAAAAATTATGCTTACATTATTCTGCTGTAGATACACCATTGCTTTTTTAAAACTGTGTGTGAAAAGGTCTTTAAGAAATATAACACAGTAATTTTATTGTGCTCATTCTCCTAGAAATAGGAAACCATCTTTCCCGTGACAAGTTGCACCTTCCCTTGTACTGTCTGCACCCTTTGCATTAGTTGGAATTAAGGGGAAATCTCCCTCAAATTTCTATTACAGAAGGTAAACATTAAGCACTGCTCCACTGCCACCCTCCCCATACCGAGTCTGCCCCACAGGAAGCCCAGAGCCTACCTGCCTTGCTGATCGCTTGCCTGGCACGTTGATCCCCAGCAAAGAAGCATTAGACCTGGTGTCCTGAGTGCAAGACTCAGTTTCGTTTTCCTACTTCCTCCTGCCTAAAATTCAGTGCTGCTCGGTGTAGTGGTGGAGGAAGTACAGAATCAAAGAGACGGTACAGGCCACATGTTCAATCCAGATATACAGCAAGTAGGATTTCCCCCCTCAGTCTTTTATAACATCATCTTATATTCAGACCAATACAGTATGACCATTCTGATATGGTAGCATTTTATACCCATCTTGAACTCATGTGAATGACTATGTGGGGTTTAGGACAATAGGAAATCCAGCCCCGTGACTAAGCCCTAAAGCTCATCTTTTTAGAATAGAAGCTGGAAGACAGACTGGACGCCTGTCTCTCAAGATGATAAAATGCAGTGTTCTAAATACAAGGCAATATTTCTTCTGGGAATGTTTCATTTTGGGTAAGATAGCAGTACTCTTTCCATAGCTGAAGAGAAAATTTTGTTTGTCTTAAGGGAGAAAGTTCAGAGCAGCTTTGGGAACAACCATCTCAGAATCAAATTGCAAATAGAAAGGAGAAATTGATAGGGCTTTTTGTTCACTGATCGTACACACTGACATAACAGTAATTAAAAAAACCCAACTTTAGTATATTAAAAGAAAAAGGAAACCCAAAGCAAATGTTCAAAGGAGGGATTTTTAAAGCTATGAATGTAATATGTGAATTCAAAAGACCCAGTGGAATCAGGTAAGGAGAGCAAAATTCCCTGGGAAACCTCATAATGTGCTCTCAGCTGCACTTAACAGTGAAATTCACACTCACAGAATGAGTCCTAAGAATTCTTTCCTATAAAAATGAGAAAAATCAAGGCAACTTGTAAATCTTCTAGTTTAAGTTTTTATTTGATAAAGGCAAATGTTACACTGATTTCATATCCCTGTAAATAAGGAGATACAGAAAAACTTTTAGCATGTAAGATACCACCTTTCTTTTTTTATTCGGCAGGGGATATTTAGAATCAAGTGGAAATTACTGAAGTGAATCTGAGTTTTTCAACAATAGACATGGCTGTTTGGAACTTAGTTTCCATGTCTTTAGCCACTAACATGGCTTCTGAGAAGGAAAGCACCTGTTTTGAGAGAAGCCACATAATTAGAACTGATGGGAAGACAGAAAATCCTTTTTGCATCACTGGGGTTTTGAAACTTATTGTTGCTCTGCTTTGAGCTCATAAAAAGCTTTTCAAAGATTTGCAAAAACAAAAACCAGTATTAAAGTGGTTGTTTTGAGACTCAGTGTAGTCTGCTGGGTATGCTCTATTCTGACCAGTTTTCACACCGAATTTAAAGCTGAACCTAGGTCATAAGTTTCCCAGACCAGGGCCATAGCCCATTGAACATAAAAGTGTCTATAGTTCGATAGAGATATTTTGGATTTTCAGATGCCATGTTGTGGCCTACTTTGCATATGATAGTGAAGTCCCCAGTTAATTTTTTTTCTCAGTGATAGAGCCAAAAATTCAAGTGGGTGGTGTTGTCATGGCAGGATCACTGGGATTTTTGAGGTGCTGTGATCTTGGAAAGATCACTATGTGCACATGGTCTGATCGGGCCAAACTGGTTAAAGGTCCTTGCAAGGGACTTGGAGAAGGGGCTACATACAGAAACGTCTCTCCCCAGATTTCTTAATTTTACCAGTAGAAGATGTCTTTCTCAAACGCCTCAAAACATGCAGTTCCTTTCTCCACTTCTCTCCCAATCATAGATGTTTTCCTACTGAAAAGCACAGGACGCCTCCCCTCCCCAGACCCACCTTCTTGTTTCTCATCTGCCACAGCATCTATTCACTTATTCACATGTCCCTAATTTCTGAGAAAAGACATCAACAGGAAAGAGGGGAGAGAGAAATGCTAGGGACTTGACAGAGTTTAAATCAACACAAGGTCAACAACGTTAAAAGCCCTAATCCCTATCTGGAGCTAAATGGTCAAAGTGCTGCTAGGCCTATTGTGCTTACATGTGAAGCCAGGCTTATGTAATTCTCTTCTCTGACTTCTGTATGAAGATATCCCTGTACTTCCTCCTGTAAGGCCAGAGTTGCTGAACATGACAGTGCAAGAGAAAGGAGATACAGAAGACCCTCTCCAAAGCATGTGTTTCTCATCCTATCCTTTCCAGCCCTGGTGTTTCTCTGGACTTTTTTCCTTTGTGGAAGTCCCAGTTGGAGGAGTAAGCAATGGGATTATTGTATTGATACAGCAGTTTCCAGAAGCAGAAATATAAAGGCAATGAAGGAACTATTTTTACATTTCCCCCACCTCTACACTCCAGCTAGAGATTCTCTGATGCCCCAAAGTAATTTTTGAACAGTATATTGCTAGAAAATTTGTAGTAGTTTTGTATTTGTAGTAGATTTACTTCATAAGTAAGACAAAGGAGTAATTCTTAAGGAAGAGTGATGGAAAGTCCTGTTGTCATGAGAGTTGGTGCCTTTTCTCACTCATTGTGTTACATATTTCACTGCCAGCTTGACAATTTCAGAGCCATGAGCGCAAAAATATCCTGTAGCTGCAACTTTCCAAAGGACCTTTGTGGAAAGGACCTCAGCTTCTTCCAAGAAATTAATCAGAAAACTTTTCAAGATATTTTTCCATTTACTTGACTAAGAAGTTATGTTGCACAGCATACAATCTAAAACTCTAGCTTCCCTGATGAAATTGGAAGGACCTGTGCTGCTCACAGTTGACATGAAAGGTACAAAGTGAATAAGGTATGTGAAATAAAACACCTGCTGGATTCTTGGCGATTTTGGAAACTGCAGTTATTTCTCATCACCTGTGAATACTTTCATGAAGGCACTAACAGCTTCTTTGCTCAGTGACAATGCCTACATGACTTAGCTTACAACATCTCACATTTTAATTTACTTCAGAGCAGAACAAGCAACAACTAGAAAACTATCTAGCAAATGTAAGATATTTCAGCAAGAGAAATCAGAACTTCAAATATATTTCAGTAAGCATGCTCATGAGCTGTATAAGGATAATTATTTCACCTCCAAATATAAAAATTAACTTCTCTTCCATTTGTTCTGTTCTAAATATTTTTTTTTTTTTTTTTTTTTTTCTGAGTGATTTTGCAATAAGAAATTGAACACACTCCCAAATTAAGAAAAAAAAAAAAGTAAAGCAGACTGAAGAACAAAGAATAATACCTCTGCTAATGAGTATCACTAAAAGGTACAATTGCTATGGATTTTCATATGCAAGTCTGCTTCCAACCTCATGAAATCTAAAAACCTAACATAAAAGCAGAACTCTGAAACAGCTAGGTAGCTTGAATCTGATATGAACTTTATCTTTCAGAAGGATATGCTGCACATCTTACAGCTAAAGACAGAACTTTAATTTTCAAAACATGGAGAAGAGAGGACACATAGGGAGAATTCCTCATTACTGTGTCAAGGGAAACTGAGAACATTTGCTTAGACTCCCCAATAGGAGTCGGAAGACATTTTGGAAGTACTGAAAGTTGGAAGTTAACAATAGATATTGTAGTAATTATGTGTTTTTATTTTCAAAACATGCATACCTAAAGTAAAAGAGTTCAAGCTGTTAAGTGAGGTTCAAGGGTATACTTTGAAGTTGGACTAATATGTGAGTAGATGACATTTACACCATCTAAATTAGAAAAAAGAAATTAAAATGAGTTTATATCTGAAGTTAAGAAAAAATTAAGCTAATCATGTAGAACTGAAGTTATTTACACATCAATGTCTGGGCAAAAGAATGCAGTAAAAGACAGCTTGTTAACAAAGACTGAGCAACTGGGCTTGAAAGGAAACACCAAGGTCTGTGCGAGAAAGAGGAAAGAATGGAGAGACATTCCCCTGTTGGCTGTGACATTTTATCTGTAGTGGCCCAGGAACAGTTGGCTGAAAATCAAGAACAACCTCCTTTAAACAGGATGCTAAAGGCTGACTGACAGTTAACTGAGTTGAGAAAAAAATAAAAAAGAGGAGAATCATAGTAAGTATAACAACATACATTAAGTGTAGTTTTCACATTCATAATACCCATCTTAACCATTATCTTTGGAACAGTATCTAATTAATACTTCTGGACCAGGTCTTTTATGCTGGCAATAATACTTTTCATATCATTTTCATTTGAATTTTTCTTAATATTTTCTTTGTCTGGGTTCTCTGCCTTAATCCAAATTAACTTTGCTTTTATGTAATGCCCCTGGCAGACTTTGAGACACACAGCACAGAGTCACATTACACTAATCCATGGCAAATGTGGAAAACTGATGAAAAGACGGTGGCTCCTTTTGTGGGGTAGAGGGGGGAGAGGGAAGGACATGTTGGATTGGGGTAATTTTCTGTCGAGTCATCCTGCCAAGATCATATAATCTCTAAACCTGACATCAGGAATACAGGGATGGGACTTTTGGTGTCAGCCAGAAGTTACACTGAATTAGGTATAATGTGAAACTGCACCGTGAGAAGGGAAAAGTCACTTCTGGGCATCTTAGAGAGCTGTGAAATGCCCTCCCAGCTTAAGAGAGAGGAATGAGGCTACAGGCCTGTCAGAAGAAAAGAATTTAAAGTGAGGTTGTGTCTGAGGGGAGGGTAGACTCAGTCAGTGTAGACGCAGAGTTTGATCCACAGCTCTCTGAAGTCAAATGTTTTAGTTTACGTCAATGGCCTTTGATTAGGCCCAGAGAGAGCTGTAAGATCCAAGGGCTGCCAGGCTTGGTTACAGTCATCAATATTATAAATCCCTGAGAGAGTTTCCTCACTAAACTCTAGGCCTTTTTGCTGCAGGACGCTAACTAAGGGCATGATCCTGAGCAAAGTTAGTCCCATCGGCTCCAAAGGCCATAAATTCTCTTGGCCATCTTGCAGCAGACACAGATAGCCTGGTTTGCTGTAGCTGCTTAATATGAGCACTAGAAAGGGTGAGAAAGACATTTTCTGGCAAAATGAAGCTATTCTCATAGCCAAAACTGGGGTTTCCTCTGAGAGTGGGGTGAGTTAGAAAGGTCCCAGCCTTCTGTACACTGGTTGCAGGGTCTCACCCATAGGCACAGCTGGGGACAGCATGAGTTTGGCCAGGCTCCTTGCTCTGTACAAGGGGAAGCTGGACCCTGAGGCTGCTTGAGGGGAGGACTTCAGGTAGTCAGATGACTCATTTTGCACCACTGAGCCCAGCAAGTGGCTTGCTAACTTTAGAGTCTAAACCAATTTGTTTCATTTTTGTAGCATCTTGTCAGAAACGGATTTCTTCAGTTAAGTCTTTCTGAACAGGGACAAGATCAGATGGAAATCTAGTCTCTTAGAAAATGGAAGCTATAACCCTCCCTTCTGTAAGGGCTGATCATAATGTTCTTGTATACTTGGGAAATCCTTATCTATAGATTAACCTTGAAGCTCCCCCTCTTGCTCCCTCAAAACCCAACAATATTACTTGGTTGTTTGTTTTTGTTTAGTGGGTTTTTTTTAGATAAATTTCATTAAAAAAAAAATATTTGCAGGATGAACAGAAAATAAATCAACACTACCAGAAAACCAGCAACTTGATTGTTTCTTCCTGCTTCTGCAAAAAACCCATAAAAGTTCAATTGTCCTCTCAGGACTCCTTGGAAGTCTTAACAAAAGTCTCTAAAAAGAAACTAAATGAAAGACCAGGGAGTTAACAGCATGGCAGATCCATCATAGACAAATCAGACAAAACCTCTTTCCTTCTGACTGTATCTGTGTTTAATTCTGATCTCCTTACTCACGCTGAGTAATAATTCACACCATAACTAGCCCCACTGGAGCTGCTAAAATCACTTGGAGTAAGCCTGTTTGACAAATATCAGTCTGATACACTAAGGCTAAACATCCTAAGAGCTAATTCAAATATTGTTTTTGTAATTATGTGGCTTCAAAAAAGTGTTTTGTTCTTTGCTGTTGTTGAGGCAGTTTGTTATCTTCCAAACAAAGACAGGAAGTTTGTGATTTTTGTTTTGTTTTTCATCTTAATATAGAATCCAGCTAGAAAATTAATGTTTTGTCTACCCTAGAAAATGCAATGAATATATAAAGATATATGAAGAACTGGCACCTTTTTGACAGAGATATTAAAACAGTAAAACCTGAAGCCAATTCTACAGTACAAACTTCTGTCTGAAAAGTACATTAGTCAGCAGTGTAATAGGACACAATCTCAGCCATTAACCGAGGCTGAGCATGTTATTTGGCCTACTCAGTGATTAGCCTGATGCAAAGCCCTCACTTATTTACTGCGTCTTCATGTTGCTTCATTCACCCATATGTACGTGACAGTAATGCTGTTAAAGAGGGAGACTTGCTGTGCTGTTGCAGAAGTGCATACTGCAGATTTTTTTATACCTTTGTAAGCTGATCTCTTCTATGTGTCTCTGTGATTCATAGGAGGGTTTACCCATGTTTCTAATCACATGAAAGGAAGCCACTGGAAAGTATCAAGAGACTATCAGCAATCAAGCAAATTTCCAGTATTTCAGTCTAGCAAGGCTGGACACTACCACAAGTGGAAGCACTCCAAGAACTACTCAGGATCCTTTGGAGGGTTATTCTGCTCTTGCTTAAAATACTGAATTCCTGTGAGCAAGTTCAGCATGGAGACACCAGGCCTGAGGAAGTCCCTGAGGTGCCGGCAGCGAAGCTGTTCAATGACTGCCATTGCACAACACGCCCCAGCGGTCCTGCCAAACTCCTCCTCCAGAAGGATCCCTGACAACAAGGCACTCAACCAGTTGAACAAAAACTACAAGCTTTGCACCATGCGAGTGATTTGCCAACAACCACTAGCCTGCAGGCTGGATACTGTTACCTAGTTATTAATGAATGCTGCTGATTAGCCTTTTGAAAGTACCTTGTCCACCACACCTACTGGTGGGAACCTACAGTGGTAATGCTCAGGGGAGGCTGTTGACATAGGGGTGACATTGGGAATAGTGAATAGGCACCCCAAAAAGTGTCAGTGACAGAGTTGCATACAAACCAGGACAGTTCTTCCGAAGATCTTTGGGAAGAGGAGGAGGGGAGAGTAACCTTTTTTTTAAGCTTTTAAAAAGTTATTAGTGTACAGACTTCACTGTAACCTATGCTGTATCTCAGGCTACTGGACTTAATTGAAAACAAATTAAAATTTTGTTCAGAAGGCTTCCTATTATGTCCCTGCAGTAAATTTGGCAGAGACTGTGACAACCCTCCTCAACTATTCTCATCCATATTTGAAGCCTAAAACTCCTCAGAGTAATGCACTGCTGAAACCTGAAAGATGGCAGCTAAGATGATGTGCAAGGCTCCTAAGAATCATGAGACTACTTTGAAGCTCTGGCAGAAAAGACTTCTTTTTTTCTTTTAATTTATTTTTCTTTCTTATATTTATTTTAATTTTTTGTCTTTCTTGGTGATACCTCCTAAGTATTTTTGAACTTACTTTTCTTTAGAAATATCAAATAAACAAAAAGCCAAAACTTGGTGAAAGGGTCATGAAATAATATGAATCTAGGGGCAAGAACACCAAGAAATATAAAACTCTGAAATACTACAAATTTTGAGCTAAGATATTGAGAGTTGATTACTACAATGAAAGTACAGGGAATAAGCAAATACAAAGGAACTGCCTGAATCTTAATAATGGATAAAAATGAAGGAGGAAAACCCAAACAAAATCCGAAAGAAGATTACAGAAAGGACAAAGATGGAAGAGAAAAAAATTACACAGAAAGCATATTATAAAGAGGGGAAAAAACAAAATTTAATAAAATAACAGCCTCACTTTATTACCACAGAAAGACTACTTATGCATGCCTTCACTGAGGGATCTGAAAAACACTTTTAAAAACTGGTGTATTCTCAATTTGACAAAACTGTTATTTTTTAATCTAAAAGCAAGGTAAAAAATAAATAGAGATTTCTTGCCTAAATCCTCCTTTAGGTTGAGATTTCACACAACAGTTGAGCCAGTTTGACAGCTTGCTGCTCTTGATTGGGGAAGCAGCCTCACTCCTCTGCTTTGTTCACAGCCATGTGGTCTTCTCTTGTGCTGAAACCAGCACTTGTCTGACACCCCAGTAAAAAGTATTCCACTCTCTAAATTAAAAAGAATATTTTTTTCTTCTGCAGATATTTGTTTGTTTTAAAAAAACATGGAGGAGAAGTAGGTGAGACTGCCTAATAGTCCTGTGAAACCTCACCCTTAAAGCATTACTGGAACTATGGAGCACAGACATTTATCTTTTGTGCCTTTTCTGCTCAAGCTAGTATTACCCACTTCATTTCACTGAATGCAAATACTAAGTGCAGTACCATTCTCTTAATAAATTAATAAAAATGACACAAAGGGATAGGTTATAGTCCCCTATGCAAACTGCAAACAAAAGTAGGATATGAGAACTAAAGCAGAGTCTCCCTCTTACTTCCACACTACCGACACTGTACTGAGCACAGATCAAGGCAGGCTAACAGGCATCAGCTAGATTGAAGACCAAGAACAGAAAAATTTACAAATCATTTGCCATATTCTGCCTTCATTTACACTCTTGCAGCCTGGTTGTCACTCACTGCTTCAGCTTCCCCTTGAAGTAGAATTTGGGTTGGTGTTTATGGATTAGTTAGACTTTCCTTGTATTCATTACATTACTACCGTTATTTAAATAAAGGATCTGTTTTTGTTCTCTTCTGTTTCTGTGAGGGACGGATTTCTTTTTGAATGTTCTTATAATGCGATGGAAAATTCTGTCCTTACGCTATAATCCACAGACCACAAAAGGATGTCCATTACTTTGTATTATCCAAAGATTTTTCTTTTGGCAACATTATTGCCAGACACAAAAGAGAAAAAAATGTATCGCTGAAAACAAAACTTAGTTTACAGTATTCAGTCCTGAATCTTACTCATAAGAGTAGTCTCATTACTATCTGTGGTATGAACAGGACATGGCAGGATTCAGGCTATTAAAACCAGAGATTATTCAAAAGTTAGCATGTGTTTTTTATTTACAGAAACAGAACAAAAGGGACTCTAATTGAAACAGATCATTTAAATAAAACCAGAATACTACTTATGCAGATAGTATACTTATGTAGATACACACGTGCGCACACATGCACACCCAGCCAGAGCTTTCAGTGTTTTCTGGCTCCTAGTATTACATGTAGAACCAAAAAGCCTGGTGCACATGCCAGGATTTTCTGGGTACCCAGGCTCCACAGTACAAATCTAGGAGTCACTGGGCACAAGAGGAGCCTCTGCTAAAATGAAGCAAGATCCTCAGCTGCCTCTCAGGAAATTTGTCTGTGTTTCATCAAATCCAGCATATTCCTGAGAAATATGTGAGTATATTTGATGAAGTGACATTTCCCTGATCATTTCCCGTATTGTTCCTTTTTAAGAGACAGCTGAAATTATTTAGATTGCTTGTTAAAAGAAAAAAACACAGGAAATGAAACTGGGTGAAAATAATTTCTTAATTTGGAGGGTGCACTAAGGTGGAGCAATCCTTACCAAAGATAAATGAAAATGTAAACACACTGATTTCAATCAAGAGCACTTTTCATAAGAATATTTCACTCACTAGTTGCTGCTGATGGCTCCCTGTTCCTTTTAGAGGTGTGTTACCCATTCTGGAATATACACAAGAGTTCAAGTGTTGCATAATTACACAAAGCAGGGCCTATACAAGAATATCCTGTTTTGCTTCCTGTACACTCACTAGGGTGGCCCAGTTGAATCCTTGACAACATCTAGCTCCACGAAGAAAACATCAAGACTCCTTGCTGATAGCAGTTTTTTACCTAGAGCTTCTCAGCAGTCGGGCTGTTTAGCCCCAAAGTGTAAGCACACAATCACCCTATTGTTTACTTTCTAGTCAGAAGGAGCATTACTGCTTTTCTTGTCCACAGCCTCTGTAATCCTAGCAGTCATGTTCACTCAGCAGTAAGTCTAAATATGTGTTTCCCAAAGGAGTTTCAAATCCATGACATAGATTAGCATCACTGTGGTTTGACGCTATCTGTGACAGATTCCACAGTAATTAACATTTTAAACCATGGTCAATACTGAAATTATTTGATGAAGACTCACTCTATCCCCCAAATCGTGAGAAATTAACAAATTTAAGGGGTATTATTAAAATAAAGTGAATAGGCTGTGGAGGACAATGTATTTTTCAAAAACCCTGTCAGCATTGCTTCATCTCATTACATATCACTATATCTTAAAAAAAGGAGCGATTCAATTGTGTGATGGTGAATCATGAAACTTCAAAAACATTCAAGGAACACACATGCCACTACAAATTAACCATTAGCACTGCATGGTATTCATCCTTTCTGTCACACACTGTGGGAAGCATGCCTTATTAGCATGGAAGCACGGAGCAATCGTATCTCAGTGTACTTAACATTCGCTTACCTTGGAAAAAAGAGCACACAATTGCAGTCTTAAACAAAAAGCCCAATCCCCAAAATGCTGCAGCTCTATTCCTTTCCACATTTAATCCTAGGATTTAAAAATTACAAAATTGAATCCTAAAGCCTTTTCTTTCCCTTCTTCCAGTTCACTGTTTTCTACAATGAAAAGTAGTTTTTGCATTTTTAATCAGTCTTAATCATAAACAAGGGAGGCATCACAATTGTGGCTATTTCAGGGTTCCCCCTTACACACTTCTTTTTTGGTTTTGAATTTCAATAGTACCCTCGACTGGGGGTCTTCCTGGATCCCAGATGTCAAATTATATGGTCTGTCCTATTCTTCTTATCGTGCCAATCCAGTTCCCTGTTAGGTTTCACAGGAATCTGAATAGCTATTCTGAAATCACCCACTTCTTCTTAAATTGTATTACAACTGAACTTAATTTTGTCATCTTGATTATTAAGAAATAGTTGTCCCTGACTTAACAGTTTCTTAGAAATATCTGCTCTCTTTCTTTCTATCTCTTAGTAATATGAAGTACCCTGTGCAAATCTTTAAAAAAAGAAGTAAAATCTACATTTAGCATCAGTATTTCTGTTTGAGGTCCTGTGCGGTCTATAAAACCTTGAGAAAGAGGCCCACTTCCCATACCTATCCTACTTACATGCTGTTTTATTTAAGAATCAAGAGTACATTTTACAACCACTTTGCCATGTTAAAAAAGGAGAAACATAAAAGTGACTTTCAGGGGGAGGGTAGACTTATGTTTTGTTTCACTAGCTTCTTTCAGAGCAAACTTGTAAAATAAAAAGATATAAATGCCAAACAATTTTGTAAAAGCTAATGTAGCAGTAAACCAGAGCCTCCCAGACCTAGAAGCAGAACTTATATTTTAAACCTGTACAGCTTTAATGTACATCTTATACATATACATATTTGAAATTTCATTTTTTCCTCAGTGTAATCCAACACTGTGGAATCACACACATCTCAGAAATTACTCCTACACACTCCCAGTTCAAATAGTAACAGAGGCTTGCTGGCAGATAAGGTTAACATTGTGTAAGGTATTTGAACTAGCAGAGCAGTTCAGATATGTAACACAATGCATCACGAAGGCAAGTCATGGCCTTTGGCACCCCCATGCATACTATTATTAATTATGCATTTCCTCATCTTATTAGTGTTTGAATGGATCTAAAAAACAAACAATGGTGCCCTAAAGGATATTACAGCTGTACTACAGCCTGACATCTTTCTGCAGATGATAACAGAGGAACCAGTCCTACAAGTGACCTTTGGCTTGTACATCCTTAAGACAATTTTGGGTTTGGATAGATTACATGGACAACTGTTATCTGGCTTTGGGAGGGATCATTTTTTCAGAGATATTGAGGACCCTGTTGAGCTACATAGCAGCAATCATAACCTCCCTTGCTCTTACAAAATAAATTAATCTGTTCAGACTCGACCATATCAGCAAACCATTGAACTACTGAATAATCTCAGACTACCTGCAGACTCAAGCATATCTCTTTGTGTTCATTACGCTATCATACTTTGATTTTAAATCATAAAGATCTAAAACCCCTATACTTGCAATAGCTGAATTACTATCATTTTAGATAAATTAGGAGCTGAATTTCAGATAAAGTTATCTAAATTTGCCTGTAAAGTTATAGACTTGTAAAGTTATCTGAACTTGTACAAACATCTCAGCTCCTAATTTTAGATATGTTCATAAGTGACATATCTGTAAGCAATTCTATTTCCCAAGCAGCATGCTTTATTAGCATTATCAAAAAGACAAACCAATCTCCCATTGTTCATGCTGTACCAGTATACAGCAACATCTGCTGGATAACCTAGAGCTGTAATAACAGAGACCCTAACATACTGAAGTGACAGAACAATATGAGACATGGCTAGGGGAAGGCAAGGGTTAGATAAGAGGATAAGAGAAGGCTTTCACATCAAGGACTTTGCTTTGCAATGACACCTACCCTTCACTACTGCCTGTGCCATTGATTTCATGACTTGTCCAGTTTGCCAGTTCATCTAGAAGGCTCCCCAGCTTATGGGAGGTTGCATCAGAAACAATAAAGTGAGATGGCAGTTTTGTTTGCCTTGGGGGAGGAAGTAGATCCATACACTAGGGAAAATGATAGAAAAACAAGCAGATTTTACTCTATTCCAGTCATTTATTGTTTTAGCTGGCATTAAGTTTAAGTGCACTTTATAGCGTTAGTACCTCAATTTTGATGGCCAAAAGTTCCCCCCTCTTTAAGAGAAAGAACACTTTAAACCCCCACATTCACATTAGTGAGTCAATAACAAGAATATTTGCTTTGATAGTCTTGTTGACACACAACAGTTGAGGCAGTTTTATTATTTTTTTTATTATGGCAGAAGTATCTTTAGGGCAAAGTCTCTGGGAGAAATACTATTAAATACTTAGCCTGGACAAAACCTTCTTGCAGAGGAATTTTCAATGGCTTTTCAGCTGCACTGTGGTTTATTGTTTGCTTTAAATCAGGCCAGAGTCTAAGCTACATACCATGGTGTCTGTTAAAAAATCATTATGGTGCAATTAAAAACTATGCTAAAGGTGGAATTCCCCCCTCCCGTCTCTCTGCATAACTGTTCTATGCTTCCTCTGTGCCTTTCATGATTATCTGCACCAGCTCTGGTCAGGAGATACAGCTGTCGTGAAACACTCAACAGATGGCAGTGGCTGGGTGATCCTTCATCCATTTTTGGATGCTCTACTGACATTTGAGCTCATGCCTTCTATAAATGCTGTCATGCCCCTGACTCCTTTTAGCCAACACAAGCCTACAACGTGCAGTGACAATATTCATCTTTCCAAAGGAATAGAGATAAATTGAACTGCCCTTATGAAAAGCAATATAAAATACTTAAATTTAGTGTCCTTTAAAACTTTTAACCATTATAGATAGATACAGCTAGAAAATAGATAGACTGATAAATTGGTAGATGGATCTCCTTTCTTACTGCTGTTTCATCCTTAAGCTATTTTATTCTTATAAGGCTCTTCAGAGATTGATTTAGCTTACAAAGAACAGCAATTTCTCTCCAGTTTTAGGAAACTGCTAGAAACTAGAGTGCTTTGAAAAGAAATTGATTAGCACAACTTCTTTAAAAAGAAAGGAAAACAGCTAAAAGATACACAGTATCTTTGAGCTTTTCAGGTAGTAAAGGCCGCTTAGTGTTTTATCTTAAGATTTTAAAGCTTACTCTTATTGCATTTTTGATACAGTTAGAGTCAAATTGGAAGAACCAGCAGCTTGTGGAATAGAAGACATGACTGCCTTTGTGTTTGGGTTTTTGTTTGTTTTAAAACAGCTTTATAATAGTATCATCTAATATAATTGGTATGGAGAGACTGACAATCCCTGTATGTGTCCCACATAGGGAACTATGTTTTGTACTTCCCAAGGTTCAATCTCAGCGACTGTGGTGTCTGATATAAAAACAAATCAGAGATAAGAGACAGGGAGAGAAGAGGTGGATAAATTCATGTTCTTAATCATAGGGATTAAGAAAGACTTCTTGGGAATGGTGGGTACTGGTATTTTGTCCCAACCTAGGAGTGGTGGCTACATTTTTCTCATAGTGTTTTCAGCACAACTCATTCTAAATACAGGATGTTTAGATGCTGTCACTGCAAACAGAGGCGATATATTTAACTGCACAAACACTTGATGATGCCCTTCACTATGAGGCCTGTTTTTAAATGTTGTTAAGAACGATGTGATTTACAAGTTCATTTAAACCTTAATAGTGATGAAAGAAAATGTAAGGCCTACATCGCTTTGTCAACAGTTCTTGCTGAACAGCCAGGAGATATTTAACCAAGTACTTACATAAGCAAGGCACACCTTCTAGTGTGATGAAAGGGAAACCAAAGTTAGGAAGTATGATCCAATTCTTCAAGCCTAAACTTAGATTTAGCACTGGAAGTAATAGTAGAATGATGCCGTGTCAGTGTGAGCATACAGCCCCAAAGCAGGACTTTTTACAGCTCAGCAGTAGATTATGTCCTGTGTGAAGTTATGGAAGTTATTAAGATCTCTTAAATAATCTTAATAGAAATTAACTTCCATAAACAGAATTTATCATTTACTAACACTAGCCATGTTTGGCTACTAGAGATACAGCTGACTGATGTAACTGCTTACAGATTTCGAATTAGTCAAAGGACCTCCAGATTGCTGTCTTTTCACTCTGTTGGGTTTAAAGACAATGACTGGATACAGGCCAATTTCAATTGCTTTTCATACTGTATTCCTTTCTGTTATCCTTCAGCTGTTAAGACAGTAAGGGAAAGGAGCACTCACAGTCTATACCTGAGCTTATAATTAATCAATAGGATCAATAGCATCACAGCCACTTATTTTCAACATAAAAAACCTTCATGGTTTGCCTGTACAAAAGCTTCATTTACTGAACATTTAATTCCCAAATTGCACCTCTAGAGACAACAAGCTACCAAGAGAATCTAATGCCAACATTATCTAATGCCAAACTTAGTAGTGTTTATTGTTTCATTTATTCTTGGACTGCACAGTCAGACAACATCCTTGCTAGATCAGGACCATCAGATGTGGCCAACTAATCTGCACTAATCAGTGGACCTCAGAGAGCAACAGGAACATACATGGTTCAGGCTGGGCACAATCACATATATAACTGTATGTCTGATCATTAGAAATGAAAGAGATGCTAATGCTGTATACCAGAGGGTTAATCCTCTTTCTTGCTGTTTAGAAGTCCTCTGGATTTTATTTTCACTATACATCCATGTCAAAAGTGCAGACAGTGATTCCCATGACTTTCTGCCTTTAAGACAGCACTCTGATGCCTCAGAAAGTATCAAAGAATATGTAATATATGCATTTGTCACATTCACATTCCCTTAAATGCTCTCACTTATTTAAATATTATTTACCTCATGTTCCAGAAAAGTATGTTCTCTAGCCATGACCATATAATTCGTTATTTTTGCTGGTTTATGCCATTGCATTCATTATCTAATGTATGAAGAGAGTGAAGTAAAAAAGTATAGTTCTTCACAGCACTGGCTTTTGCATTTAGAGGCTTGTGCTGGTTTTGGATGGGATAGGCTAATTTTCTTCATAGTAGCTAGTATGGGGACATGGTTTGGATTTGTGCTGAAAACAGAGTTGGTATTACAGAGAAGTTTTTGTTATTGCTGAGCAGTGCTGACACAGAGTCAGGGCCTTTTCTGCTTCTCACCCCACCCCACTGGTGAGTGGTCTGGGGGTGCACAAGGAGTTGGGAGGGGACACAGCCGGGACAGCTGACCCCAACTGACCAAAAGGATATCCCACACCATATGGCATCATGCTCAGCATATAAAAATGGCAGAAAAAGGATGGGGAAGACCTTGAGAGTGATGGTGTTTGTCTTCCCAGGTAACTGCTATGTGTGATGGGGCCCTGCTTTCTTGGAGATGGTTGAACACCTGCCTGCCAATGGGAAGTGGGGAGTTTTGGGAGACATTGGCCTGTCAGCCTTGCTCAGCCTCTGAGAAGCAGCTAGGCTTTGATGAGAAACAGGCCTTGGGAGAAAGATAAGAAACTGCTGAGTTGTGCCAAGGTGGCAGGGGAAAACAATGGACAGCTGCAACACTAAACTGTGGAAAAGTACTGAACTGTGAGAAGTTACCGCTGCGTGAACAAGTTGATTGGTCGGCACAGTGCGTGTTAGAGTGGTCTTATGATAGGAGAAAAGGTTGAAAACTGTCTAATTGCTGATTTGCTAATTATGAAGTAAGAGCTTTGGCAAGAATATGAATATGCACTATTGGAAAAATAAATGGCTTTGCTGGATATAACTCTCAAAGTTGTTTAGGTCCAATGTTCTCCCACAACAGGAATTAATTCCTTGTTTTGGTTTGCTTGTGTGCACAGCTTTTTCTTTACCTATTAAACTGTCTTTATCTCAACCCAAGAGCTTTCTCACTTTTACTCTTATGATTCTCTCCCACACCCCACTGGGGAGGAATGAGCAAGTGGCTGAGTGGTGTTTAGTTGCCAGCTGGGGTTAAACCACAAGGCTCTTTTGTACTAGCTTCAGAACACTGTGTCTTACATCAAGAAAGAGGAGAAGGATATGGAAGAAACTATAAAAGGATTTTGAACTCCTTTTCTGAAGCTTGTAAACTTAAGCTATGGAGAAATTTGCAATGCATCTGTGTATCTAAGTTTGGATAATGTTACTGTTCCATGCAGAATTTCCCATCCCGTAAGTTTATCCCACCCAGTTCCATGGAGCTATATTAATGAGTGGAATATTACTAAGTGGTTATAGTTGCATTATGAGTTAAAAACCCAAAAAGCACCTGTTAGGCAATTCATACAAATAACAGCATAACACTGGGAATTGTCATACAAATTCTAAGTCACCTCATAAGTCAATAAATAAATAATTTTCCTTGTAAAAAATGGTAAGAGCAATTCCTTCCTTTCATATGGACATGACTGTCTTATTTTAGCATCATTAACTTAGGGAGTGGGCATGTCATGTTTTTCTTGGCTTTTGGTATAGATGAGGTTATAGAAGTTTGAGCTGAGAGCTGTATGGTAACAGTTACGTCTTCTGCTATATCATTCTTGAGCATAGGACAATGCAAAAATGATAAGGGACTGAGATCATAAACACTGGGAAAAGCAGTAAAAACCACCCTGCAAACACACAAAACAGCAAAGCTGAGCAAAAAATTCATGCTGCAAAGATCCACAAGCCACAGCTGATCTGTTTGAGTACTGTGAGACTACACACAATAGGGAGCTTTTCAGTACTAATCTGTTCTGACATTTTATAGAAACTAGTTCTTGCAGACAAATAAAGGTCTAGTTTGGAACAATTTTATTCAGGCCATCAGCATCCTTCCTGATTTGATCTGATTTTCAAATAGCGTATGTTTTTCTGTTTGTGGCCTTCACATCCTGCATAAAAGCAAGATAAAACTAGCAAATACAGCATTCACAAGAAAACTAAGATATCAGGCAGGTACAATTTAAACAGATTTTAAGGCAGGACAATCACATAACACGGAGGAAGTTGAACAAGAACAGAATTATCAGTTTCTATATATTTGATATGTATGTATGTCTATTCACACATATGCACAGACATTGGGAACTTTAACAAAACATTATTTTATCAGTTCTTCAGCTGGGTAGATGCTGATCATCAGTCACTGGCTGAAACCCCCCAAAAAGTGCTATTTGAGGGTGGGTGGGTGTGGCTTTATAGTATTGCCCCTTCTGTTAGCATTTCACTGCATTATTTTAAAGAGCAGGTCTTAGCACGTGAGGAGACAGATGCTGATGTGTTAGGCAGGCCAACACACCACAGCACTATTACTCAGCTGATACTTAACGATTTACCATCTAATGCAGTTCGTCTTTCATAACCCTGGGTTCAAACAAGCAGCTGCTATTAGGGGGATGCAACTGTACTGAACTTCCAACCAAAGGCATAGGAGAGCTTCTTTTATAGCTCTAGCTACTGGACCCATCTGGCTCTTCACTTAAGTACTGCAAATGAAGGAGAGAAACACTTTGCTTCCCACCAGTGAGGTCCTGCACAGAATGCATAATTATTCAGAATAAAGACTTTCCAGTCAAAACTAGCTGCATTAACAACATGTTCCCAAATTTTGGTAGATGAAAACAATTTAATGCACTTTATTACCTAAAGAACACTCTCATGGCATCAGAAGCATATAAAAAGAGGAACCATACTTGAAATAATTTTTCATACTAATATCTCCAAGTCAGATCATGAGGAAACTAGGTCAGTGTTTCTAAGAGTTTCTTTTGGAAATGAAAGATTAATATTTGATTTACCTCCATTTTGAAACAAGAAGGGGAGAAAGGAAAGGGAGAGTTTGTAGGCTTGTAGGATGCAGCAGAAGTTGATGTATGGTCTCTTTCTAGTAGGAGGCTTATATTATTGAGGCAGGTGGCTTGCTGCTCCCCAGTACCCCAGCTCCAAGTGCTTTAACTAAGTTAGCTTAAATGAAGCAACTTAAATGAAGTGTAAACCTTTAGAGGTATTTTCAATTTTTCTTTCCATCACTTTGAAGCAGAAAGCCTGCAAGTTATCAAACAGGTTGCTTTAAAAAGACCCTTTAAAATAAAATAAAATAAAATAAAAAATCATTTCCTAATGCAATAATCTTCTATTTTCATTTTTGTCCTTGTAAACATCTGGTAGAAAGTAGATTATGGCAGAACTACATTTACCTCCAATTCCTACCAACATCTGTAAATTAGGATTTGCAAGAAAAGATTATGGACTTCCTTTACAATTACAGGGCTACAGAACAACAATTGTTGCCTAGTTATGATTACAGCTAATTCTTCCATTGTCCACAGTGGACCAAAGAAATTTTCATATCTTAACTATGAAAGCAGGTGTCTTTTGTTACCAGTAGCTTTTAAAGCAGAGGTATCCAAGCACAATGCAATTTAAAAATACAAGCATCTATGTCAGAACTGACTTCTTTCCGGTTTCTCTCCACATCTAAGAATATGATCTCACTTTACAATTACTACAGGATTCAGCCTCACTATGGACTATAATTTTGGTGATGCTATTTTTACTATTGAAGCATACAACAGCAGGCATTACTAAAATGTATGTCTAAATGCCAAAATCAGTTTGCTTGTTCTACCCAATATTATTATTGTTCTAGCACACTGGGAGAAGTGGAGCCAATTCACCTCCTTTTCCCATTATTTGCCCATTTTCAGTCCTGACTTTTCCCCCAAGAATACTAAATCTAAATGGCAGTATTTGACTCAAAGATGTAAAAATTTGTAAGAGACTTGGAAAGAGTTTGGCTAAAACCAAAATTTATGATGAATTTGCAGAATATCGTTTTGTAGTCTAGAGAGAATCACAGAGACACTGATTTACTTCCAAGTGTTGATTATCTTATAAGCTAAACAGAATAACCATATACAACTCCTTGTGAAGTTTTATCAATTTTTTATTTCCAGAATCAGGTTATGTTAAATTTGGCCACTTTCCTTGTATTTTGTAAGCCTCTCCCTGCCCTGTTTTTCCTTTAAACTTCATCCTTCAAACACACATACAAATGAACAACTGGGAGGCAGAAGGTTATGCTATGTTTGTCGGAATCCTTGGGATGCTTGCCTGATTATTTTCTTTCAAAGAAAGAATACCTATTGAATATTCCAATTAATGCCAATTAGGAAGTGGCATTAAACAGGAAAAGACCAGGAACTGGGTTTATAAAGAGGTTCTATCCAGCATTCTCCATGTTTTTTCCTGTGGTAGCTTCCAAAACTCAGTAGTCTAATTAAGAAATGATGCTTCTTTGAATGCTTTTTTTGTGAATAGCAGCTTCAACTGGATAGTTGTGATGCAACAGGCACTTATACTTGCCAGTGTTTGTAAACAAAGATTGCAGAAGAAAGCAGACCCTCTTATCCTTCCTGCTGTTTCTTGGCATCCTAGGAGTCTTACACAGCCAATTCTTTCACGCAAGATGGGCTAAAGAACAGCTTAAGTTCTGTTTTAGTTATCGTTGCCCAAAACTTCAAAACCTGCTCAGGTGATCCCTAGTTCTTGGAGCACCTCAAGTCTGGAGGCATTTGCAGGTTAGGCAGCAGAAGTCCACAGATGCCAGAAGTTGTTTTTTTTTATTACACATGGCAGCCAGTGCTGAGAGTTCACACAGGGAATTGGGATCCTTCAGATTTCTAGTCGAGGCTATCCATGAAGTTGCCTTCCAAAGGAACTGAAGCACCCTGATACCCTGAGGATTTCAAAGTTTTCCTTATGGAGAAGGACTCCAAGTTCTTAATACCCAAATCCTTCTGATGCCAAAAAAAAATACCTTCTCAGTACATGCTCAACACTTTTGTCTGGGGTTCTAAGAACTCTGGTTGCTTTGGGGATTGCTTAGCTTGCAGGAATTTTGGTATCTTCCAGGTTTTGCTAGCCATGATTAAGTATATTTAAGTTGTATTTTCAAAGGATTTTCAAAGTAGGTACTTCCCAGCTTCACAGACAGGCCTAGTAGATTTATCTGCAAGAAGTTAGTTGAATGGGAAATAACAACACTTGCCCTGATTGTAACAGTCACCAAGAACATGTCAGGGCTGAAGTCCAGTTATGACCACCTCAGCAGAAAGATACAAGTTGTACCTCACAGCAACCCAAAAAGAATTTAGTATCTTGTATGTAGGGAGTGAAAAAGCTGAAACTACTGGATAAGAGCAGGAAAAAAATGCTACAGGGATAGAAACGGCTTTGCTTTTAAGGTTAGCCATTTAATTCCAGCTGATGAATCAAGGTTGCAAATGCTATCTGGATAACAGTACCTAGGACCTAGATTCCCAGGACATAAGTACACCCCTATCATATGATGAGTATATGTCAGCTGTGAGAGAGCATCTAAGCACTAAGTCACATGATTTGACACACATACCAACTGCTATCCTGTGACCAGGTTTACATATGCCATTTATAAGGATCCTTTCCTCTGCACATTTTACTCGCATAAGTGCTCATTCATTTTTGTAATATTGTCAATTTCTACAGAAGGTGAGGGAGAGAGAACATGCCACAGGCACACAGGCTATCAGCCTAGCAGAATAACTAATCTCATCCACAGCTTTTCTCCTTTCTTTCCTGTGAACCTTCAGAGGAAGAAGCAGACCAGGATGATCTGGTAGGCATGGCAGTCTACAGTGCATAAATCAGATCTATCTGTGACAGAGAAACTTATCTCCTAACATGCTTGAATTCTTCTTCGGATGCCTTCTCATTTGCTAATGTAATATTTGCTGTGTTGATTAGTTCTGTAGCTATAACAGAGATGCTGTCACACTCCGCAACCCTGCTACACTGACACCCGTGTGTGGGCAGGCAAAAAATGAGTCATTCGTTACTGCATACTCAGAGCATTTCTTGAAACTTTCAATACTTCTGCACTGTTATGTTTTTGACAGACACATCAAGTTCAACATTGTCCAAGTCTAATTCTTCTATTATACCTGTTTGAAGTTCTTAGGTCCTATTCCTCTGTCCTTACCAACATTCATGACATTTCCCCACCAAATACATATTAATAAATTCACTAACTATACTTATTCTTTCCTCAGTGAAGCAAAATGAAATTATTAGCCCACCATACATCCTTGTAAAGCCTTTCTAGAGATGTCACCAAGCCAAACTCTTACTCCTTCAGACAGATTTCAAAAAACATCAATTTTCATTAATGTGTATGTGATTTAGTAGGACCAGTGATAGAGTTTTGATTTTTGTAAAACACTTAGCCTCAGAAAATTCTCCAATACACTAATGCAAGCACATTAATAAATATATAAAGCATGGTTTTATAAAGAATTATGTCAGGGTTTTTTCTTAAACTTCTAATCACATTACAATCATGATGTTGTCCACTGCTTCACTACTTGTTCCCTCATTTTTTCTACAATTAGAGATTAAATATAAGTTGTTATAACTCCTAGAATTACTTGACAAGTACCATCCTTTTCCATTTTCTAGAAGAAAAAGCAGGTCCAAAAGAAATCAGCTCAAAGTCTTCATATAATCACTGCCCAAAGAGTATATTTTCTTAAAGTATGTGTGCTAAGGTTCCTTTCAAACTTAATTATCCTACGTGCTATGTTTCTGCAAATTTTTTAGTCAAAAGAAAATTTTATTAATATTATAGCTTTACTGAAGAAAAGACAGATAAAACAGTGTTTAACATCTTAACATTTAGATTTACCCTTCTCCCTCCCAATAAATTCACTCTCCCAAGTATTAACTACTGTAAATTTTTGGTACCTCTCAAGGAAGAAATTACTCTATAGCAAGATTTCTTACAAGTATAAAGAAAGTAGTGGTATTAAGTTTTTTTGGCAATGCCATCGCTTGAGATTAGAGTGAAAATCCAAATAACCAAAATAAAATGTGGCCTATGATAAAAATAATCTGATATCTCAGTTTCCATATGGGATTTCAGTTCTGTTGTTATTCCCTCAAAATATTAGAATCAACCTGTGACTTCAGTAAGAAATCTACAGATATTGGAAGAGAAGGCCATCATAATTAAAATTGACTGTGGGAAAAGAAAATGTTTGTCCTTAATTACACTTATGCAAAGTGTTTACAGGCTGAAAAGAAGTCATACTTGCCTGTTTCTTATCAGATTGTTTCTAAGGAAGAAGCTAGAAATATTTGTTTGGCAACCACTTATTTTGTAATGAGGTTAGCATGTTCATTTCATTTGTTTTTCTCCAACTAATACTTAGTCCCACACCTTCAACTAAAGGACAAAGACTATTACTGCACAGTATTAGCAAGAAGTTTATGAAAATAGAGAATGGAAGTTGCTTAACATAATACAATGGACAAAGGCATTTGGCAACATTGAAAGCTAAAAGGTTTTTAGATAATGTTAAGTATTTGATTACACAAAAGAAATGTTCTGCAAATATACATAAATTACTTGGCATAGCTCTATTTGGAATCATTTCTATTTAATCTGCCATTTCTCATATGCTACCTACAGTAGATAATAACTAGTAACGGTTCGCTACACTTAAGACCATACATAGTACTTTGGGAAAACTTTGGTTTGTGAATCTGTCTTTGTTTCATATATACAAATTCCGGTTACCAAGAACTCAGGGTGGTGTCCTTCCTCAGTGCTGGATGGACAATAACTTGCTTACCATGTGTACTCTGACTGAGGAATGTCATTTGTGCAGAGGAAATTGAATCCAACAATTTTTATCTCTAGCTGGAAAAGTGTTACCTTGGAGATACTGCAAAGTGATAAATGCATTATTGGTCAGTAGTGACTAGATAAAAGCAATATTGTCAGGCAGGCTTTCAGATGTAATATGAATGGGAGAATGGAGAAACCAAAACCAACTCAAAAGACTTTTTCCTTTCCTTGAACATCAGGTGTCAACCTCAATATGATGATAATAGGAACTACTTTCTATTTGTGATCGAATAACAGTGATAGCTCTTCCTTTATTTAGGGTCCTTTCATCTTTTTAGATCAAGTGCTTTATAGGTTTTAGATGAAGATTAGTTGCTCACATCCACCTACCACTGACATGCAGTCAGCCTCTGGGATGCCAGTGAAGAGTGCCAGCAGCACCACATAGCAGGTTCCAGAAGGGGAAGTAAAAAGAATTAATCCAGCTGAAACTACAGGGGAACAGCAGAAAGGACAACATAATGACCCAAAATGGAACCTGGCCAGCATACCAGGCTTAACAATCATGCAAGGAGCTGAGCAACTGTTACAGTTTAGTTTCGTGTCTCATCAGCCACGGTAAACCCAGCCAAAACACCACTGCTGAGCCCTCTGCTGATGAACTGGTTTAGTACTCTTCTTGCTTCTCTAAGTGGCAAGAGGTGTCATCTATTAATTTGCCAACAGCCCTGACTGCAACACCCAAGTCTCTATTGTTCTCCTTTCCAAGCCACACACAACCCAGTTTACTTAATAGAGTATGACAAAGTTGCAAGGCAGCATGGCTAAAGAGACAGGCATTCGAGAGGATAATGATCTGTCAGCAGGGCTGTGGCAAAAGGAATTTACATGAAGATTAATCAATGTTTACAGCTCTTCTCATTTATGAGAACAAAGCACTGTCCCTACCTGCCACGAATTCTATGATTTTCAAGAAAGAAAAAACAAAACAAAAAAAGGAGTATTGCTTTTCAAGCTGAGGGATGGCAATATTGTTCTGTATACTCTGCAAACCCCAGTTTTAGTAGGTATAGATCCATAGTTCTTCTTTATATACTAATATATATAAAGTATTATATGTGTATATAGTCTTTAGATACTAAACTAATGTTTAGTAGACACTGGATACATCATTCACACACTGCCTGAAGGTACTTGCATATCATGGTAGTTACTGTGTAAAAAAAACACCTAACAAACCCAAACCAGAAAAATGCACAATATCAATTTGCTTCCATGAGCTACCACAGCTGTCATGATTTATGGTGATTTGAGAATTAAATATTCTTTTATTTCAGTTTCTGTAATTCAAGAAAGGAAGCGAGTATATCTTTTTAAGATGCAGCACACAGAGGTGATATGACAACACACAGTAAGATCTGTAGAAAGTAGGATTTGAAGAATTTAACCTGAAAACTGGAATGTGAATTAAAAAAAACCCCACAACCTTATAGATTTCTACATCATATTTACAAGAGCTAGTTCTGTGAAATATGAATTATAGCTTCCTACGGCAGTGTAAATCGTGAGCCCTAATGGGACCCATCCTGATGAGAACAGGTGGGTCAACACTGTTAGCTTCATTCAATTATTTCTCAGTATGGGTGATAGATTTATACTCTGTGTCTGCCTAATGGGAGGAGCTCTCACTTATACCTGTCTCAGTCTTTCCTGGGCACAGCACCCAGACAGGTGGCAGTGCAGACATTAAAGCTCTTCTCTTGCTGCCATCATCTTTCCCTCCTTACCATGAGGGAGACTCTACCTCAGGGGCCCTGCACCACATACCAACCTTAGGGTGGAGTAAATTCAGAATAACTCAATTACAGATGATAAAATTACTCTAGATCAGCCCAACTTTCATTAAGTCAGGAATGTCTCTTAGGACAAGCCAGTATGAAATGGGACCGATTTGGCATGGCCTTAATAGGCAGATTTATGAGTTGGCATTTTCATTTTTATTCTCTGCCTCATGAGGTTTGCAGTGCCTGGGTAGGAAGGTGGTTTCCCCGTGCCTCTGGGGAATGCTGCTCGCCTGCAAGCCTCACCCGGCTGCTTCTGAAAGGAGCAGCCCCTTTACCCGCCCTTCCCTGTGATAAACACCTCCGCAAATGTGGAGTCAGGGTAAAACAATGGCAAGCGACAGTGACTGAACTGTATAAACATGTTGACAACTGATTAAACAAAAATAAAACAAGACTCAAATAGCTCTTCTGCATAATTCCCGATTTGCATAACCAAAAGGGTGGCAAGACTCCAGCCACCGTTCGTTTCCTGCAGCAGCCAGAATAATTGAGTCTGGAGCACTCCTTTGCCAACAGGAATTTCAAAACTCTGTGGGGCATAAGGGAGCCTCAGCAGCCGCTCAGCTTCGCAGCTGGCCACTGAGGCGGCAAAGCCTCCCGCCGTGGTCACAGAGGGGCAGAAGGGTTTTGTTGAAGCTGCTCCTCAGCAGACTCACAGGAGCACACGCAGGCTAAAGGCCACAACAACAGGCAGCAAAGACACCACATATTACAGACCTGAACAGGAGACAAACTGCAGTGCACCAACTGTGGTCAGCACTTCATCTATGAAATTACCTCAGCTAAAGGAAAAAAGCATCCCAAGGTGTAATAAAGCAAAAACGGATGTCTCTTGCTAGACAAAACTCAGTGAACCACTAACCTTGAGCAGAGAGGTTATTTAGATTATCTAATGCTATACTGTGCACTCTAAAGTATCTCTAAATTTTGGACAATAATTGCCAGGTCTGTTCTGACAAAAGCAAACAAAACTGGAGAGTATTTAATCATTTTGCCTCCACTATGTACTGGTCTGGGCTGTGCTTCTCTGCAGTCTTTAGCATCTCCCACACTCTTTAGTGAAATCTTACCCACAAGTGCACAGCTGTCCCTAGGGCTTTAGTAAGGTTTTGGCTCTTACAAAATTGACAATGGTTTGGGTTTTTCTTTGTCTTTTTTCTTTTTTTTTTTTTTTTCTTTTTTCCACATTACAAATTCTAAATGATCTGATATGGAAACTAATGTTCCTTTAAGAATAACATACCAATGCCAGCAAGGCAAATATTGTAGCATGTATATTGTTCCATGGCTGGAAGAAACTTGCTGGTGAAGTCAGGAGTGTCGCAGGCTGTTTACAAAGCCATCCAGTTGCATCTATGCAGAGGCTAGCCTAATGCTTATTTGAAAGCAGAATTTCAACTCTGTTTACACATAGGTCCAAATAAGCTCAGCTGAAATATGACTGTTTTTCAGGGGGTGCAGATGCATGCACTGTTTGGCCAAGCCTCCTTTAAAGGTGCTTGAAACCTTAGGAAACACAGTTTCATAGAAAACTATTGTTAGATTGGTGAAACCATTTCTTCAAAGGTAGACAGAAAACATTCCTGCTAATACAGTAGTACATTTCAGCTCCACAAAAGTCTAGAACAGGTCAGTTCCAGCTATTTCTACCATGGCCACTACAGTACATAGAGTTTTGAAAACTCACAACAATGTATCTGCCTTGACTGTATCCTGTTCTCATTAATCCAGTTCTCTTGGATAATAAATGAAGGGGTTTCAAATATTTTTTGTGTTCAGAGAGGACCTTGCTTTTGTGCAGATTTTCAAGACCTCTTTTATGTGGAGAAAAGGGAGCTAAGTTGAGTTTTCTTCTTCAGCCACAGGCAATCTGTAGTAGAATTCCTCTCCTTTTAGTTTTTCTGAGAGCTGAGATGACACAGTTTTGAAAGAGATTGCTCCCCACCCCCCCATGCCTACTGCACTGAGCCAGATACTGTAACAAAGATAAAAATAGCATGGGACTATCTACTCCCAGTCTGTACAGGATACTTTGCTTCCAGGTTTCTGTTTTTTTAAGAATTTCTATTAAAATTTAGGATCAGGTCAGTTGTATTTAAAGTGTTCAGGTTTGTTGACCCTTATTTTCTATAGTGGCTTATGTTATTCCTTCCATATACATGCACTCTCTAACTCTTGCACTCCAGTCTCCAGTGCTTAACTGTTGTCACAAAGAGCTGTCTGTCCCCACTCCTTGTGCAGTGAGCTCCACAAAACCAACCCTGGATTTGTACAGCTGACCATTTCCCCCTCCTCCTTTCCCCTAAAGCTCTTAGCACAGTTTAAACTGCATCTTCCCTGACTAGCTTGTTGTCTATACTGTCAGCATTATCCACTCAAAGCACCCATGCCCCTGGTACTTTCCATATTTCCTTTATTTCCCTTGACTACTAATTTCTGAGTAAGGATGCCCTGGTGGGAAATCACTTTTGTTTGTTATCCTACCTCAGCTGTCCTTCCTACACGAAGAGCCTGGACTTCCTTGGAGTCTGGAAATACAGACATGCCTATGGTTTTTTGTGCATCTGCACAGACAGCACATCTTCCTCCAGGTCAGCATTGGTCCCACCACATGCAAGATGGGGTACTGACAGCATAGGAAATAGCATTTAGCTTCCTGTGGGCTTATTATGGATCTCCCCCGAGTCACCCTATTCATTGGGTTGGTCTCCCACCCCTTGCTGCTGCTACCACAATTTGTCAAAATAAATGTCCTCTGGGATTAAAAACTCCCTTTCCTGCCCCCCACCAAATCCAAGCCAACAATTCTCAAAAGGGAATGGAGTGGGAAGCTAAAAAGAGATGGAATGAGAGAGGCAATGGCTGATGGAGTTCCTTGGGACTTCCTGTACCCTCGTCTTGAAAGCTTCCACGTCCCCAGAAGATGCCTTTACCCTACGTCTATGGGTTTGCGTCAATTCTTAGTTCAGCTGAGAAAATGAATGTCAGAGCCTCTGAAGTAATTCAAATAAACCTATGAGATAATGATAGTGATGTCTCACAACTGGGGTAATGAAGATGATTCCATGAGAGCCATGGAATACATCCAAGACTTCCTGTTTAAAGTCAGCATGGATGGCCAGAATTTCCAATGGAAGAGAAAGACAAGCTGATGATCCAAAAGAACTGAGGAAAATTGTTTAAACTCAAGTATCAAGATAGAACTCCACCAAGTGGTTTTGTCAGTGGTCTGTCAGTTTCTGAAGGACAGCCACTAAAAATGAAAGAAGGGCCTAAGATAAGAGATATAGCAAAACACAGTTATATTAAAATCGGATGTATGTGTATTTGTACATCAGTGTATGTAAGTACACGCATGTGCATTCACAGACAAGCCCCAACGCAGTAAGATCCTGCATTTAGCACACCTAACTAGGGATTAGGTTTTTTTCCAGATTTCTTAGGTAAATGCACATTATCAGTGCCTGTGCTGGCACTCCGTTTTTTCTTTTTTACACTAAATTAATATAAAACTTTTGGAGCCCTGCTTTCTTATCTCTATTAGCCAAATGTGGGAAAGAAGCTGACAGCAGATCTCTAACAGCCAAATAAGTATGACCAACATAAATGATTAGAAGATTTCCATGTTCTTTAAAAAGCATAATTAGAGAAGGATGATTATTTAGATTTCTTTTATTTAAACCCCCCACCTCTAAAGACATGAAAATATGTCTGTCTATTGTTGAGCAAAGTGAATATCTAATTTGGACTTGAAATAGCAAATCTACTATGTCTTTATTTCTGAAAAAAAGTTATCAGAGGTGAGAAAATGAAATAAAGATAAATTCTTGATTTGCTAATAAATATCCCTTCGATCATACAGACACCAACTTTTCTCTTTGTTTACACATCCACAAACACTATCCCTTTTTTGGATCTTACTTAGGCTGAAGTAGATATATGATCCATAACATAATTTGCTATGGTTTGACATATCACATAGATGAATACTTTGATCTGCATTGGCTAACCCTGGAACAAATTATTGAAAGTTGCTGCTGACTTTGATATTCTGCCTTTATATCTTCACCAAAGCTAGCTCTGGCTTGAAGCTATTCATAGAATGCCCTTGGATAATGTGATAGATTGTACATGAATTCAGCCTATAATCATTTTGGAGGCAGTAATGACAAAAGAAGACTGTCCAGATCCTGGACTAGTAATGGCTTATTTTTTTATTAAAGAAAACTGGCATCCAGTGTTCATTTTCTTGCTGCTAAAATAGCCATGGAATAAATCACACAAAGCTGAGGTCTGGTTGTGTCTGTAGCAGTATGCATTTACTGACCAGAGAGAAAAATCTGAATCCAAATACACTCTAGTCCCACTAGTTAAACTCTCAAAGTAGTAAAATGCTACTACAATTTTGTTGATAATTTAAGCAATACTATATAATTATTAATAAAATGACTTAGTATTTAGTTTAACTAGAAACTGAAGATACAGATACCAATATGTTATTCCTTACAGCTGTTAAGGCCAGTAAAAAGGTTTGGGGCCATCTTTGAGCTCCATCTTATAGGAGAGGCAGCCTAGTGAAAATGAAAGGAAGGAGACTTTGTGAGACATCTTACAAAAAGCTGTTCATATTTTCCTAGTGCAGAGCTAAGGTAGCCCAATTTAAATTTATAGCAGTTCTTGAGGATCTTAAAGGGAAACTTCCCACACCTCTGTGGCCAACGCATCGTTATAAGCACTCATCGCACCATTAGTTGACTGCTTTACTCTGGGAATACCAGGCAGAGTTTTGTCCAGAGATTACTTTTATAAGACAAGAAGTAGTAAAATAGCCAGATCACCAAAGAGACTATCTCCTTGCAAGGAACAGTCCACACATAAGGCACAATTTGAACTGTTGGAGTGCAGGTATCAGAATATTCATCATATGCAAAATCAAATTTAGCCAAATAACATAATAAAAAACAAAGCTGTGAATCCTTTCATTTGTAGGGCAAGCAAGATAAATCTGGAAAATGCCATTGGGTGAGACCATACCCTCCCAATCCATCCAGAACAAATACATTCACAGCAGACAGTGCAAAGGATAGAAAATACATGGCCTTTTTCTTCCAGATGTCTTGGAGAAGAAAATAATGAGGCACTGGAAGACAGATTTATGTTGTTTCATGAAAACAGTGTTCACTTTCTGCCTCTCTTAAATTTGCTTTACTTCTAAGAACAAGAAAAAAAGTCGCTGACAAAAGGCTGCTCACCAGATACATAGCATTAATCAATGAACTGGGCATAGGACTGGATTTCAAGGAACCTAGTTTTAATCCAGACATGTGCTATTTCATCTCCTTGTGACTCAGTTTCCTTGGCTATAAAGTAGGATTGTCTTAGAAAGCCATTTCATGTCCAGGGAATGTAAAGCGCTATTATATTCATGTAATAAGTGCAGAAAAGTCAGCAAGTTTTGACCTTTTAATACAAGTCTTCAGAAAAAAAGAAAAAAGGACAATTGTCTGTTTATTTGAAAATAGCTACTTTGTACTTTTAACATCCCAATAAAAATACAGAAGCAAATCCTGGTTTTGATACATGTGTGGTATTACAATCCCTTGTTGCTGATAGTACTTCTCAATGTTAAGAGCCTGTTGGCTAACTTATGTTTCCTCTGGGTGCGTTCCCATATTCTTCTCCTCTTTGGGAGGCATGTGCTTATTGCTGCTCAGATATGTATCCCACATCTTGTAATCATTAATATAGTCAGGGGAAAAGGAGGGGGCAAGAGGACGATGTTTCAAAGTATGTTTCTGCCCAATTCATTTTGGCTTAATTTGCAGACCAAAGCAGACCTCTACTGAAGCACGTCCTTCCTCAGTCATTTATCATGCTCCCCCTTCCCCACTGCTGAGCTGAGATACTAAGCAGTAATAATGCAGTTTTGAATAGATTAGTAATTTCTCTGCTCATTCTTACCCTAATTTTGTTTAGATTTGGAAACTTTCTTAATTCTTACAGGTGTCAGTGGATTGACAACATGAATGTAACTGTAGAATTATTGTTTCTGCTTTGCATGATAGCTAAGTGTACCAAGAGATTATGCCACTATTTTCTTTAAAGAACAGTCAAGAATCTAACTCAAAGCTTCCCAGTATGAAAGTAATGAAAGAAAAAAAGAATTGCCAACCCTAGGATGATGGGACAGAAACAGTGCCAGCCAGTCCAGCCCTGGTAAGTGTAATGGATGAAGTAGCAGTTTTCCCACACCCCCAAGCCCACTTTTTCAGTGATGTCTGTTTTTCAAGGGCTCTGGGACAGACAAAACACCAAGGCCTTGGCTAATTTTGCCGCCTCTGGCAATCTTCTGCTCTAAGCAACTGCTTACTTTCACTTCATGGCTCTCACCCTAGGAATAACCACATGGGGAAGGCCTGGGAATGTGGCTGGTTAAGATTTTCAAGGCTGGTTCTCAAATACATGAAGAGAAAGCTTCGGAGAAGTGCAGGACTACCAGAACTAAGGCACTTAACCAGACAGACCGTTTGGTGTCTCATACTGCAGAGTTATGAGGGCAGCTCCTGTGCTAATGGTATTAATCTTTTCCCTGCCTTTCTCCATCCACCTTGCTCTTGGCGACATGTATATCCTTGGAAATAGCTGGATCCATCTCATTAGGCAAGATTGTTTAGCAGTAAGCTTGAAAATATCAAAGAAATTATATTTTCAAGAACAACTCCCCCTCCCTCCAAAACCAATGCACTGTGAAGGTCTACTCTAAAAGTTGTTGTTGAACTGGGCCTCTGTGCTCTTGTTTGCTTAATAAATAGGCTTGGGATTTTTTTCCCCTTGTATGATGTGTTTACCCCAGTAACATGAAATATAATCAATAAATAAACTAGAGGGGAAAAATTACAGTCCCTTAAGTTAAACCAGAAAGATTTTACTGATTGCTTATACATTGTGTCATAGAAAACAGACAACTACCTTCAGAACAAGTCTATTTGGAATATGTAGTTATTAAAATGGATTTTATTTGCCTGTGCATTTTACTACCGGAGTGAATTTTAAAATGACTGACAATCCATTCTTACATCTTACCCCAGCAGGTCTTTTGAAACTATAACTGCATGCTTCCCATAAAATGTCTTTAATATTTCCCCATAAGGAAGACCTAATGTTTCTGATAAAAATCACAGCAATTATAAAGACAAGAGGTTTACATTTCTCCAAATATGATCTGAACTCCTGATAATTTGAGGAATCTCCCTCTCTATTTTTGTGTTCACAGCTTGTGCCAGATCCTTGCTGTGTACAGAAACTTGCTGTTGTTGGATGGTGCCTATTCCAAACAGAGCAAAAAAAAGGCAAAAGCTTTGTGGAATTGCACTACTATCAGTTTTAGCTACTCCCAATACAACACACTAGCTGGCACTGCATGGTACTACTAACACAGCAGACAGCTGCCCAGCCCCCTTTTCCTTTTTCTTCCTGCTGTTATGCTACACCTATCTGTATATCATCAAGTCTTTTTGGACTTGTAATAAGATTCGTGCCAGACTATGTTTCTTGGCTTTAACAGTTAGCTTCCTTTCCAGAATATACAGCTGCTTTAGACATACTTCTATTACTGACATCATGAGAATACATCTCTACTATGTTTAAATTTGGGTGTTAACCTGGTTTTGCGTCTTCCATATGTGGGTGATGTGAGACTTTAAGAAAGCAAATTAAGAAGCTGTTACCTTCTTGAACCATTTCCCCCTGCCCTTTCACAGGGGAAGTGATAATCATCTGAAACAGCAGGGAGCCTTTAGCCAGGATAGTTTTCCAGAAATCTGAGTTTCCATGTATTTGAATCATATTGCTAGTGCAATTGTATTGACTTTGCATTTTATTACACGATTAAAATATCAGACACAAATTAGTGCCCCTCCAACGTCGCTTGAATCTCAATTGGACATGCTAATGAGCAAGTTTTTAGAAGTAACCATTAACAGTTATAGGTTCTTGCTGAGATCTGTCTTATCAGGACTAAATTACAGATTTTCAAATGTCAAACAAGCAAGACATAGGGTGGTCCCTATTAATCAGGGCACATTTAAAAGTATTACTGTTTCTCCCTATGAACTTCTCATACTATGAGAGTTTCTAAAAAATGGTAGGAAATAAGCAGTATCTTGTATAACTCCACATTCTACTGAGCGAATCCAGATGAGGACTCAGATGTTCAAACACATGACCCTGGTGTTCTCAATGAGCCATACGGGAAGGTTTATTTAGATTATTTTCATTCAACACTGTCTTCACACAGACTATTACTAAGGATCCCACTACATTTTCCTAGACTGGTAAGCTGGAATGGGATTTAGTTCCCAGGACAGGCTTTTTATGTATCACATATTGCAACTGGAAGAGTCTAACCTGTATATTCCCCCGACCACATTTTATGGGATCAAGCCTGGATCAGCCAGTGGAAGACCAAACTCCCACTTTCTTGCAAGGGAAGACTATCATTCCATACAATCAGAATTTATTAAAAGGAGGAGATATTTTTCTTAAGTCCTTTGGAGAGCTACTCCATGAAGATTAAGGACACAGGCAATCAGCTGTTTATAGGTAAACAAAGCTATTCCTAAGGCCATGATTTGACAACATGAAATGCTCAGCAGCAAAAAATGGTTTAAATTTTCTGTGATCCTTTCTTTTATTAACCTTTCCCTTCCCCAGCTCTCTGTTGTAAGAAAATTCTGTCAAAAAACCTAGATCAGTTCCTAGGTTCAATTCTCTCATGCTGATACTGGTACAGCTGAGAGAAGAAACTTGCAAGGGCATAAATAGACATCAAAGAATAGCTAAAAACTGTTTATGCTGGTATTGACTCCAAAGATTTCATGTTAGAGTACAGCCTAAATTTAACTTCTTATCCTGGCTTTAATCTGAACCAGCCACCCTTCTTGTGCCTGCAAAATTACTCAGGAAATGTCCAAGATTAAATTTACTCCCACATAATTCTCAAACTCTAGCTCTCTCTGGTACAGAAGATCTGTAAGAGTAGCCCTTTTGACAGTGCCTTTACATTTCTTTCTCTAGTAAACTGTGGCAGTGAGAGCTACCAGGAGCATATGAAAACAAGAAAGAGAGTTTAAAAGGAAAGCCAATTCTTCCCATACACATGAAATTAATCAGGGAGTACTTTTTAAGGATTTTGAATAATTCTTCTCTGCCCTACATTAATACTCAGGATTTTCCTTTTACATATACCACCTTGCCTGGTGAATACCTGATTCCTCAAACTCTGCCAAAAATTTCAGTAATTCATCAACTTGCTTCTATGAATTTGTGGGGAGGAAAAGAATTTAATAGCAAAGTATAACATGAAATGTTAATACCAAATACTAGTGTTATCATGAAAATAGCTTGTTGTTTGAAAATTGATGTTATATTTCATTATACCTAACATAGGCTTTTTATAGTGGGGTAGCTAAGGCCTGTGGAGCAACACAGATAAATAGAGGATTAGAAGTTAGCAGGGTCCCAAAAATCAAAATGGATTGTGGTAGGACCAAATGTTTTTGGTTCACAGGCTATTGGATGTAGTATAATTCAAGAATAAGCTGAGGCAGTACTAGCTGTGCTATGGCACAGCCTTTCTTTATCAAGAAAAGACTAGTTGGAACCCAGTTTGGATTTAAACAAATTGAAATTTGTACCCATTTGAGATCTTGTCACAGGGCCAGAAAACATGTCAGAGAGCAGCATGTAATCTTGGAGGTGTTACAGTCAGTCAATATTGATTATAAGAGACGAGATAGCTCATCATACATTTTAATGGAAAACATGGAAGTCACAGTTCAAAGAACTATGTTTGAAAGGATAATATTAGATAATTCTTCCTAGCTATAATCAGTATACTGAATCCAGTTAAATCTGCTTCCTCACCAGGTAGGCAACTCTCCTAACCCACAAAAGAATTCCTCTATATCTGAATTCCCAAATCCTGTAGCTTCAGAAGACCTTCATTGTTTCATCCTTCTTTATATTACAAACTCAAAGGCAGAACTAATAAAAAGAAATCAAACAAGATGATGCTATCTGTTCCCCACTGGATTTCGAAGTTGTTCAACTCAACCACAGACCCACATCACATTTCTGGGCAAGGCATCTCAAATAACAGACTCCCTTCAGGGAGGACAGAATAAGTCTTCTGTTGCAAATTTACCTCTGCTTATTTAATGCAGATTGCTAAACCCAAATATGCCACTTTTTGGAATGTGGGATTAGTTCTGAAATGCCACTCTAATATAGATAATTCTTTCTTGCCTCCTTGAGGGTTTATCTGCCAGGCTAGACACTTTGTTAGCATTAAGTTGGTCTTCTGGCATTTGTGAGGGAAGTTGGTGAAAATAGATGAGACTCGGTTGCAGAATAACCCTAGGGGAGCAAAGTATTATTGGATGGCATGTGAAAACTCAATTAAATTTATGCCATATCATTTTCAGCATATGAAAAGAAAATCCAGAGCCAAATGTATGAACTCCAGTACTCTAGAACTATCAAACTTCTGTCTTAGCCATGTTTCCTTTCTGTGTACTATGAATCCTCAGTTCCCCTATCCCCAAGAGAAACCAGACAGTACAAATCCAGAGATAATGACTGAAGTCAGCATGCAAATAATGTGCTGATAAATTGTTTCAGGGCTACTGTCACGGCATAGATTTTATCACCATCAATTAAGGAACTAGGTAGAAGCATATAGATCTAAAATGTAATAGCAATCATATTGATGCCTGCCAAATAAGGACTTTACTCAGACATTGAAACATATTGCCCTTATTTGGTTATTGAATTATTCATAATGTGTTGGTTTACCTTTGGGTTGACTTGTGGTAAAACCCGAGATTTTTTCCATGAAAACAAAATTATTTTGCTATAGTAATTTGACTACATGATGATACCTTCCTGACACTCAAATACCAGCTATTTAGAGACAGTATTAAAATACTGCATGCATTTTTACTGTATCCATGCCCAGATCCTTAAAGCTATCAGTTGTTTACAAAAGCAAAATAAGTGCACATTAATTAGCACTGGAAAATATCCGTTTTTATACTAATAACTGTACCAAATATCATATTATGTTGTATTAGGAAATTTGTGATAGAAATACACTTTCTGCAGGGTTAGAAAGATGCTATTAAGTGATTTATTCATAAAACGTCTGGTAGCTAGGAATAAAGTAAAATATTCTGATACTCAGGTGTCAGGAAAAAACAAAAAGTCTGGAAAAATAATCCTCAATTTTTGAAGAATGTTTTTTTGAAATATACTTTGATTTGTACATTCAGTTCAGCTGCATAAATATTATTTTCCAATAATTAAAGCCACTATGGAAAGTTATTCCCAAAAGCTGTAGCTGTTTACATTACAGCCACAGGTCCAAGTTTCTAAATCACATTCGAATTCAAATCTTAATTGCTCTTCTAAAACAGAAATTAACTACTCTCTTTCACTGCAACTTTTATGCATCTGATCCAACCAAGAGAATAGGTACCTGACATTAAGTTTGTCTATCTAACAAAGTATGCCTAACCCCTTCCAAGAGAATATCAAGAGCTAACCAAGCCCCTGTCTCTCAGTCTCTTTTAGCCCAGATTTTTGGGCAAGTTGCATACATGGAAGTCCAAAGAAATCAGAGCACGTGCATCTATGGCACCTCTGAAAATTAACAAAGCCTTTGAGAAAGCTGACCTTATTCTTTTATGGTCTCTCTTTATGAAGTCAATAAATGACAAAACTTGCACTTCTATTGTAAGCACTGAAGCATCTATAAATCATGACTAGAAGCATAATTTTACTATAATCATAATAACCATCAAGAAAGCTTCATTAATATTTTGCCATTTCTGGTTCTTGGTGAAACAGGCAGCAAAGAAGTACTGTTTTAAAATAAGCTAAATTCTAAAGCTTCAGGTACTGGACACATAACTCCACATGTGTTACCGACAGAGAGCTCTTCCTGCAGGCAATGCTCCTCAGGTTTCACACTGACCCTGGGTTAATGCCACCCCGCAGAAGGAGTCAGGGTTGTGCCACCTAGGGAGTGCCCCTTGCAGCTGTGCCCAAGTACAAGAGCATCAGGACGCATGGAGAGCCTGAAGAGCTGAGAACTGACACATTGTTTCAGTCGAATGTATGATTAAAAGACAATTAAAAAAAAAAAAAAAAGTTGAAGTACTTCACTGAAAGCCCAGAGCCTTTCCCTCCTCGAGAACAGTTTTAAGGAAAAATTCTGTTTTAATTTAATAAAAGCTGGTTTTAGCTATTTAAACTGAACAGTGTCTGATGGCCTTGATCTCATCTATAATAAAGACTATTTTTAGACACTGAAAATGTAAGTGACAGACAGTACCAGATAAATACTTTATTATAAAATAAGCTTTAGAAGATGTTTTCATCTAATAGTGTCTCTAGTAGGTGGAACCATATGAGAAATTGGACAACTTTCAATTCCAGTTATCTGGAATACTTCTTTTCAGCTTTGTCTGGATTTTGTTGGGGTTTCCCCCCCGCTACATTTCTATTTTATTGTTTCCCTCCTTACTGCTAGAATTAGTTTTGTAGAATGAATAACAGAACATGGCAATTGTTGATTTAGTTTGAAAAGAGAGTGACTTCACTTTTTAAAATGTACAAAGAAAACATAGCTTTAAGATAGAGCACAAGGAGCAAAATTGTAGTTAATAAAAACACAATACTATTTTAAGACCTTCAAAGGCTTCTGTCAAATAGCTGGTGTCATTTAAAAAAATCATTTGAAAGACTTCTGCGGCACAACATTGCTGAAGTGATCAATTTTAAACAGCTTTGCTTGTAAACTACAGATCAACTTTCTCCAAGAAAGTGTTCTTTTTTAAAAGAAAACAAAATTCAAAGTTAACTAACAAGACTTGAACAAAAAGGTCACTATCAAAAGTCAAAGAAACAGTCCATTTTTGTAGGAAATTGATAGGAGTAAACTTCAGTCTACTTAGTGTGCAACAGCATTTTAATGAACAGTTATACTATGAAGATCCATGTCAGAGATAATATGGACAAAAAGCATTATTCAGAGAAGACTGAGGTATTTTTCTTAAAGATGATTTTTCAAAAACATAATGATAATGGAAAAGATTGATCCAACGGCTTAAGCTTTAACAAAACAGCATTTCCCCCCCGCCCTCTAAGTTCTGGTAATGTGCCAAAGGAAACTTCTATTACAGCATTTCCAGTCCAAAAAAAGATAGACATCAATTAAAGTCATATATTCTAGATATCAGTTAAATATAAAGAAATATTATTAAGTTTAAGTATTTTTTGTTGTTTCTGGCAGGTATTGTCCAAGTGGTGTCTAAACCATTTTATTTCACCATGGAATAAAGGAAGTTATACATTTCTTTTCTTGACAAGTGAAAGTACAGCTAATATTGAGTGTAATTTCTTGGTAACATCTGAGGTACAGAAGATGCTGTGTAACCACTGACACCCCCATTTTGGGAAAACCATCCAGGATGCCACTAGCTCTGCACATCTGAATAAGCTTCTTCCAGACACCAGTAACATAACAGCAAAGGTCACAGTAGTAATGGGGATGGGAAATGTTTTAAATATGCAATTTCAATATGAATACTGTTCCAGTCCTTCCTGCATGATTCTATAGTCTGTACATGAATTATACACATTTTAGTGATGCTTTATTTAATGTATTTTTCTTCCATGCACTTTCTCTGACAGTCCCCTCCTCCCTCCAGTCTCCACTCTTTATTGGAAATAAAAATCAATGTGGTCTGCCTATGCCCTTCTCTTGGAGGAAAACAAACATTCACACATGCACCCCCTCCTTCCCTGACCTTCTTCCCTCCTGCTTCATAGCCAAACACAAAAAACCCCAAGCATATGGCTTTTCAGATGAACTGGCACTTTAAAATAAGCTCATCCATGGAGGAAAACTACTTTCAGTGCTAGAACAATAGTCCTTGTATAGTGATGGATATATTCTGCCAGACAGAAGACACATTTGAATGTTTTGTCGAAAAAAATGTTTAATCCCAAACGAATACAAGAATCAGGTAACAGAACAATTTGCTAGTCTCAAGAACTGCTGCGTTTGACATGGGAGGTGGCACATTTTACTTTCCCTCCATCTGTGACCTTTTTATAAAAGGTGTGACATAAGTGCTATAAAAAGATTTAGTTGAATGCATTAATGCCTCCTTTTGAAGTGTGCTATAATATTTTTATTTACTTTTTAAAATAAAAAAAATCCAATGGCAATTAATCTATCAGTAAGTAGATTATGATCTGAAAGTAGATAGTGAAATAAATACTATTTTTGCTTTGAAACATCTGGCATCTTCGCTAAGATGCCTTTTGCTTTTGTGAATCCCCAGTTTAGCATCTCATTCTGCAAAAAATGAATGCTAGCTGCAAACTTTAAAATAATTATTCCACATTGTGGCATCTTACATTCCCAGAAGGAGGTAATGCAGTTATTCTTGGTCTCAAAATACACAGCTATGGCAAAAGGCTAAATTAAATTTACTCTTGGTTTCTCCTTATGATCTTTCTGTATGTACAACATTTATATTTTAAAGTCACTCTGTGTTAATTGTCCTGGAGAAGAAAAAAAGAAAAAAGGTGCGAGAGGCTCATATGCTAGCTCCTCTTGTAGGTGAGAACCAAATCTCTACCACTACAGCTCTCCCTGTGCATCAGTGTTGACAGTACCAGCTGTTATTCTAATAACTACTGCTGCAATAAAGCCATTTCTTCAAATTAGAGGATGCTTACACTGCAGAATGATTCTCTACCCGTGTACACTAGCATCAGGAAACCTCCACAATAACTAGAGATGTGGCCTGGCAATGGTATTGGCAAGAGTTGAAATAATTCCTTCAAAGCTCTAGGTTTACAGCCCACCATCCAAGTCCAGCAGATCATTACTTGTGCAAAGAAGTATTAAAATATATTAAAGAAATGTGTATTATTAAATACTGTTTTTTCTGAAGTTTTATTTCCTGTTCAAAATAATACTAAATGACACTTATGAGAGAATCATATCACAAATATAATAAAAACTCTTGTAACCTTCCCTCAGTCATCTTGGAGCAAATCACAATATAGACAATTACAAACACCTTAAAGAGATGGCACAGTTCAGAAGAGAGTTGTGAATAAAGAAACCTACTCTAGCCAGAATAGAAAAGTAACTCCCAATTCAGCAAGATGCTGCAAAATGTGCATAATTTAAGGTATATGATTTCTACCTAGTTACAAGTGTGGAAGTCAGCAAGACTTTTGAACATACACATGGTTTAAGTAATTACAGAATTTCAAGGGTTCACATTTAATGCTCCAAGTACATTCATTTGACTCTCAGATTAATCTTTTTTCACTGTCACTATGCATATGGCTCCAAGAGCAGAAGGAAGACTGCTGCACAGCACAGCATTGCCAAGCCTCTCCCAGTACTCACAGGTGAGACGCATACTTTGGGCAACCAAAACCTTACACAACTGTTGGTAGGAGAGCTCAAAGATAGGTATGTACCTGTATTCTGCAGTTTACCCTTTGCCTGTAGAAAACCAGCAGACCTGTTACACTCTCCCTCAGGTTTTCTCCAATACTGAAGTCTGTCATCCCAAACGGAAGTATTTCCGACTGGAAGAGACCATGAGGTTGAGCAGCTGAGGCAATTTCAACATAAGAGTGTTTGTTGTGGAAGCAAATAACAACACACACTACTACTCCTTTTAGATGGTTAGTCCAAACTAACTGCAGTATTACTGTGGGCTGGGCCAAATCTGGGCCCAGATTTGCTACTGTAATTATTAGCTGGTCATTGTTAACTTCTGCTGTAATCATCATGCTTGCAATATATTGGGAATTTCTGGGTACTTTTATAAACACACAGTGTGTTTTACAAGATATATTACTGGGTTTACAGACTGAATGGCTTTTTACTGCCATTTTCATGTTATTTATCCATTCTTCCTCAATGATGCAAGGCATAATTCTATCATTTGGTATTTTATGGACAATATACACAGTGCATTTTTTCTTTATACAGAACTATTAACCGAAACACACTAGTGGCAGGAAAATCTTAGAGCTAAACACTATTGAGTTTAGTGTTCTTGAATTCTGACTCATTGCCAAAGAAATGTGTATTTCAGGCTTAAATGCCAAAAGAGGACAGCTTTGAGGCCAAAGACCCTTTCTGACAGCAACGTCCTGACACCACATCAGCTCAAACATCACTGAATATTAAACAGAATTTTATGAGTACACATGCAAAATATAATGGTATTAGTATATCTGAAGAGGAAAAAAGAAATCAGACAAGAATCAGTTTAAAAATAAAATTTGAAACAACAGCAAAATGTACAGCCACAGAGTTGGAAAGAAAAATGCTACACTTTGTTACACTAAACAAGAACACAACTATACAGACTAGGAGAGATCACTGACACCAGGGATGCATTTTCCTTTGGTGCAGGGACATAGAGGGGAAGAAGCTGTCTCTAACCACAGTTCAGGACTGCAACTAGTCATTTTACTAGCATGCTAATACCAGCAGAAACACAAAGCTTTCAGAAGGTAATCTATCTGTAATCTCACCAAATATATATTAACCAGATAATTATGGGATATTTGCACTTAAGAGATAATTAGTTTCCACTGGCATTATGTAATAAGAGGGCAAATTTACTAACACTGCACCCAAACAGAGTCTTTGGGGCCTTTAAATATATGTTCACCTAACAAGTGCTGAGATATTGAAAATCAGGAAGTGTAGCTTGTCTTTTTGTTTCACTCTGAGCTTGACAGTTTTGAGGTTTCCTAAGGGGATTTTGTGTCAAAGCCATGCTCTGGCCATGTACCATACCTGTGGATAAGTAGGAAGTTGGTGAGATGAAGAGAGTAGAAGTCATTAGAAGAATTTTTTTATGACTGTTCCTTATATATGTGTTACTCACAGTTAGTACCCCATAGCTTGAAAACTTCACATCCTCATCAGAAGAAACAACTATTTAAATAACTACTTTGGCATTCCAGCTGTCAGGCTCCCCAGAGGAGAAAGGCAGCATTTTTTTCTAGCACTCCCAAGGCAATACAGATTTGAACATCCCTCCCTGAGTCACCCTTGAAGTGTCTGAACATTGTTTTGTAAAACAAAGGCCTGCCACGAATAAAAATACCCTAGAAGTGTTGAATATGAGCTATTCTACATGCTTTATAAATATCAGTATACTCAGCCATATAAACTCCCTGAAAGAATTTTTATCTCTACTGAAATCAGCAAAAAACAGGTGCTCAAGCAGAATCCAGGTGTACTATAAACTTTTGGCCAAGTACTTTTGCCAGAGTCACATATCATGACAGTATGAGAGTCAGGAAGAGAACTCAGCACAGTTCCCCTTTTTAGTTAAAGCAGGAAAAAAAACCCTGTGGAAACAGACTTCAAGGGCACTATCAGTCTATGCAAGACTATCATCCCATCTTGGCTTATTTCCATGGGAACAGAGCTTGTTGCCTTTTTTTTTTTTTAATATCATGGTTCAGACTTGGTTGGCCTCAATTCTCTGTATGCCTAGTGTTTGAAATTGTTTGGATGCTCTGAAAGGCATACAGTCCGCCAGCCAGAAATACTAAGCACACAGACATAGAAGATAACTGTGTCACATACTGGGCCATAAAACACATTAAACACTTGGATTATATCTGCAGAGTATCTGCATAGTTATCTTCCCTTCTTCCTCCAATGCAAAATTTATCCTTTAAACAGGTCCAAGCAGTTAAACAGTTATTGTGGATTGTTTGTTCTACCTTTATTCTGTTTCTCCAGAGAGACACAAGCTGTACTCACTCATGTTCAGAATACCTAGGACCACAGGAGAGTCAGTCAGGTTGGGGTTGTTTTGCACCACTACAGGGCTGCATATTGCAATTTTTTTCAACAGCTGAAAATTCTTTCATTGTTTTTCATATTGTTTGCATTCATAAGCAACTTTTCCGTGTAAACTTTATGAAGCTGCTCTGATGTGCTGCTTTTTTTTTTTTTTTTTAAAATAGGTCATTAAATAGTAAAATTATTCCACCAAAAAAGCTTCAGTATTTCTAAAGCTACTCAAAAGCAAGCTCAATCATACAAATGCTCTGGTAACACTTTATTCTTACTATTTCTGTAGAGTGTTAATACATACCATAAAGAGAATACTATGCTCAGCTGGAATTAGTGATGCAAGAATTCCACTTATTTCAGAGAGGTTTGCAAATGACATATTGCAGTACCACATGCAAAGATACTGAATAATAGCGGTGTCTTTAGTAATGCTGTTGGACTTTCTTCCTTTCTTTAGTAAAAAAAGATTTGAGCTCCTCTAAGGGCAATTGTAACTCATCATCATTTTGATTTTCAGCAAATATGCATTTGAAATTCCAGGTAATTCCCTTTCTCTGACTATTCAGAAATAAAAACAAGGTCTATGGTTTAAAACAAACTTTTGGGGACAAATATTTCAAATTGTGCTGCCAAAAAAGCATGCTAGATTTCAGTTTTGTGTAATTTGCTCTATGTGAGAGCTAAAAGATATGAAAAACTGTTTTTTTTAATAAGAAAGTACACGACCTACTCAAGTACTACAGGGGAAACAAACATCCTAAAATTTTTTTTTTTTTTTTTTTTTTTTTTTTTTTTTAATTATCAATAAATAGCACATTTCCATTTTAAACAGTGAGGGCCAAACTTTGCAAATCCTTTTTTAGGCCTCTCCACCGCCACCTGCTCCTTCTCTTGTTGGCTCTTTTTAAATTATTATTTTCCTTGGTCTTTTTTTTCCCCCCCTCCTTTTTCATGGTAAAGTAAGCCCCAGTCCTAAACAGCTCAACACCTTCAGCAGTTTGACCCAGGCTGCCAGGTGGGAACGCAGGCCTCAGGCAGACCCACTAGAAAGAGGGAAAATTGAGACACAGAAGGAAAATGAAGAACGCAACTGATGTTAGGGAGGGGAATGATGGAGGAAGGGAAACCAAAACTAATGAAAGTGAGTCCTTAAATTTGAAATTCTGTCAGGAAAACAATGGGGGAAAAATCAAGTGCTGACCTTTATGCAAATCCTTAGTTGTGTCACAGGGCAAGAACAAAACAGAAAAAAACTGTTATTGAGCTACCTTCAGCTCCTCCTTCAATACTTTTCAGGAGAGGGTTTTACACAGGGAAAACACCAAGGTTTCTTCCTAAGCCAAGCAGATCCCCAGGAAGTTAAATGCACCTCCCTCCACTCCCCAGGCAGGCAGCTTTCCCTGTGAGAGCACGGCAGCCATTTTGTGGCCTCAGGAGTCACTCCTACCAACCCTTCTTCAGTGCCTTCCCCAGCCTAGGGCTAGGGCACTTCACCCAAAATAAGAGACAAAAAAACCCAAAACAAAACAACACCAAAAAACCCCTGCAGAGACTTACACACTATCATAGAAACAGCCAAGAACAAGGGAGACCCTCATCAGCCACTCTCTTCTGACATACGTCCTGCAGCCCCAGCACTGGGAGGGATGCTGGGGGCAGGGGCAGAAATAGGCTCTTCTCCAACCCCAGCAGCTGGACCACAGCTGCTCCTCATTACTCCTAATTTCTCCTTATAACTGCCCCCTCGCAACTCTTTCTATGAGGTTGATGCTGGGGTAAGAGGAGTGATTTTTCAGTGGGCTTTCTAGTGTAAAATTATTTCTCTGGCTGCTCTTGGCAGATGCTGTTTATAAAATATGCCTTGCCTAAAATCATAATCTTACCTTAAAGCCTTTTGCTCTCCCTGGCAAATTTATACTAAACTGGATTGTGGTTAATACAGCTCAGGTTCTCTGTGTTGCTTTGCCTTCTTGTCTCTAGGGCCGGTTTATCCTTCATATTTGCCTTTTCTAATGCAGCCACATAGTGGAAGACATCAACATTTCTTCTATGGTAATCTCCCAAATCTCTTTCCTTTGTCAGTGTGCTGCAGGTTTTTGTTATTTAATAGGTTGTGGGTTTGTTTTTTTTTCTGGTTTGGTTCACTGCTTTGAGACTTCATATTTTACATCATGTACGTTAAACTTTGTTTTCATTTACTGGCTCAGGCATTTAAGAGATGCTGCTATCTCTGAAGCAGGTTGCACAGTTCCTCATTACATAAGGCTGATGGCTAGTAAAATGTCAAACATTAAAATTAAGTTGTTTTTACTGTTTTGGCAAACCTACCTAGATGCATTTTTCTGTATTTAAGTAGCTTACCAACAACACAGTTTATGTTTTAGCAAGTTAGTGATACAGAAACGTCCACTAACTGAGGATGTGAGGGGAGGCACATGCAAAGCCAGCTCCACCAGCCTACGCTTAAAGATTCACTTGGTATAAACTGCTACATACCATTCAATTACATCTGATTCACAGAAGCTGTTCACTACAAGTATGTGTATGCTCCAAAAATGTAGGCCTACATTTTGGTAAACATGCAAACAAGCAATAACAATAAAGCGAGGCATGCTAACCGACACAAAGCGTTGAGATTGACAGCTTGAATAAGTTTCAGACTCACAGTGATACTCTGCTTTCACTCAAAACTCTGCTTCCAAACTGCTCTTTAAAGTAGAAGCTCAGTCAGATTTTTTTATTGCTGGATTTAAGACAGTCTTCTCTCTGACTGTGGTCTCTACCGGCACTGCTAAGAGTTTGCCAATTTCTGCTAGTAATGGTGATAAACTTTTACACTGGTGCCACTTGCTCAGTGATCCATCAAGGAATTATGAAAGTGCTTAACCTGATACACAGTAAATTAGAAAGCCCTCCTAGCTTCAGTGGGCCTCCCTACAATGCATAAAGATAAGCATGTGTGGGAGTCACGTAAAATCCACATATTACCTGAGAATGGTCCAAAGACCAGCAACGAGCTACATGATAACTTATAGTGACTACAGCAAGACCTCACATCCAAACCGTTGTTGGACAATATTTTGAATCCTGGGATAATATCTATCCTGTCTTTACATGCCTGCAGTACAAAAAGATACCCAAATTTAACATAGCCTTTAAGGAGTGCAGTGGGGGTCAGCTCCTGCACTATTTCTGAGGTGAGAGCAAAGAGACCCTTCTGTTGCTTTAACTCTCGGTTTTCACACTGGATCCGTGACCAAAGGGCTAGGGAGACAGCTGGCTCTTCTCTATCTGCAGGTAATTTTGTGAAGCAGGGGGAGGGTACTGGCTTTCCCCACTCACTGCCATTCTGCAGGGCAGGCTGGATGCTCATGTAGCAAAGGAGTCTTCTCACATCTTTCTTCTCCCAATTCCTCCTCCCATTGTTGTACATTTTTCTTGCTCCATTGCACATCTTTTAAATATTTCAGTGGTTTATGGTATCACAGTATTTTCTTGTTATCAGTATTGTAAAGGGTTCAAATGGTGATGTCATCATGTATCCTGACTTGAAAGAATGTAAAGCAGAATATCCATTTTCCTTACATTTTTATTCATTTTTAAGATTTGTGGAATTATGGGCTGCTGTTAGAGTAACAATAGTTTGTTACAACACAAAATGAAAAGATTCCTAACAATTGTAGTAGGACCATCCCATGCTTCCACCCATAAACCTTAATGTTCCTCACCTACTGAATGTGAATGGCAGTCTCAGCTAATGACAGAAACCTGTCACTAAGACACAGTCCAATTTTAGGGCTGAGGATCTGTCCCTCTTCTAAATTCAGTTTCTTGTATCACCTCTGTATTCATACAAAAATGTCCAATTGCCTGAATGAGTTGAGCTGCTAAAATGATAAGAAGAGATAAAGAGTTGGTCTCTAGAACATCATGTTGCCATTCTGAAAGTCATTTATGGATTTTGGTAGACAAAATACACAGGGAAAAAGCATAATTGAGGACTGAAGTCCAATGGAGTGTTTTCATTTGTTTCTTTGTGATTCAGAGAGCTTTCCATTCTTGTTCCCTTTCTTCTTTGAAGTGTCAAGCCAGTCCAAAATGGGCTCTGGGACTTCAAGGATCTCACAACCTGATGTGACAAGTTCCACATTCAATTAAGAAGATATATTGACATGTGCAATCTCTGCTATGTGTGAAAATGTACTCTTAACAGTAAATAAGAAAATGTGTTTAGTGTTGTAGGGGATTCTCTCTATCAGCTGCTTGGGAGATTGAGGAGGTCTGTGAAAAGCAAGGAAAGAAAGCAAGACAAACAAATGTTTCACAGTGCTCAAAGTCACACGCAACTATGATGCCATGTTGAAAGTATTCCAGCCAGAAACCCTTCCCCCACCTTATTCTCCCAGCTGCATTTTCTCTTGTGAAGGAGTAGTTTACTCTACAAGTTATCAGAAAAGCAAACAAACAAGGAAGTTTACACAAAAATCAAGGGGAATGGAATGATAGGACAATGACAGAAAACAACAAAAGCAAGGAAATACACAGATAAATGTCAAATGCACCCTCTGGACCCTTCCATTTGTTTTACAACAGCTAATTTAAAAGACTCCTCGTTCTTTACTTTCAAGATGCCTCCCACTGTGTCAAGGTTTGAAGGCATTTGATACTATTTGCTCTTAGTACCTGGTGTGGATTTCACCAGCACTAATGGATGCATATTATGGGTGGGAGAAGACCCTCTTCACAAAACTGTTGTGGGCAGAGCAGGGTATGTCTGTGGCAGGGATGCAGGTATGTTGACCTTCTGCAAAAATCTATGTTCTTGTTTATTAAGACTCAATTTTACCACAAAATTCCTGCATAGAGCTGCATAATATACTTCATCTTTTTCTGTTTAAGCTCCCCATCTCCATAACAGCAAGATAATATATTTGCTTGTTCTTTGTGGGTGAGATTTTCAGTATCATTGAGAATTAGCTTGAAACAGAGAATAAAATCTCCCTGGATTTCAGCAGGAGATTATTATTTGTATGCTTTCATTTGTATGCTTGGGTTTTCCCCAACTGTCTGTCTAGATCATAAGTGCTTTGGGTCAGAGACTGTATTTCAGTGTACGTGTTAACCACAATTCACACAGTGGAGCTCTGACTTTGGATGGACTCCCCAAATGCCAATGAATAACAGTAACTGAGGGGGGAGTGTGGGCTACTACCTTTCAGCCAGGAATATGGGGTACTTGGTTGGGCTGAATCTGAATCAGATTCAAATAAATTCAGCACCAGGTTATTTTTTTTATTCATTTCAGTCAGGAACCCCACACAAGCATTGACTAGGCAGATTCCTGTACATTTTTCTGAATAGTAGTGTGGAAAATGGGAACAGTTTTGTGCATGAAGAAAATGAATGGGTTTGGGATGTTATTTTCAAATTGTTGTAAAGTTTGTCATAACAATACTTCTTTTATAATTTCTTTGATAGCTCAGGAATATTACTTTTCTTCTTCAGTGAAAGGTCACATAACTATATACCATCTCTTAAAATCAGTGAATGCATAATGGCTTCTGCTGTTCTAACAGGAATCATTAAACAAATTCATAAATCAATGAAGCACACCGATGCATTACTTTAATTATCATTTCTGTTCAGATGGTTGGTTTATGTAATGTAATTGTTTACTATGTCTGAGTATTACACTAGAGAAGCTTGGCTGGATCTTAATTTCAAAATCTATTCTAATTTCTTAAGTGTTTTTATGAAATTAACAAACAATAGTCTATGGAGTAGACTGAAGAAATTCAGTTAAAGAAAAAATATACCCTCATCCCATTTTGGCATATGTTATGAGATAATTTTAAGCATTCCTGTCATTCTGTGTGTTTTATTAAAGATGAATGTTATCTTTAGATTTGTCAGTTAAATCTCCGTATCAGCTTTTAAGCATTACAAAGCATTACATGTCATTAGGTAGACAGAATTTATAAGGTGCACAGTTGGCTTCAACAGTATCATGCTTAAGATATTAGACATGACCAAACAGAAAATTATAGACATTAATAGCATGAGGAACACTGACATTTTTCTTTGAAATACAAGGAATAATTGGTTAAGATGAAATATTATAAAATTCGTTTTCTTGAAATAATATTTTTCCTAGCAGAATGGTACAGATTAGCTAAGTATTTAACAATCATGATTTATGCTTCTTGCAACATCAAGGGCTTGTCTTAGAAATAATTAAGAAGAGATTAAAACCTCTTCAACTAAAACCTGTAGAAGAGATTAAAACCTCTTCAACAACTATAATTTATATTTTTATTTATTTAATGTGTTTTTAGATTTTGGGGTTTGTGTTTTTGCTGAGAAATGAAAATCCCATAATCTGATAACCTTAGGCACTAGGGTTTCCAGAATAAAATAAAACTAAGAGTATCATAAAGTCCCTGTGATGGGATTTACAAGAGCCCAATGGCCTGGATGAAGTTAACTCAAGCAGCAAATTAGGGCCCTGCTCAGGGTATTGAACAGCAGGAAGTGAGGATATTCCTCAGCCAAACAGACTTTGAGAGATCCCATTTGAAGACCAGGATTTCAGGGGAGTGTAAAGGGGAACTCTGGGCTGGTAGAGGGAGACTGAGAAAGGTTGCACATGCACAGTGTAGAAGAAGGACTGTATTACATGAACAGATCACCTGGCTGACAATGAGCTTTGCATTTATCCCTGAAGACAGTATTAGCACAAGTCTTTTGTATCCCTATAGCCTCTCAAATTGGCTACAGTAGGACATTTGTGATTTACAGGCCTTCAAAACTGAATGAATTGGAAAGAACCTGTGATTTTTCTCACCACATATCTTATAGCCTATATATTCCTCTCATGTCCAGGCATGAGAATGCATATTTCCATCCCATGCTTTTTTTGAATAAAGAGTAAAAGGTCTCTCGTTTATCTGTATTTCATACAAGATATTTGAATGAGATAAGATATCTGAGTTTCTCATTAAAGTTAACATGAGCTACATGTATATATCAGATGTAGGTCCCCTGAAGTGCGTATCTCCCAATATGCTGTACAATCCATCATGGGATCCGAAACTAATAAGTAGGTAATAGAACCATCATATGAGCTTTGCTTATTTACAACTGTTATTAAAGTAATTCAAAAGCAGGACTGAGGACAAGAAGAATATATTAAACCATATTGCTTTATAAATGAAAAAAGGCTGCTGTACAAGATGACCAGAACAATAAAATGTCATGTTTAATTCACCTCAGAGTTAGCTCTACCAAAGTCAGTGGAGTTTCATCACATAATACTATGGTTTATGGTGTTGAAATTCTGTGGATCTTGCAGCTTCAGGAATGAATAGTATAGTATTTAAAGTCAGATTTTAAAATTGGCAATATTTTAGAAATGGGCCAAGGAAAATTATAAGCAAAATTTTTTTAAAAAGTAAAGTTAAGCTGATACAACTACTGTACCCAGATATTCTTGGTGTAATCTGCAAGCTAAATTATTTATGGTTTCTATATCCTTTCAAAGAAAGTTATAATTTTGTTAAAAAGCCTCCAATAATAATACAGCAATGTTAGTAATGCATTTTTCCTAGGTCTTAAAAACTTCTACTATTCCATATATGTAATGTTTTCATCCACTAGTAGCATGTTGCTTCATAGACTGAATTATACTATTGTATAGGCTTGAAATCTGAAGTTAGCCTCTAAAGGCTAAAATTTGTTTTAAAGAACAACCATTAGCACAAGCACCTAAACTGTCCCTCTTGAACCTCAGCAGGTCTTATGATTTAGCAGTCTCAAACTTCTTTACTGTCTTGTCCTTGCTGGAGTATAACTTTTGTGCTGGTCTATATCAGAAACTAGCTGAGATGCCCAAACACACAATAACGGGAAAAGCATGAAAGTGACATTCTGTCATACCAACAAGCTTCTGCTCCAGAATGTGAATGACTGCTATTATTTGTCTACTTGAAACTCGTGAAGCATTGTAAAGGAGTTCTTACCATTTTTACTGATTTGTGGAAATCTGTAATCAAAATCACAATAAGCAGCTGAAGTGCTCCATATAATCTTATTTCAGAAACGTGTTAGCATTAATTGTATTTTGTTAGCATTATGAAAGGAATCTTTTCAGCAGATACCAGATTGTATATATCAAGGTACTTGGGACCAAAATAAACTAATGTACCACTTGAACCCTAATTCAGAAAAGGAAAAGGAGTTCTTTGTAGATTTAATTATGCCTGGTTTCACTGTACATTATTCTAAATTACTGTTCTACAACAACTTTCTCTGAGAAGTATCTAGATACATTTGGGCCTCCAGAAAATTCCTGGCATCAATCCAGCTCTCTTTTGTCTTGATCTAAGATTGTATGGTATGTCTCTCAGCAACAGCACAGACCTCTTTCCCTTTTCTTGTAGGGACAACTTCAGTGAGTATTTTTGTAAGGGATATTTTCATAGACAAAGGGATTTCAAATTTCTTAGTGAAACACACAGAAAAAGTAATCTTGTGAAAGATGATGTTACGAAACAAATGAGAACAAAAGTTGTAGAAATAGGAGAGAACATTGTAGTATTGCATTTTCAAGTGACTTTTTTTGTTATAAATCATTTATGGACATCAAATGTCAACAGAATCCATTCATAGATCCAACTTAGAAAGATACAAAGTGCTTAGGAATTGAAAGGAATTAAAAATTCATTGCAACTGGCACGAACACATTTATTCATACAATTTGACTGTTCAAATTAAACAGTTCACTGTTTATGCTTGATCTTTATACCAGTTTCATTAACAGAGATGGGTTTGGATATAGAAAAATGTTGCCTTGTATCATAAACTATCTACCCGGAATTTATGTGCAGCAGTTGCAAGGAGTTTGGGGTATTTTGGAGGGGGGGAGCAGGTATGGGATGTTGTTATTGTTGGTGTGGGGTTTTGGTGTTTTTTTGTTTTTTGTTTTTAAATATGGTCATTTATTGAACATTGTGAATGTGCTCATCCCTATACTTTACACTGATGAAGGCTGCCCCATGGGACTTCAGTTCTTAGATAGTGCGGTTCAGGCACACAGAGTTTAGTCCACTGATTTACCACGTCAGAACAGATTTTCCCTCTTCCTTGCCCTGTCAGACTGCAGTTCTTAGTTATCTGGTAGAGGCAGCTTCACTCCTCAATGAACCAGTCAGTGACATCGCCATCCTCTGCAGTTTCCACAGCTCCCCATAGAGTCTAACACTGTGCCAAAGCAGGAGTACACATTATCCGTATTATTACTCATAATTATGGTTCCATCTAAATAAATAGCCATGACCATGGTGAAGAAGATGAGAGTATGGCTGATCCCTGGGGGATGCACTACTGAAGGAAGATTGTGCCCCTGGAACAGTAAGGTCTGTATGGCACTTGCGCTCATATCACAGCTGAGAACCTACGTTTGGGGAATTATCTTCGCACTGTTTTCAAAACAGGTCCATGCCCTAAGGCCAAAGCCTTCTCTCCAGATGGAAAATAGTGAGGTAACAGGGCTTCAACTACAGACCAAACAGCCAAAGGTCTTCACTAAAGCTATGGTGATTTATTTATTTTTACAAGGTTTTGATTAATTTTCTTTGAGCAAAAGGGCTGCTATTTCTGCCTTTGCTCAGTTTGAACATGTTTTAATAGAGGATTAGTCTTCTCAGGCAGGTGCAAGGAAAGTGCTTACAGGATACGACAGTGAATAGAACCGGCCGGTAGGGAAAAAAACTCAACATGTTGTGGTATAATGAGCCCATTTAAACAGAAGTAAATGTCTGACATTTACATTTCCCTGTCTCCTGTACAAGGCCAGAACAATGTTCTGAAAAATATGAAAGTGGTGGAAAATATTTTGCCTAAAAAAAAAAAATCTCCTTAATTTATTAAGCCTCCAGCCATGACAGCTTGTCACAGGAAGAATGGGGTGTGCTCCATCCCTAGAGACAACTCCGTTCTCAGTTGTTCCACAGATCAGCTGCGGTGTCACTTTGGAGAAAAGACACCCACTCCTTCCTCAGCCAGTGGAGAAACAAACAGCAGTACTTAAAAATTAATAAAAATTTAAAAAAAGAAAAAAATGAAAGTAAAATTTATGAAAATTAGAGACTGGGGATGGGAGAATAACAAGAGAGGGAAAAAATTAATAAAGCCTATGTTATTTACTCTAACTTCCTAAAGCCATGACTAATGCATAATTTAAATATGTTTAATTAATTAATCCAGTAAATGGATACCTAGCAATTTCAAGGAGCTAGCAAATAAGCTAAAATAGATTATCAGAATAGTCAGAGAGCATGCCCAGTAATATCTGAGCTAATGCGTCTGTTAAATAACACATCATTGTTCCACTTGAAATTCCTCCTTTAAATTTCTGCTCTGTTGCACCTGTGAATGGTAAGGCTTACAGTTTCCAAGGAATACTGCATATTATGTTGGCAAATTTTGTCTCATTGTCTTCTGTTTTGTACTATTTGTACTATCTTGCACTTACATGTAGCACAGGAATTTTTCCAATCTGTTCAGAAGTTTAGCACAGCGGGCTTCTAGTAAGAACAAGGATTTGTAGGCAGCACACTATTACTACTAATAAATTAATAACAGGAATGGCATTGAGTAGTTCATACTTTGGTTTAGTTCTTAAAAGTCACAGTCATAATTAAAGATACATTTTCTATTTAGTTTTCTAAGAAAAGTAAAGCATATTAGAGACTTTTCATCTCTGTGATAAATATGATCAGTAATATTTTTCATTGTCAACATTTTTCAGGAAATGGATGAATACATAAAAAGAAAAACAACAATGAAAATAAAAGAGTTGATATCTATATGAACAAAACTATTTAGATGGAACAAATGCTGGTCTGAGCATCTGCCAAAACCCATATCCAGCATGGATCTCTTTAGGCTCAGCTAAACTTGGTTTTGATGATGGAGAGAGGCAAAGTGCAAAGAAGGAAGGAATACAGCCATAGCAATACAGTTCTGTGGCAATACAAGTGATGTCGGCACTTGTACAGGAACAAGCTGTGTTGTGGTGAGAACTGAGTTAATGAGCATGAAAGTGAGGAAGTCTGCATAAGGCTGCTTTTTGACCTGCTTATGAACCAAAATACAATAAATGAATAATGAAATGACAAAGGAAAGTTTTACATCAAAATATGGTGGAAAATAGGAAAACAGTGAAGACTTCACAAAGAAATCTGATCCCATCTGCTTCACTCCCAGAAAGATTAAGGTAAATTCAGAAATTATTTTGATCCTTCTACAAAGTCTTAAACCTTATTAATACAACCCAGAGCCAATCTTGGCTTAAATTCAAAAGGCCAATGTGTATTTTTCAATTGCTGACATCTGAATACCTCATTAGTATGTTGAAATTGTCACTCAAATGACTTTTATTTGCCTAAGTGCTGATTTAGAAGACCAAAGGCAAGATTTAGCAGTATTGTTAAGGCACCCATGTTTGAAAATTGAGTGTTGACTTTGAATTATATGTGACTATATTTGTGCTACTGTTCAGTGAAAACAAGCCTTCTATTTATCCATCATGGCAATTCACACATCAAAACCTATCAGAAGTTACATGCATGCAAGTTTTGTCTTTGGTTTTTGTTTTGTTGTTTTTGTTTGGTCTTGGTTTTGTTTTTTTAAACTCATTTTACATGAAAGCACCACAAATCGTAACTGTTCTTTTATAATTAAAACTTCAGTTCTTGCATATGATAGTTGATGTGAGTTTGAAGGGAAAAAGGCAGAGAACAGCCCTGTAGTTAGCAGAAGTAGTGAGACGTGAAGCTTAAAAGGTCCAGAAAGGACGAACAAAGGAGGGAAGAGTTAAGGGTACACTGAATGGCACCCTCGCTGATGACAAGTGGATGATCACTAATGAAAAGCTGTTACATAGCCATCTTCCTCTGTATCCACATTCTACATATAGGAAACTATTTAAAAGGCAGGTTTTTAGATTAAAATCTCTCTCTTAAACATTGAACATGGAACTGACCAGTCTGGGAATTTTTGTCTAGGCTGTGTCACTAAATATTGAAAGATGTGCTGCAAATTAAAAAACCAAAACCACCACAGCAACAACAAACAAAGCCATCAAGACCTTTTCTGTTAGAAACTCATCTGATATTAACAGATAAAGTTGTTTGAAAATACAAATGAATTTGAATGTGTAATATCCCTCGAAAGTGAACTTTAACTCATTTGGTTAATAAATGGTTTAGCCTTGCTAAGAGTTTTATAGTAGTGTGGGACAGCCTTGTGGAACAGAAGGAGAATCTTTCTCTATAGCTTTTCTATTATTATTAACTGCAAGCACACATAAAAGGTACTATGTTTGCAAACTCTTATTATTCAGACCCATCAATACAAAAATTCTTTTTTAGCTAATCTGCCCGCATAGCTTGAAACACACTGGCAGTTCCTGAAGTACTGGTGTTCCGTCCAGACAAGCTCTGGCACAATTCCAACAACGATTCTGTCCCTTAAAAGGCCTGGGACTTCAGTTAAGGCCAGTCAATCACACTGAAATGTGACGGATCTGTGGTGTGGGCAAATACTATGGAGAAGCTATGATGCTGCCCTTGTACTCATTTTAACTTACCTCTCTGAAAAGTCTTGAATCAAGTTTACAGGGTAGTATCACTGTTTTGTGTGGGGTTTTTTAGCTTTTTTTTTTTTTTGGGGGGGGGGGGGG
>NW_020799109.1:14613527-14630429 GCF_003259725.1 Athene cunicularia | reverse complement strand
GGGGGGGGGGGGGGGATGGGGTGTGTGTGGTTTGTTTGTTTGTTTGTTTTTTAAAGTATGTTTTATTATTGCATAAGGAAGCACAATGTGAAAGTGCCTTTAGAAAGTGAACATGTATTTGCCCACATGAACCACAATCACAGTGGGATGCACAAACAGATATTTGATTGTCCAATCATGTGCATACAAAATCAGAAGGCGTTGTTGAAAATAGACGTGTTCTTCAATGAGACATGTTTATTTTTTAAATTGATAGTGTCTATTATGTGCAAACTGGTTTGCATTTTTACAGTTAGCAAATGTCAATAAATCCATGGCATGTAAAAGGGCACTGCTACTATGGCAGTTATTGGAATTCTATACTTTGTCAAATATATGTACCTTGTAATTCAATAATCTTTAAAAGCAATACTCATTGTGGTTTACAGTATGACACCTGACCTTTTGTTAATGTCAAATACCATTTTACTTTAGCATAGAAAATTATTATATTTCTCTATATATGATCATTATTCTTGGAAAAAATATATTAAAGAAATAGAATAGAATAGAAAACTGATCAGCTAATCAATTATTTCACATGACAGTGATTTTATGTATTATTGTTGACATTTCTGTGAGTACCCTAAACAGGCCCACCGTATAAAAGAAAACAGCAACTGGAAGTCAAAATTCTGCCTGTAATACTGGCCTGTTAGCTGAGAGTAGATAAAAAACAAAATTCTGTTGTGCTGATTGGCAAGAAGAATGTAGCTTTAAGTTGTTTTTCCAGCCAAGCTAGATAAAATCTCTGGCAATGGTTATACAATATATGGTTTGTAACTTTTCTTAAAGGTAGCTAAGTTAAGTACAGTTTACAAAATACCTATTTAGTTGTGATAGATATCTCCAGTTCTGCCTTAAAAGCAAGCTAGCAGCAGGGGAGATAAAGAATTCGGTACCACATCGTTAGGAGATACAGAATTTTTTTGCTACCCTAAGCAAATATTCTTGCCACTCAGTGAAACCTATCAGTTAAGCTTGAATCTGTTGCTTGACCAGTGTATTCATGTACATTATCTATCAGTATATTCTTTTCTTTTCTTTTCATGTTGACAGGATAAATCACATTGATTCATGTGGGTATTTGTGTTAGAGGGAGAGTATGGGTTAAAAAAGACTCTCAAAATATGTATATTTTTACTTATCTCTATATATGTACATATAGGAGGAGATGCATTCCTACTGAGCAGCTGGATTATACTGAACAATCTTACACAGACAAGTGTATTGTCCTTTCTGTTGGGATAGACGAAAACAGAATTTTGCACTGTGGGAGAAAAGCAATGGACCTTCTTTTTGTTTATGATGTGCGTCCAATGGTGCTGCATAGGCCAGAAAACTATTCTTTAAATAGCAGCCTTCTTCACCTTCCATACTTGGCATTGACATTGTTTTCTTTATGAGGTAAAGTGTAGAAAGATACAACACAGTCAGCGTGGCTTAGCAAGAGAGTAGTGCCAGATTTAGACTTTGTTTATGACATAGTTCTTCTATGAATATGCAAGCAAAAATCAAAAGACTCTCCAGCTTGTAACAAAGAATTCATTATGAAGCCCCACAACAAACCTAATGAGAACTTTAACAATTCCTGATTCAAACATTATATTAGAGGGCAAGAGAGTAGCAGAGATGAATCAGTTGCCTTGCTAATGTAGTGAGGCAACATTATGAAATAGTGGAGGCATCAGCTTTGTTCATGAGTAGGGAGAACATGAGATTATTTTGGAATTTATGTGGGCCTTTCAGATTCTCCAGCTTTTTGCGTTATTCATAAGGAGAAAGATGGGTTAAAACCTGGGAGTCAGAATATGGCTATTTGAAAGGGCCTTTCACCTCCAGAAGTCTCTTTGCTAAAGATAATAGAAGTCTTAACCACCTAGACAGTAATTTTTAAAAATGAACCACCATCTAGAGAAGAGAGAATTTGCCAGAGACAGCATTTTACTACTGCTGTTACAGACTTTGCTAAATTTGGCCTGCACATTTTGCCCCTAGACATTCAGTAATTGAAATGACCAGTAGAGGCTATGGCCATAGCTTAGAAAAAAGCTGTGTTGCCTACTTGTAATTCACTGCTGGTTGCTTAGCTTTCCTTAAAAGTCAACTCCTCATTTACAGTTGATATAAGTCTTTCTGTAAGGGCTGGAGAAAAGGTAATGTGACTTATGAACCTGCTTTTCAGGACACAGACAAAAGTCTTCAAGATCTCCCTGAATTGGTTGGTAGTGTTTTCCATCATGGGAAGCTACTACCCCAGAGCTCTGACAGAGGAAGGAGGTCATGTGAGTTCTTTTCAATCCATTTCAGACAAAATGAGCTGGGTTAGCTCATATTCACCTTCAACAGTCCATTAAGCTTTCCCAGCTCATTTTGCCTGCAATGCAAAGGAATGTGTACACAAACTCGTCCACAAGCAGAGATGGGAGGATGGCAACTTCTGGCAGAGGAAGACGACAGACCACTTTGGGAAGAGGCAGGAATGCTTTTGCATGAACTCTAAGTCAAATCAGACAGAACACTACCTTCTGTGCAAGCAAGCTAAAATCTAGCCCGGTGAGGCTATTTGAGACAATTTTGTAAAGACTCGCACTCAGTGGAGAATCTTTTGCAAAAGTCAACAGTTAACTGACTGTTAAACTCTTTTAAACAAGAGTTGGTCATGGAAAAACCTGTTAACTTTAAAAACAAAAAGTGAATGTTTAATTCAAGTCTTATTTGCACTTTAATATATGGATATGAAAGCAGGAAATCTACCAGATTTACCGACAGATATCTTTGGAAGTAAATGCCCTGGAAAAAATGTAGATATTTAATTACAATACATTAATTAATGTAAATAAATTACAAAAGCAAGCATTCACTGGAAAATTCAACAAAATCTCTAACTTTCTTTAGAAAAATGCATGGAAATATCTGAGAACTATGGGTCTGTCCACTGGACACTTTCAAAGGCTGAAAGACAATAGGGAATAAGAAAGACACAAAGAGTGCTCTGGGTAGAGAAAGACAAAGAGCCCTGTACATCCTTGACCACAGCCTAACAAATCAATGGTGTTTGATGGTAAAAGAGAGGCTTTCGAGTCTTTGAACAGAACCATATACAAGCATTTAGTTTCAAAATCAGTTTGAAAAACATCTGTTATTTCATGAGAATCTTAAAAGTACGGTTTTGTCCAATAGGCAACTAAAGCCTGTATTTAACCTTTAACAGATGTATCATTCCATACCCTCACAGCTCAAGTAAATTAAGTGCTTTAACCTTGGGTTTCAGGGCCTATAAGCCCAATTATGAAAACTCCTCAGGCCCAAATGTAACATTTGGTGTCACACATAGTTCTGCTTCCCCACATAATAGTTAGCGTGTGCAGGACCAGGTCCTTAGCCAGACATAACAGCTAAGAACAATAAACCTAATGGCAGCGTGTAAGTGGCACAAATTTTAAGGTATAATATGTACTACAGAAGGATCTTGCACATATCATCTTCTCTTTTCAGCTGAAAATTTATCTCTTTTAATTCAAAAGAATGAAGTATGGAAAGAGATAAAGAAGACAATATGACACTGGAAGCCTAACTGGTTTAGCTTAAAATGCAGCAGCGCCTACTGCTTTGTTGAAAGAATGTAACCTGCTGGTGACAGCAATCATGACTTGACAGAGGATCAATCACAAGAGGTACAAGTGCTTTGCCCTTTTTCTGATATGTGACAGTTTTGGAAAACAGCATCCTAGATAATCCCTTGTGGAACAACTTTTTGGATTATCTCTAGTGATCCTAGTTTTCCTACACAAACATAAATGTACTTCATATTATTAGCCCCAGTTAGGATAATAGCCTTGGTAACAATGAGATGCAGAATAACTAAGGAGCTTTACTGTGCTTGGCACTTACAAAAGGCACGATGAACAAACAGAATAAAACAACAAAAAATGTTTAAAGCTACCTGCAGCTGCACTGTGCAACTCTGGTGGGAACAGTTTTACTGACTGTGAGGAGTTCGATTCACTCCTTGCATTTCGTCTGTTTTTAGCCAGTACAACTTTAATGAAATAGTCAGTTTAGTTTCCTTCCAAAATTCACACTTACATTAGTTTAAAATTGGAATATCACAGCAATGAGCCAGACCCCTTTTCTTTGGCCAGTGTTCATCCTATAACTACATAAGCAGCTCCTGCATTAGCAAAATCTCCCATGCCCAATGAATAGAAGATGATTTGAAAGATTAGGGGACACAAAGTTTTGAGAGGATTTGCCAAGTTTGATACTTGCACCTGTGTAACTGGCAAAGGACAAAGTTTAGACTTTAATATTATTTTATCCTGGCAGCATTTTAATATATCCTGGTTTGATTTTGCATCAACTCTAACTCCTTAACAGTTTTAGATATGGTTGTGACTTACCTCTAGGTTCACTGAACAATTTTAGTTAAACATCCAGTGTGATATTTGATTACATTAAACTTTTCCAACAGCCAAGAGAAACCCATGAGGAAAATACTAGAGATAGATTTTTTAAGGAGTCTATATGGCTACAAATTCATATAGCTTATTAAAATTTATTTTAAAGATATTGATTCCAAAGAAGAAATGCACCCACAAAGAGAGACCCAAGATAAAGGCTAATGTGTAAATTGCTTTAAAAACTGTAGTTACTGTAATTACATGGAGCATTTTACAAGCAACTAGGGACTGCTTTGGATAGATGACTGAAATTTAATCAGTATCTGGCACAGATTGCCTTTCTTTCACACCTCACATTTTTGAAGTACTATTCTAGGGAAACCTGCTAGAATTGTGAGCCTTTATTATCACATTTGATCTCTCTATGCAGTTTCCGAAAGAGTGACTTTCCCAGATCTCACAGAAGATATGGGTCTGGGCCCTTTTTCTCAGGAGCATATGTCTTTCTTTTCATTTTTGGGCAAACTTCATTCAGTTATCCAGGCTCAGGTTTGTAATCACATGGAATGTTATGTATGAAACCCAGAAAATGTTGGTTTGTTAATGTTGCCATCTGAGACTACAAGATAAAGGAAGCATGCACAGCCCTTTGTACTCAGAGGACGTAAACACTTGTGCTAAACCTTTTATTAAATGCAACTTATTTCTTCTACAGGCTTTATTTTGTTATTTTTATTAGCTGTCAAGAAACTGTCAGTTAAGAAAAGGGAGCCCCAAATGATCTATGACTTTTAAAGCAAGAAGGAAACAGAAAATAATTAGATATGGTAAATGTGAAAATTGATCTATCTAAAGAGTATGCAGTTTACAAGCAAGAAATCAATCAGTTTACACCAAACATATTAAAATCATGTATCATTATTTTTAATGGTTCAAGATGTAAAGGTCTGAAAATCTAAATAGAATTCCTGATGATTACTTTTATTAATATCCTAAGTATTGGAAGATATAATATGACTGTCTTGATTGTTTACTGTATTATCTACTTTGTAGAAAAATGGTATCCTTGACTTTTCTGCTTGTTGCTAAAATCCTTGTTACTATGCCTAATATACTCTGTCTCTGGAGTAAATTAAAGCATTTCCTTCTTTTGTACTGTAGTTTCCTTAACATTGGATTCTTAGAAATACTGGGACTACACTGTGGCATCTGTGTTCTGGAGATCAATTTATAGCTGTTAAAGATCATGAAGAATTACCCATTAAAACAGTTACTATTTGACAAATAACAACATTTGTGTTTAGCCTGGATATTTATCAAGCAGACAGAGCACTTATTCGTGATGCCTGAATGAAAGTCTGCATGAACAAACTTATTAATCAGTTAGTGCCTGGTTTTAAACCACCTGTCTTATTTTAAAAAAAAAAACAACAACACAAAAAACAAACCAAACCAAACAAAACAAACAAGAAACAAACCCAACCTGTACATTTACATATATTAATATTACACTCCTGATTTGATAGCACGGGGAAGTGCCCATGTCAAGGTGTCATAGCCATGGGCCATACCACCAACAAACAGTAAAAGCTTTGATATAAAAAAAAAAAATTTTTTTTTTTTTGGGGAAATGCTTACATATTGTTTTAATCTAAGACTAGGGATCTGATGAATTATACCTATGCATATTGCACTTACGCATACAAAAACTCAAGCAGATCATGACTGCATTTCCTCAGATAATTGTGCTGTTACTGAAGTCAATGGGAACACTGGGAACACTGCTACTGGCCTCAGCTTTTCAGAGGTTGGAAACTCTGATTCACAGAACACTGCTATATTTAAAAAGTTCTAAACTAAAAATGATCTTTGAACTACTTAATTATTTGTGAGTAAAAACCATTTTTTTAAAGCAAAGTATTTTGACAAAATAAAAAAGTTTCATTTAATTTTGTGCTGTATAAGATTGTGGGATTGAAAACATGTAAACAAAAATAACTTCTATGTAAAGGTTTGTTCTGAAAACACTAGTATGTTACCAGTTTCCCTCCTGGTTTTGTTTCCAAAGAAAACATTGGTTAAATTGACACCATTTTGTGGAATTTATCAGCAGTGCTGGAACTGCATTTTATGAAAGAAGATGGTTTCATCAAAGCTGTTTCAAGCAGCTTAGTTATTGAATCCTCAGGGAAAAAAAGCAAGCTTTACATAGGACCCAGTTACAAAGAGTCTACTGTTTGCTAGTAATGGATCAGCATAACTAAAATAAAGAGGTAGGGATAAGACAAAAGTTTCTAAGGAAAGCTTTGTGGTTCATCATTCTACTTAATTTCTCTGAGGATTATGTAAGAGTTATTAAACGTTGTGATTTCTGCTCAAATTAAACACAGCATATGACTATTTAATTTCTGTTTACTGTTCAAACTACTACAGTTATAGCATATATTTTAATAGCAAATTATGAACTTGGCCCCTATATTTTATTGTATGTATTCTGCATACATTATCAACTCTGGTTCTTAAGGTTACGTTGAGTATCCAAGAAACATATTTCAAAAAGGAATGAATAATAGGAATACCATTTTCTTCCATGAATAATTATATCCTGTGTTTACTGAGCATTCATTTTTCAAAGCTATATAAAACTATTAACCAAACAATGAACACAACATCCTTGTGTGCCAAGTTTTACACATAAAGGAAAAGAAAAGAAAAGAAAAGAAAAGAAAAGAAAAGAAAAGAAAAGAAAAGAAAAGAAAAGAAAAGAAAAGAAAAGAAAAGAAAAGAAAAGAAAAGAAAAGAAAAGAAAAGAAAAGAAAAAAAAATACAGTGCCTAGCACTTTAGTAGCTTGAAACCCCAGTTATAGGACCAAAGTAATGCAAATAACAATAATGGCACAGGAGAAACCTTTCAAGTTTGAGTGTCTAACTGGCTTGATTTTCATAGGTTTAGACTTCTGAGCACTCATAGCTCCCTTTGAAGTTGATTGAAAATGTGAGTGTCAGCACACATTAAAATCAGACCACTAATTTAGATGCTTAAACATGAATTTTAAATTCACAACTTTAAGTTTGAAAGAATTCACCTAGGTGATTTTTCCAAAGGTACCTTACAAACTAGTGTCAGAATTAGGAGATTCTTGATTTCCAACACCTTGTCTTCAGAGACATCCCAGCACAGACACTATGGGCTAAATGAAATCACTTACAAAATGTCAGATCTATGCAGCTAAAGTAAGTTGGTGTGGGCAGGGACTATTTCACTATCATAGTCCAAAGATTTGTATGAGCTACTGCAAGTCCCTTCCTCACAGAGCTACCTAGTTGCAAAAATAGCTGATACAACTTGGCTTCAGGGAGACCACTCTGAAGTCTGGTCATTTTACATAAACTCCTTTTCTCACCCACTTACATGTTACCTCCTACCATGTTACAGAGAAAGCCCTCACAAAACTGACTGGAATAGCTATGTTATCATCTACAAAACTCCCGTGGTTTAGCTTTCTTTACACTTAGACACTGTCCAGTGTCCTAGGGTCACTTTCTCAGCTTCAGTGGAGCATGAAGAGTTTTTCTTTCTATGTACATAGGACCCAATTCTGGTTGTTACTGTGTAGGTATTACTGAGAGAAAAAAGACTATGAGGAGCATCCTTTTCATCAGCTTACAGTCACAGGAGATGGCCACAGTATAGAAAGGATGTTCCTTGATCTTCCTAGATTTGATGAGGTGGCCAAAGTTTCCTTTTATGTTACATCTGCAGTAAGACCCTAAAAGTAATGACTTTTGACACACTATGACTCCTTAAAATTGAAATAAGGGTTAGAGATGGTGAATTCTGTCTAGCGACAACTCTCTATGTAGATTTGTCTCAGGATATGTCTTAGTAAGTACTACCACTCACTAGAAGACAGTGTATTGTGAATTGGCAAACACTGAGAACCCAACATAAATGTGCATATTTCAAGGTATTTTAATTTGGGTTAGTAGTTCTAGATTGGTCCTGTGGTCTGAATGCCCACAGCTGGTCAGATCCCCATCAGAAGCACTCCTGAAACACATCCTCTAGGTTAGTGATACCTAGTGATAGAAGAAACAAGGATGGTTTTGGATGTGAACCAAAGCTCAGTAATTTGGGAGGACAGAGAGATTTGCTTCAAGAGTGCACTCCTAATTTATGTGCACCCTCATGAAGGTACACCCTCCGTGCACTCACATGTTGGTTCTGTAGCTTGGTACTTCCAAGGCCAATATACATCAGGAGTTTGCCTACAGCGAGGCTCTGTAAGGTGGTTTCTAGTCAAACAACTCAGCTCTATAAACCTATGAAACAGGAGAGGCAGAAGCTGGGAGTTACAGTAAGCTAAGCCTTTTTACAAAAACGTTGTCTGCTCCTTTTAGCGATTGGGAACAGATACTACAATCTCACTTGCTAATGCCCCATCTGAAAGTCCTGCTCATGCCCAACTGGAAAGAATGAACTAATAGCCTAATGATATAGCTGTATTAAAACTGCATAAAACCCAAAAAATATTGTACATAAGAAAAGTTTACTATGGTTCAGTGTGTTTCCTTTCCATTTTATTTTGGGGGAGAATGAGGCATATGAACATCAGAAAAGAGTCAGCTTAAATTGTGATGCTTGCAGCTTTAATTATGAGCAACCCCAAGTCTCTGTGTTTACAGAAGAGAGATTACCTACATGTTATTTGAAAACCATTTGGTGTAAGTTTATAGTGGTAACAGGCAAGTCTAATTTTCTTTCATACTTAGGATTTAATAGGTACAGAATGCTGCCCAAGGGAAAAAAAAAAATGAACAAGTAGTAACTTGATATTTATTCTACACAGACGTGAAGAAAGCTCAAAGAAATACACAATGTCTGAAACATTGACATGTATAACTACTTTAATTGTAGTGTTGCTTTTCTAATAGAAATTTTTGCTATGGCACAGGTTGAAATAGTTGCAACACTTTCCAGGCAAAAAAACCCACCCCAAAACCAACCCCCAAACCCCAAAAAAACACCACAAAAAAATCAGTTTGGAAAAGCTTATGGTGTAATCATAAAAGTTGCACCACGTATGTACAGTCTGAAGTTGAAAATACAGTATTAACATTTTGTGTAAATGATGCTGTCTTTTCTAGGCCAGATTATTTTGGAAATATAGATTCCTTTCACTTCTGATATTTCTCATCTATCCTGGAGAATATTACTGAAGAATAAAATGGCCCTGTCATTTTGTCTGCAGTAAGTGACTAGGAATCTGGGGGAATGAACAGGGCAGTGGTGGGAATCCTAAAACTTCGTTAGCCCTCCTGGTAAATCTATGTGCAGAAATAGAAACACTCCTGCAATATAAGCATCGTTACTATTTTTCCTTTTTTGCAGATGGAAGTTAGGCATAGGCAATGTAGGTGATTTTCCCAAGAACATGAGGAAAGTTTGAGGCAGAACCAATATGTGGAGTGCAACTTCATCCTTGCTTAGTTCACGCTCACTTGCATCTGGATCTCCTCCTGATACTAGACCCTGAATGCCTGACTCATCATGGGTTCTTTAATATGCTTAAACTAAAGCCTATATGAAACATATGGGCCATTATTTTAAATTAACCTACCTATTTTTACAGTGGATAACACTCATTTCATTGATATTTATATTCATAGCAAATGTATTTGGTGCCTTAGTTCCTTTTTTTAACACAAGAACTGTCATTTGTGTTGCATTTTAAGCCAAATTAAATTATAAAAATACTCAGTTGTGTAACTATCAACACCATGGTATTTTTTCTTATTACAGAGACAAACAAGGAGTACGCTGGAAAAAAAATTGTGACTCTCATTTCTGATCCTAATGAAGCAAGTAACCCATTATACCAAGGTTAATTTGTTGACTCATGATTTCCACTTATCCAATGATATACTGAATCATATGAACAAACCTCTACATCTAATCAGGTTTTTTTATTGAATCCTGACCTTTTATACACCTTCTTCTTGATTATGAATGACAGTGACCTTTATCTAATTTAAAACACACATACTGATGCAAAAATATGCAAAGTACACATGTAAATTCTGAATTAAGATGAAGATGTGCATAATCTTCCAGGGAGAAATTGCTTTAGAGAGAGATGTTTATATTAGGGCCAATTGAGGGTATGTGGGGAGAAAAAGTGAATTAGCCAGAACTCAGATGGGTTTAGATGAACAGCTGCGGAGATACTGAAGTCTGTTTAGATTTTCTCAGCTTCTATTTAGAATCCTGAAATGTCAATATAAATATCAATTTTTATTATGCTATTCAGCATTTTACGACATTCATGAAATGATCAAAATGCAATAAAGTCAGACAAAATACCTCTTCACCTAAGATTTGGCAAACTGCACCTCAGTATTGCATTTATGTTTCACTCAAAATATATAACATTCATTTTCTACAACACAAAAGCTGGGTCAAATTCACATTATAAAAGCTGGCTGGTTCACTTTGCCATTTATCTCATTAAAGGGGGAATGGTATGAGCATCATCTGGAGATGGTCTTTTTATTTCAGGATATAATTGGGAACTGCTGTAAATGCTGAAAAATAAATAAACAAATATAAGAGGAGCGACTTCTAGGGAAAAAGAACTCCCTAACTTTCCTTTTGCTTTTTTTTTTTTTGTTCATCGCTAATGGGTCTGCATTGAAATTACTAAAGATGAACCCAGCCATGGGCACAGTCTGAACTGCTGTGTAATCCTATAATCCAGTCTCTCTTTTCACAAGTCATTCCTTCCTCTGAATTGCTGTGAACCTAAATTGTAGATCAGCGGCTTTGCTCTAGCCTCTCTCTTAAAAAAAATAAAATAAAAATTTAAAAATATACATATACACACAGAAAATTTGCAAAACTTGGTGTAAAGACTGTCAAAGCAAAAAATCTAACAAACACATTCCTCTGAGAGACTCCATCCAAACAGTACCTGGCATTAGCATGTACTTTCATGATTAACAACAGGGGGTTGTCAGACTGTTATTTCTGAAATAAACAGATTTATCCTGACAGATAATCAGCAGTTTGCACTACTTAATACATATTATCATCTGCCACTGACATCATTACATTAAAAGCACACTTAGTATAATCTTTTGTAGGAAATTAAACAGGTCTTATGATATACTTTTGGTGGATTTTTTGAGGGGATAGAAGGAAGCCTGGAGAAGAGACTAGAACATTAGAGAAAAGTTACATGCCAAACAAGACAGGGAAGATCCCCAGAAATGCCATGCTGTATTTAGTTTTTCACAATCTATGAATGTCATTTCTAAATAAATTAAAACCAAATGTTCTGGCTGTTAACCATGTCATACTTTTAAGCAGCCCTTTATCATGTCCTTGCCTGTCCCTCATATTATCCCAATGCTCTTCTGCATCTGTCTGTCCTGCCTGCTCCACATAATAACTAGTCAGATAACACATATTTGTGGAACACTTTTGATCTGCATAATTTTCTGGCAAGGTCAACATTTATCTTCTTTAACTTTCAGGCATTTCTCTCTGTGGGCCATCCCTTCCTCCCCTGAAAAAAGACACCAGGTTACACATAACTTACTGGATAGGAAGGGCAGAAGCTACTGGAACTATAGAAAAGTTTGGTGCAGACAAGTTCCATGACCTGCTGGAAATGTGGAACAAGGTCACTTATACACATAGGGTCCCTGTGGATCCCCCCTTCTGAGCTGCCTGCTCATTCAGCTGGCTGTTTCTCTAGGGATCAAGTTTGGACCTAACATGGACAATGAAGTTTTAGTAAGAAAATCTTAATCTATCTCCCTTATATCCTCCATGTAAACCATTCTTGCCTAGTTGTAAAGGTGATGGGAATTATATATCCTCAGGTTCACTGGAGCAAATTCTGAAATGTCTTTCTGGTTTTAAATTTTAGGTTGTCAATTAACATTATACTATTACTGTTCTATGAACTCTTCTAACTCAGCTAGTGCACAGACTGGGTAACAGAAATTGCATGGGGGCTGTTACTCAACTAACAAGTATTTCAACCTCTTCCTCAGTCACAGACTATTCTGTAGGGGCAAGACCGATATCAAAGTCCTGGCTCTAGTGGCCTGTTGTGACGAGCTTTATTTCTCCAGAGACAGAACCAGCATCCCTCTTTCACTCCTTTGTCTCGTGTGGGATGCTTTTCATCTCTTCTGCCTTCTTCCTCCCTAACTTGGTAGAAAGAAAGGTAAGAAATAGTGGCTAGTTGCTGAGGGAATTTTATACATTCATATTCATGCATTTTCACATAACACTCCCACTAAAGTTAAAAAAAACCCCCCCCCCCCACCCAAACTGGCAGAATTAAAACCGTGGGAGGGATGAAGTCCCTTACATGATAATTGTAACCTTTAAATAAAGAAGTGGCAACATCACACAGACTTTAAATACATCTTAATTCCTATGTACTCTTTGTCTCTTATAAAACCTAACCTTTGAGAAATATGTAGGTATTGGTTAAGCATCTCTTACCCTTCTTTTCCCTTTATTCTTCTCCCTACCATTTCAGTTACAGTCATTAAAAATAATGCAGAATTTTGCCACAGATCTTTTGCCTCAGGTACACTGGACAAAGCCTCAGCATCTAATACTCTGATATGGACTGGAAAAATAAATGCTATATCTAACCATGTGATTTCAGTGGTTTATTTTATTGCTATTTTTAATAGTGTTGAATTTCTACTGATCCACATTCTGCATATTTCTTGTACTCAGTGATGTTTGAGGTTGCTGAGATTTTCATTTGCATTAGATATTTTGTGTCCAAAGGTCAAATGAACATTGCTTTTGAGTCAGATGCCTACTGGCTGCATTTCTAATAGTTAATCTTTTCACACTGAGAGAAAGGAAAAAGTGAGAGACAGTTCAAGCTATCCCAAATAAACAGACAGAAGTAAAGCAACTATTACTTTTCCTGTGTGGACGGCTCTTGCTCATTTCTCCTCAAAAGATAACACTCTCTGACATAACGTCAGATAACCATGTTCCATGTTTCACAGACTTGCCATTTAAAGATTCATTTCCACTCCACTTATTTTCTTTTTATCTGCCCCTCTTTTGGTGCATTTCATCAGTGAAAATTTTAGTGTAGACTCCCCAGAAGAGGTAACAGGGACAGAGGGATGCAAAAGGGTCCAACTTGACTTAAAACAACTCTAGAAATTATAAAGGGAGTATGGTATAGAAAAATGAAATGTTCTCATGAGAACAGTTGTTTGCATAAAATTCTCAACTGTTACTAAAGCTTTGGTGCAGTTCCTGGGGAAGATGGATATATAAAGCCTTAGGTTAATTTCAGTCATTACCAAGCATTTTACATTTGCTGAAGAATTCCAAACATATAAAAGGATGTCAATCTAAACCTTTAGACATAAATAAATAAATAAATAGCAACTTCAAAGGCTGTCAGTAGACAAGTTACGGATCCAATTCAGCTTTTAACCCCTAGAGGTATAAGCACGCTTTATCTGCAAAAGAATTGCAAGGTCTGTATTCTGCAACATTACATTTTAATAATCTACTCTACAGTACAAGACTATGATAAAAATGATATAATTGTGTATGTAAGTTAATGAGAAGCTGTGAGGAACGTATTGTTTCTATGCAATGATAGAAAATACTAACAAATAATTAACCAAGGTCTTTGTTGACAATTATATTTCCCATTTATAACTACTTTTTTTCAAAGACTCTACCACTTACTTATTAGGATTTCCAAATTTTGTTCCTTCTCTAGAATATTTTTAATGTATAGTTCAGCAAATGTACCTGCTTACAGCTGAAAGCAACTAAGGACTTTAAGAAGTCAAATGGAACTTATTAACAATCCCTATCGCATCCATTTAAGATGATAATTTATATTTTTAAGTGTCTTCTCTAAAACCAGCAGAATAGAACCTGATGGGAGTAAGAGCCCTGCATGATATACAGCTACAAGTTTTACTGCATCCTATAGATTCTGCTGCAAGGCGCACTACAGCAGAGTATCAGGTAACTTATCTCGAAGAGATGTTTGACTGAGTTACTATAGCAATGGCAAGTTTGCAGAGGCAGAGAAAGAAACCACACCAATAGAAAAAAAGGCACTGGTTTTAGAAGGTCACTAACAGTCTTGTATAGAAAACTGTGTAGTCTACACTAGCCTGAAATACAACACAAAGGTTCACTCCATTGAGAGTTTACTGATAATACATTGAGGCCTCAATAATATAAAAGTAAGACTTCTTCTCATTTATTTCAGTGTATCAAGTAATTAAACCGAGTTGTGTCAGGTAAATCCGGTGAACCTACAAGAAGAATTGAGTACATAATTTGGAAGTAACTGTATGAAATGCTGATGATGACTCACTAAGGAACACTTTTGTCCCTGTAAGACATTGGTCATTCGGTAAAAGGTGGAAAGGAAGCAGGAAATAACTGTGTGCTGCAACAATATTTTAATCCACTTACAAAAAAACCTTCCTTGGAAAGGCTTTTTTCTCTCTTTTTCATATCTCCAGTGGTGAGTCATCTAATCTCATCTCTGTATATTGCTAAACTCCACAGGGATCACCTTTACTTCCCAACTTTATCCTGGCCACTGATTCAGTCAGACAAAAGATCCTTAATGTCTTTCCTTAAGTTCAGCTCTCCTCTCTAAAACCCATTCCCCTCCTCTTTCAGAGAATGAAAGAAGTCTTTTTTAGAAATGCTTCTTTTTTCCCTTCTTTTTTTCTTTTCTTTCTTCGGGGGGGTGGGGGTGGTGGCAGGATGCCTGTAGTAAATCTCTCTTTTCTACAAATCAAAATTGTTTTGTGTGAAGGAAGTTGCTGGGAAGAATATATTTTTATTTTTCCCTGTCTAAAAAGGATTCTAAACTTTTACTTTTAAAACTCATAGATCAAAAATACCTCCTTGTTCTCCCTAAGTAACATTAATTTACTCAAAAAACTCTGCACTTGAAACAGTTAATAAAAATTCTAATTACAGGATAAGAAAGAAAGGTCAGACTCCACTTACATCATTGTGAAGGGCTTTTATTACACACTGCTATAAAACATATTTCTTTTTTCAGTTGCCATCCTCACAGGGTAACCTGCATACCAATAGGATCTCCAAAATGCCATGAAGCAAAAGATATTTATCTGCTAAATTCTACGTACAGTAACCTAACAAATGCCAGAGAAAGAAAGATTGCCCTCTGCACAGTAATACTTGTGTAGATGTCTTCTTTATGCTAACAATGACAAGGCTCTCTAGGTTTGTACTGTACTCCAAAATCAGAATGCATTTTTTTCAAAAAGCAGACTGTATATCAAAGAGAAAAGATGCACATTTTAGTCACTGAAATACTTAATATAGTGAGCAAGCACTCTTTCCTGAAGCATGCTAACTAAAAATACCTAATCCAAAAAGGTGAAATGGAAAATGTATGCCTCAAGTGTTCTTGAAGAAATTAGACAGGATATGTTTGGTAATATCTATGCTTCTCTCTCTATCCTGGCTGGTCAACTAAATTTTCAGTTTAAACTCTGTCTAAAGCTTCACAGAACTGTCGTTTGATTAACTTGGCTGTGTTAGATAGTAAGTCTATACAAAAGTGATGTGGCTCCAAATCTAATAATTGTAATTTCTTAATTCCAGTTGTGCAAGACAACTAACAAGAACTCTACTGCGGGACAAGTGTAACAGAATAATTCTATTTTTTTCAATACATTACTCTTCAAATCCATTATTTGTGATTTAACACATCCAAAGTTGTTTTTATAGTTATTTTAATCATTTGTATTCCTAAATTCTGACTAATTGAAAGAGATATACATAAATAAATCCAAAATTTACTGTCTGCATTCATAAAACCAATGTGTGCTGTCAGATGCAGTAGTTCAATGTTTCATGTGATGTATGCTCAAAGTTAGAATGTAACTAATGAAGTAGTGCCTGACTTTTCTTTTCTTAAGGAGTTTTGTAAGAATCATATTCAAGTAGTTGTTTCTGAGTTGCACTTTGCAGAGCAAGCACTGCCTGTCCAACCTTTCTGAACAATAGATACTAACAGAGAACTGTTAGGGTTCCATTTCACCACTTCTGCTGGCAATTCTATTAACTGTATGTTTATCTTGTGGTCTAAATTTATAACAAGCCCATTTGCAGTGAGGCCTGGAGTTTCCTTCTTTACAACACTGCAGAGAAAAGGTAACCTTTTTATTTTTGTTTAAAACCCTTCAACAGTTTGTTCTACTCCAAAAGATAGCAGGTTTCAGGCCAGAAAGCTCTCGATACTATTTTCCTTTGGGGGGTACAGACCACTGTATTAACTTACATAGACATTAGAAAACATTTTAAAAAGGAAATACAAACTTCTCTGAAGATTACATTTGTAGATTATAAAGCTGCTGTGCTAAGATCCTACCTGCCACTATCAAAAGGAAA
>NW_020799109.1:14395561-14613477 GCF_003259725.1 Athene cunicularia | reverse complement strand
CTATAGCAATGGCAAGTTTGCAGAGGCAGAGAAAGAAACCACACCAATAGAAAAAAAGGCACTGGTTTTAGAAGGTCACTAACAGTCTTGTATAGAAAACTGTGTAGTCTACACTAGCCTGAAATACAACACAAAGGTTCACTCCATTGAGAGTTTACTGATAATACATTGAGGCCTCAATAATATAAAAGTAAGACTTCTTCTCATTTATTTCAGTGTATCAAGTAATTAAACCGAGTTGTGTCAGGTAAATCCGGTGAACCTACAAGAAGAATTGAGTACATAATTTGGAAGTAACTGTATGAAATGCTGATGATGACTCACTAAGGAACACTTTTGTCCCTGTAAGACATTGGTCATTCGGTAAAAGGTGGAAAGGAAGCAGGAAATAACTGTGTGCTGCAACAATATTTTAATCCACTTACAAAAAAACCTTCCTTGGAAAGGCTTTTTTCTCTCTTTTTCATATCTCCAGTGGTGAGTCATCTAATCTCATCTCTGTATATTGCTAAACTCCACAGGGATCACCTTTACTTCCCAACTTTATCCTGGCCACTGATTCAGTCAGACAAAAGATCCTTAATGTCTTTCCTTAAGTTCAGCTCTCCTCTCTAAAACCCATTCCCCTCCTCTTTCAGAGAATGAAAGAAGTCTTTTTTAGAAATGCTTCTTTTTTCCCTTCTTTTTTTCTTTTCTTTCTTCGGGGGGGTGGGGGTGGTGGCAGGATGCCTGTAGCAAATCTCTCTTTTCTACAAATCAAAATTGTTTTGTGTGAAGGAAGTTGCTGGGAAGAATATATTTTTATTTTTCCCTGTCTAAAAAGGATTCTAAACTTTTACTTTTAAAACTCATAGATCAAAAATACCTCCTTGTTCTCCCTAAGTAACATTAATTTACTCAAAAAACTCTGCACTTGAAACAGTTAATAAAAATTCTAATTACAGGATAAGAAAGAAAGGTCAGACTCCACTTACATCATTGTGAAGGGCTTTTATTACACACTGCTATAAAACATATTTCTTTTTTCAGTTGCCATCCTCACAGGGTAACCTGCGGGCCAGCAGTGTGGCAGCTACAGAGCTGGCTAAATAAACAGTAAAACAGCCGTTTAAACAGTTGCACCTATACACACAAGCAACAAAAGCATCAGGCACCTGGCACAATTCTATTAGGACCTAATTCTGACAACAATATGCATCATTATAGTGGGATCTGATAATGAGCAAACACTGGAGGCATTACATGTCTTTAGAAGAATCAGACTTCCTACCTTGGTAAGACTGATAGAAGGTAAGTCCCCCTTTAAAGAAAGTTGTAAGTAAAACCAGGCAGCAGTTGCAGTAAATTGAGTCCTTTCAGTCACTGTATACATGCAGCAGTTCTGCAATAAGGGAAAAATATAATGGGAGGAGCAGCTGTGAACGAGTGACCTCCTGAAGCTGAGTTCTCTTTGTGAATCAAGCACTGGGAGCCAGTGCCTCTGATTTGCATGGATTATCTCCACTTGAATAGATACATTTAAATTAACTGGCACAGGGGCACAGGGATAAAAAAAAAAAAAAGAAAAAAAAGAAAAAAAAAGGAAGAGTGAGTGAGTGAAGGAGAGAGGGGAGCGGAGGAGAGCGAGGAAGGAGAGAGGAGATCGGGGCGCTTGGCTGGATACGCTGGTTCAGGCAGAGCTGTGTCTCAGAAGAGCTACAGCTCCCTCTTCATGTCACAGTTGTAAGATGAGGAAAGCTGTCATTATGGCCGAGTTTAAAACAGATTTCTCCCCCCCCTGCCCCCCCTGCTCCCCCAGCTTCTGATGGTCCATTTGATCAGATTTCTATAAACACTTAATAACTCAGTCTGTCATGCAGTAGGGTTTTATACTGCAAGCCTCAAATGATTATAAATCTGGTAAACTCTGCTAAATGATTTTGAACACGGAAGTATTTTGAGCAGAGTAACTTGTACAAATGGAGATGGGGTATTTCCAAGTGTGCCTTGACAGATTTATTATTTGTGAGTGTGCAGGTGTCTTTAAAATAACTAAGGGAAGGCAGCATTCAAAGCACTTCTGTGCAGGAGGATCGCGAACAGGATGATGGTGTGTGCTACAGTCAGTATTTTCAACTTTATCTAAAATCTATCAAGACAAAAGAGAGACAAAACATTTGCATTCAACCACTTCAGAATTTCTCCTTTATTACCATAAATGCCACAAACATTACCTGTTGCACATTTCTGATTTGATTTAAATGCAGTACTTAAGCTGATTAGAGAAATATGAGAGTATGTTCAACCCTCTTGAACCTGCATCCAATCCAAGAGGAACCTGAACTAAACTTTTTTGTTGTTGTTGTTTTATTTAGAGTACTTCAAATAAGTTATTTTTACACTATGGCATAGAATTTTGTGAACCTCTACATGTATTCATTCTGCTCAGAAATTGGACCAAAAATTATGGGAAGAAAGGAAAATGGCTGATCACATGTCCTTTCACCACTGGCTGAAAACATGAATGGATGAAATCAACATTCTTAGAGAATTATTTTTTGGTGAGATTTGGTGGGACAAAATGTCCTATATTAGCAGTTAAAATAGTTGAACTTTGTCTTGTAAGAAGCATGTTTTACTGTAAATACTGCTTGTTTAGAGAGGGCTGAATTCTGACTCCAGCTCATCTGCACATCAAGCTGAGTTGAACATGAGTCTGTTCCTGTTTCTGATCCACATTTCTGGGGTGAAGCCCTAAGAGTTCTCTTTCTAGGATCCCAGGATTTACTTGTAACACAGATTCCAGAATAATGCCTCTATCTGAACAGAATATATGGTAAGTACTGTACTTAATCCAGACATGAAAAAGTGCTTCTTGGAAATAGTCACATTTACAGTAAAATTTGCTGCAGATAAATGATCACACAGATATCGGACAAAGTAGAGGAGAATATATTTGGATTTTCTAATAAATGCTATGTGACACAGTTATTGGTGTCTGCCTGAGCCCCATAAAGTGCTTCCTCTGAGAAATGTTCTTGGTTCACTGGAGAAGGTTTGGGAGTTTGATTGTTTTATTAAGACAAGGAGATGATCCTTCAACTAGACGCTATATCTGAATATTTGCCCAGATAATATTTAACCTAACTGAAATCTCATCCTTCCCAGTGCAATTTCCAGAACTCTCAACAACTTCTCAATATCTTACTTGTATGTTGAGACCCAACTTTTATTTCTTATTTTCTCACTTGTTCTTTTTCCAGTGACCACTCACCAGGTAATAACAGATGAATTTGACTCCAGCAGGGCACTCAGAAGTCTTGTCTCAATATCAAACCTGTATATGATAGCTGTGGAAAGCAGCCTCCTGGTTGATAGATGGCTTTGAAAAAGATGGACTGTGAACCAAATTTGCTCCTATTACTCTGCACCCTGCAATACACTCCTCAGTCCTGCAGTATGCCAAGCTGTTAATGGCATAACTATTCAGTCCTACCAACCCACATGTCACTGGCAGAGGGGAAGCCCAGAAAAAGAAATAAATATCCAACAATGAGAGGGATTTTCACCTTAAAGGTACAGATAAGAGGAAATGAATATGTAAGGAATCAAGAGAGCCATGGAGGGTACAAGACAAATTGCAGGGACAATGTGAGCCGGATGCAGAAGCTGTGAGATGTATCTTATTCTCAGTAAAGATATGTATGCCTGAAGTGTCATCTGTTAAAGTTCATGAAGAGAAGACCTTATTAGACATGTGCCTGGAGGCAATGTTGAATGAAGATGTGGATTTGAGGAAATGGAGTAAGAAAAAGCAAATTGAATTGGCAGCTGGGGATTTGTGGACACTTGTTGAGCGAGAGGTCATACAAGAGAGAACTCAGAGGAGACTGGTGAGTTAGGAAAGCCTGCAACAAAATGAACAAAAGGAACAGTCTGGGAAACAGAGGAAAGCTAAAAAAAAATGCTTACCATCTGGGAGACTGAAAAAGTACCACAGACAAAACCAAAACAGAAGGTAGAAAGAAAGTGGAAAAGTTCATTCTAGCAAAAAATGTAGGAGGCTAGGACCCAGAAGAATGAGAATGGTAGAGAAGTTTGTGAGGAAGAACAAAGTCAGGGTCATCTGCGAATAGACATGGTAAAATGGACTAAGAGAAAAAACAGTGTCTACATGTACTGGGAGCCTGTGTTAAAGAGGAACGACTAAGTTGTCACTAGATCAATTCCACAGAACAGGATGCGAGGTCATTTCCCGAGAAGGAGGATGTGGGATGTGGGTGGAAAAGGAAAAAGGATCCTGCTAGGAATAGAGAAGAATCTTTTTTTTTTTTTTTTTTAATTTAATTTTCTTCACAGTGGGAAAATGACGCTATGAAATTCCTGCTGGAATACATCAAAGATGATTACACTAAATCATTTCAATTTAGGTGGGGGAAAAATGCCTAAAAAGTGAAGGTGCATAGGAATAGTATCTGGCTGAATATTCATGGAAACAATTGGGACTGAGATCCGCATTATTAAGAAAAGAACCTAAAGAAATACAAGGAAATCTTGGCATAGGTTCATGTCATCTTTATGCCTACTTACTGTACACAACAAGACGAAAATCTGGTCAATAAAAACTGAGCTATGGTTGAGGAAATACCAGTGGATGATCAGGAAAGAGAAGGTAAAATTATATATTGGGACCATGTAATGAAGTGTACAAGCTACCCAGAAAAGACATGAAGAAAGCATAAGTAACCTTGTGTAGCTGCCTTCTAATAATCTGATAGATTAGAAAGAAATAAGAAAGGAAGGCATGCATCAAACAGAATACATTTAGGCTAAATTAATGCATATGTTTACCAAGCAGTCAACAGTGAGTAAGAGATGAAACTATTACTGTCATTATTCTAATAAGCAATACAGATACTATGAGAAAACTGGCCCAAAAACTAATCATGAGTGAAGCTCGTTTAAATGAAGTGGAACAATCAGTAAAAATAAGGCTTTAGAGCTCAAAGGGCAAATTTCGATAATCTAAAAGGTCTTGTTAGTGAAATTAAATAGACTGATCTATTCAAGACTTTGAATATGTAAGAGCCTTGGAATTACTTTAAATCAAAGCTGCTAAAAATATATGGAATGTGTAGCTGATGGAAGGGAAAGAATATGTGAGAAAGTGGTCAAACTATTCCGCACAAAGGAAGAATTCCTTCAAGAAGATTATTAGAGATATGCAGAGCACAAGATGAAGCAAAAAAGACGTGACAACAGAGACGGATGTGTTTTAGAGGTCAAAATATAAGATAAAGTGAAAATTGTCAATAGTCAAACTGAACTACAATTTGGAAGTGATATTGAAACAACAGCCAAACAATCTTAATGAGACCAAATAAAACATGGGGCATGAATACAAGGGGGAGTCTACAATTAAAAACTGACTCCTTTGCCTATGTTTTCAGTAATATGGACCAGAGAGGAAACAGGATAAGTAATAGGAAGGAAGTCATGATGGTAGAAATTACCAAACTGGAATCAAAGCTAAAAGCACAGTGCGCTCAAGCCAAGGAGAGATATTAAATAAACTCCATTCCACAATTCTGACAAGAAAGGAATATGAAATCCCAAACCTGGTAGGAAGCAGCTCAGACATGATACTGGCTGACTGGAGAATAGCAAATGTATTACCCATTTCTAAAAGGGAGACCTGTGCAGCTACAAACCCATTAGTTTGACCTCAGTTGCTTTAGAAGAAATTTTGAAGGAAAAAATGATTGAAGACAGGGAGGTAAATGGAAAAAGGGATAACATACAAAAAGGATTTACTAAAGATAGATTGTGCCAAGTGAATTTGTTATCTCTCTTTAATAAGATAACTGATTTTCTAGACAAAGGATTTGTGATACATCTTATCTGTATCTGTGCTGCATATGATACAGCATGACATAGGAAGCAGGGGATTAGGAGAAGAGTTGTAAAGTGGATAAGAGATTGTCTAATGGATAGATGGCAACAGGTGGTATTGAAAAAAGCGGCATCAAACTGCAGGAAGTTTACTAGCAGGAATCCTCAAAAATCAGTCTGGGGATCAATTTTTTTTAAAGATCTAGGCATAAAGAGAAGAAGCATGAAATTCATAGTTTCCATTAATCTAGGAAACAAAATCATTACAAAAAAGGATTACTGGGGTTTTTTATTACATGAAATATATGTGTCCAGATATTTTATACACATACATAAAATATAGTATTATATTTTTCTATAATAAAAAAAGAAATACTCATGCCATCCACAGGCCCAGGAGTGTGGCCTTTTCTGAAATTCTGCTCACAGTCTTTGTCACTTGGAGTCAAGAAAATATGCTAAGACTGGAATAACTGCAGAGAGGTGCGACTGCAATGGCTGGCAGACTGGAGAGCCACCACTCAGGGGGGAGAGTGAAATGCTTTGCTGATTTTTGTCTGGCTAAGCAAAAAGCTGAAATGGGATATGGCTGATGTCTGTAAATGTATTTATTAGACACCAGGCTGAAAACCAGCCATATGAAGCTATAGGACAAGGGTGACAAACGAAAAATCAGCTGAGACTTAGATAAGAAACACAGAGATGATTCCAACCATCAGAAAAGTGATTTTTCCAGACTCCCATAGCTGTAGTAGGGATTAAAAAAAAAAAAAAAAAAGAATTAACTGCACTTTAATGGAGAATTATTCTTTTATTAAACGAGCCATCTCACCTGTTTGCCTATGCAATTAGAAATCTAGACTTGAGAGATTCCTTGCCCTTTGTTCCCAGTTTCTGTAATATATTCCATTGAACTCAGTGACCTGTCATGTGTCTTCTAGCTCCCCTTTTTTTTAGTGCCAATCAGTGTCTTTGGTGTTGCTGAAGAATTGAGCAGATTCAATGGTGTTATGCTTCAGAATATGCTGTCCGTAGATGCACTGTGCTTTCTTCCCACTTCTACCCTTCATTTTGAAACATGTCTGATAATAAGGGAAGATTATGTCATAGATATAGCAATTATTTTAGCATCCAGTACAGAATTTGGTAGGCCCTCCATCCAAAATAACTGAGAAAAAGGAACATTGAAAGGAACAAGATAATCTAGTAGGAAAACACAAGAGTGCAGTTTACCAGGAAAATATTACTGGAGCAAAAGGAATGAGAAAAGCATATTATCTCTTAGCATGACTGAGATCACAGAGCAAGTCAGACAGAGTCAGAGTGAAGGATGTAGGAAAGATTACAGAAAATGGACAAAGAAATTCAAAAACATTTTTTAACTTTACAAGAGGCTTGATTTTGATTCACTTATGAAAGAGGACCCTTTGATTTATTTAAATCTACATGAACATCCTTGCTCTGCAATTGTGCAACCTGTTAACAATTCTCTGTTGATTAGACAATGGAAAAGTGGAAAAGAACCAATCATGGTTATGATGGCAGAAAAGCCAAATACATTCTAACAGCTGGCTATCACGTTCATAGGACATTGCCACATCCCGGAAAGGAGAGTCCAGCAGATTAACTCAGCACCTACAAAGTCAGATTAATATGCAAAAGCATGAATGTGTTTGCTGTTGGTGCTATTTTTATTTATGCCCATTTCCAATATGGGCAGATGTGAACATCAACAGAAACTGAACACATTCAGATGAAATAAGAACTCCTGGATTTCTCATAACTCATCATAAATGCACGTACAAACTGTAACTAAAACCCAAGTATCCAAAATAATCAATATCAAAAGGTTCTACATGGAGTACTTCCGGCAGAGCCAGAGCTGATTAAAGAATAGCCTATGATCTCGTTTCCTAAAGAGAAAAGTAAAAGAAACCAGATCCTTGGTGACCCTGTAAATGAAACCTTTGAAGGAGGCTGAGCCAGTCAGAGATTTTCTGTCTGAAGGAAGTTCATTGAGAAAAGCTGCTTTGTTAAAGTGGAGAACTTTTGACAAAGTGTTGTAGATTCCAAGGAAGGCTCTGAGGAAACCTTTGATCCCTTGTAGGTCTTTTTGTAGAGGTGAAGAAATGCAATGCAGCAGTGGTACAGATGGCTGTGAGTTTTGGACCCTGTTTTCCGGGTCTCAGACATGTAACTATGGCCAATATATTCACTGTTCTGCTTCAGACAAACTCACTGATGATAGCAAAGATGTTGATTAGAACATAATTTTCATTGAGAAGCTAAAAGGTTAGGAAACCATATCAAAAAAAAGAAAAAAATAAAAAGCTTCTATTAATCTAAACAAACAAACAAACAAACAATCCTAGCTTAATCCTGTGAGGTAGATAACCTGCTTTTCAACTACCTGTGATAAGTCCAAAGAGCCTACACTGCAGATGTCCTTATTACAAATTCTGTAGGTCCAGGACAAAGCTAGAAAAGAATCCTACAACTAAACCTGCAATTTCTAAAGGTTTTTCTTTTTTTGCCCCAACTCATACCAAAATCTTCATAAAGGACAAAACAAACCATGTCAGAAACAAGCCATCTGAACAGCAACCAGTCTTCAGGTTTCAACTTGGAGACAGCTCAAGTCTAACCCACCAAGGAGATATTAGGTCATGCATGTGGAATTCACACCCAAACTAATCCACTCAGAAATTGATAATCCACATCCCAACAAAAAATTAATTGAAAAAATTGTTCCATAGTTTTTTCACAAAATATGCAGCCTATGAAGAAAGGAAAGTTGGTGTCTGGTAAAAAACTCTTTCACGGGTAGATTCCTATATGACTTTAATTCTTCTGTATGTTTGCAGATGTGTCTGAGTTTTTTCTTAATCTGGAGAGAATCTATGAAGTAGTTTCATAATTTGTATTAAAAAAAAATGGAAAAATGGGTGCTCTGAATAGTTTGAGGTTTACCTATGATGTCTGTAGGTGATCAAATTGCTAGTTCAGCCTTTAAAATCCCACATAAAGAAATGGTAGAAAATGCATTTTAAACATATTTAGTAACAGAAAAAAAAGGAATAAAATAGAACATTCCAGAGAACATTGAAACTATTACTGGCATTTTACTTATAATAACAGCTTACCCACACTTCATACAAAGCATAGAGTGCCTGTTAGGCCAAAATGTGGCTGATAATCTTTATAGAAGAAGGGTGAAATTTAAATCCAAACTCTAAGGCTCTATAGTGTAATGAGCAATAGACAGGCTATGCATTTAATTCCATTAAGTGAAATGTATTTCATTAACAAAAGTGTTAGTAGAATTAAAGCCTCACACTGAAGGAATGTGAAAATCATCAGTGGCAGCTAAAAAGCTGCTACAATATGGCACATATTGCAGAACAACTGAGACTGATGTGGGATTAAATACATATGAAATGAGTAAAAAAAAAAAGACCTGACAAAATTGTAGCAAAATTTGAATGCTAATTTATGGCATCTACTGAAAGAAGCAGGACAGCAGATCATCTGCATATAAATGGCCTCAATACATTTCTTGTGCCAGTCTGTTACCCTGCTCAAAAGGAAACAAAACATATTTTTTAACCAGACTAAAGCAAGAAATGGTCAAACGGGAGATTAATTTAGTTTCATTAGTTAAAGAGCTAGAATAATAGTATTCACTTTTTTTTAACACAATTGAGTAAATTTAAGAAAGGGTTGAAAAGGGGGTATGGAAGAGAGAAGGCAAGAAAAGAAAGGAAAGCAAAAGAAATAACAAAATATATCTCCATATTAAAGATGGAATGCCTTCACATAGATACCATGTTATGCATAATTGCACTGACCCCTTGAATTTATAATGAGAAACAGTTTTATATCTTGTGAGGCTATGAGCATCAAAAAAGACTCTGAAGAACACCATATAGGGAAATAAAAAGCACCTTAGATGCCAGGTGACAGAATAAGGTAAAATATCATAGACTTCCAAATACCAGTATGTAACAAATCCACCCATAAACATCATCATTACAGAGGCAAAAAAGGCAGTGTGAGAAAGTTTACTGTATTAATATATTTGCATTCTTATCCACTTTCCACTTTTTTTAAAGCAAACTGAAAACAAATATTACAAAGTCTAGTGAAACTAAACATGCATGGTTTTTTAATTGTTCAAAACAAAAATAATTTTAGACTTTGGTTTTCTTGTCATAAAACTCTTCTGCCTTTATTATCCACATCAGAGGGCCAGCTATTCCTTGCAATGACAATTATGTTAAATTTCTGAAGTGCCTGAAGTTTTGCTCTTTTAAATGTATAAGGGAAAACTTGTATGTATATAAATGAGTTCAGCAAGAAATAATTAAAAAATCAGCTTGTACACTGTCGAGTGATAAATAAAAAAACTAAAACATTTGATTTGTTTAATATGGGGTTCTGTTTTACCAAGATTAGTGCAAATTTCAGAAACCTTCTCTTTTAGAAGTGTTATCTACCAGTATTCAAGATTATGTATCGGAATTCACAGTGAGTTCTTCAAAACTGTAGTCATCACATCTGATTACATGGCTTCATATTATATCATGACATTCAGTACAGCTTTATCACATCTTTTTTTGAGTGTCCTACTGAAACACATCACATCTGCTAAACTCCATGAACGAAAGGGATTTGTGAGTGTTCATGTAAGTGCAGCTGTATTTTCAAAGCTACTTGGCTTCTTCCACTTGTGTCTTATGAATATAATGTCATCGAACAAGACAAAAGTCAGTCTACTGTCATTACAAAAGATCAAGTGTCTTTCTCTCTGTAAATACAGTATTAGTGTTTCCGCCTTTAATTGCTGGAACGGCTCAAGGGGTGAGCTGGATATCTGATAATTCCCTCACACGGTTTTCGAGTGGCAGTGAAATCTGAATCATCCTCCCTGGGTCTTTGCCTCCTCACCTGCATCAGGGCTTCCCCCACATGCTCCCATGTAAGCCCTTTTAACTCTCCTCCCTTCTCCAACTTCTGCACCTCGTACCATCTCCCTGGAGCACCAGGTCCTCTCGCGGAGGCTGCTCACTGCCCTGTCTGCATCTGAAGTTTAGAACTGTGTAATGACTTCACTGTTTTCTGACTTTTGTCTTTGCAGTTGAAAAAAGAGATCTGTTGATATGACAGATAGACATTTTCAGTGACCGACTGACTTGACTTAGAGACTTTTGGTATGTTCCTGGACTTGGTTCACATTGTTTGTTTTCCTGTTTGATCTCCCCCAGCAGACTTTGTTGTTTGCGGTCCATGCAGTGCAACAGGTTAGTCGAGTGAACGCAATGAAGTCTGTACTAACATCATACAGCAGTCTCCTCTCATCTCTCCAGTTACCAATGCAGTATTTTAATATATGGAATGTTCATTTTACAAGTACCATTTTAAGATTTGCTATTTAATTTCAGGAACAATACATTAATAAAGTATTTTAAATAACACTCAACTGAGAATGTTCCCATTTCATACACTGACTCCTGAAAGGTTTCCTATTTTCTGTTTCTAGTCATTTCAGTGTAACTGTATGCAGTACCTAAAATCAAACATATGTATTTATATTTCATAGGATTAAAGCCAAAGATCTGCATAAAGAAATACATTTTTAAAGACAAGGAATTTTAAGTTGCTTGCTAATCCCGGAGCATATTAATAAAACCCAGGATTAAATACTTAATTTAAATACAAATCTGGGACTCTTGTCTTTCTAACTATTTCTATATTCTAAAGGGAGGGAGAGAGAGAAAGAGCCATTCTTTCCAAGAGCAATCCAGGTCACCTAAGGTAAGCAGGACCCCCACCTCCCATACCTTTAAACTGAGGTTCCAGCTGTGAAGCAGCAACAGCAAATTTCTAGAGGAGATGGATTAATTAATGGATCTGTGGTCTTTTATTCCAGGTGAGTATTGGGAGCAGCAGTGGGATTGTAGTGTCAAAGAGGAACACATTTATTTTGTGATCTTTTTCACAAGCAGCTAATGGATGTTGATACCCATTTACCATTACAATTAGCGACAATTTGGTGTCTACACTGACACTGTTTTGAGAATCTCATCCCAGGAGTTTTGAATGGAAAATCTAGCTACTTGTTTGTTTTTTTTTTTTGGACCCGGGTCTCATGTTTCGTAAATCATTTTTATTACTTCCTTTCACTTCTTGTTTTAGCAATCCAAATCCTCTTCTCCCTTTGAGAAGTGAATGAAAGCAGTTTAGATAAACATGAATTTCAGCACCTGGATGAATTAAATCTTTCATTTCTCTGGTTGCCATGAGGAAGGTCTTTTTCATTAAAAGTGATTTGCATACTACCAAACTGTGTTCCCTGTAAGTCTTGAAGCTGATTTGAAACAGAGGGCTGATGGGCAAAAATCAACAAAATTGCTAAAGAGCTAATAAGGTCAAACAAATCAGTAAATCAGTTTTTAAAGAAATCTTTCTGGTTAAGTTTTCTGTTTGCTCAGGAACTCAGGCAATCCTATTCTTCATGCAAGTCTTACTTTTTACTTCATTACATTTATTTTTCAGAGAAGCAAAACTGAAGATTGAATTTAAGCAACCACTTTAGCCTTTTCCACTGGGTTGCGTAATGCAAAGAAATTATTCCACAAAGAGTGTAAAGCTTATCCACCTTTTCGTTACTGTGTCACTCTCTAGTGACTCCTTGTTGTATGCTTTGTCCTGTTATTAATATTCATAATTCAGTACCAGCACTTTATTCAGCAGATCTGATTTATGCAGATATCTCACTGCAAAACCCTGAGAAGGAGTGAGTAGGATTGCGTTCATCTGTTCTCATCTAGAACCCTTAGATATATTTATCAGTGCAAATATAATTTGGATTATTTTGGGTCGGACTGTCAAACGTGCTGTCTCTCATGACAATATTAAGTGGCTGGAAGAAGCTGAGGGCAGGTTCAGTTTTGTCGCATCTAGATGCTGTTTCAGGCAGAGAGAAAGTGTAAGGTGCAGAGAAGAGCTCTCTCCTCTGCTAGGCCTGGCTCAGACTGAAAGAACCCAGCTCTGCTTCTTTCCCTTATCTAATATATCTCTAAGCAAGTCTTTGTTACTTTAGTAGGTTTAACTGCAAAACTCACCATGTGGGAATAATATTAATTTATAAAATGCTATTGGATGTATCTGGCAAGTTTTAAAAACTTTGCTCTCATCTCAGAGGAATGGCAGCTGTGAACACTGAATGATGTGGGATATTTAGTTGGGAAGTAGAGGAACATTTCAATTCATGAAAAGGGGAAATAAGTTTACTGCTAGCATTTTCCTTTATTATGACAGGGACTACTTCAAGTTGATGACAGTTAGAGTCATCTGGGTTCCACTTTTGTAAAAAGAAAACATTGTGGGGAATATAAGTATCACCTGCTCCAAAACAAACAGTGAGACAGAGGCGTGCATCTGCACTCCACATATATTCAGCCTCTGTGTCTAGCGTAAGTCTTCATCTCACCCTCCAAAACACCTCTAAAACCCATTTTGTGTTTAGTGGGCTCAACCGCGTGAACAAAAGTTAAGTGTGTATGTGGAGAAGGGAGTGGAGAGAAAAAAAGTGTCAAAAACCAAAAAAAACGAGCCAAATGCAACTTTTCACAGCTCTGTCCGAAAACACTGATGCTGACTCTGGCAGTTGGCTAAACTCAATATTTGTACTATTCAAAGTATTTCCTAGAGTAATTATGGAGAAATACAAGGAAATACTGTCTTTAGAGCCAGCTATGCTAGGAGGTATTGAGTCCTTCCTTTGAAGCTGGTTTGAGTTTAGGGCACTCAGCACCTTGCAGAATCTGGCCTGTGCTAAGAGCTTATTCATCTTGTATCAGACTGACATGATTGTATGTGACAGATGAAGAGACAGAAAGAAAAATCCAAGTCATAGAGACAGCTCTGTTGACTTCAATGTATGTCACACATCTGAATCAGGCTGAATTTGTTCTTGTAGCTATAAAGATAGACTGTATTTAAAGGAATCAGATTACTGAAAATCAAGTAGAATATGAAACAAAAATATTTTTTATAATAAAGAAATAAATTTATTGTTTTGCCAAAAATGGAAAGAAAATCAGTAATATTTTTCTGTATTTGCTTCTACCAGAGCAAAATAAAACAAAAATAGTTTTTATTGTAGTTGTGTATGCTGAAAAAACATTAAATGATTTTTTCATCTGGCATTTAATGACAATGAACACCGAAATGGCTTGGAATTTTATTTATAGCAAACTTCTATATTGTTTGCCACATAATTTTAGACTAATACAAATGTATCCATCTGTGTTCAGCACCCCTGAAAAAGGCATTAAAGCAATTAAATTTTCTCTTTCTCTTTCAGTAGAAGTATACTACATGGAGAAGCACTGTATAATTTACAATATGAACAAATGCTATCAGCTTTCCCCCATGCATACTGCAAATTGTTCTCTCAGAAATGTACTACATTTTAACATTTTTTGCAAACTCAGTTACTCTTTTTTGGCCAGAATCTTGTACATGTTATCTGGTGAGAAATACATTCATTCTCATGAATATAATGTAAAATTCATTAACATCTTTATGAAATTGCTGTCAGTGGTGTTAGAACCTGACACAAAGTGAATAATAGTAAATGGAAATCTTAAGAGTGTTTTTCATCAGGTTTTTGGTGTTGATAAAATGTATATTAACAACATAGTTAATAAAATAAAACTTAAAATGCAATAATATCAGGAAGTTTATTATTAATTGTATATATGTCTATACAAACACATTGTTTGGAAATATAATACAAACATTATGTACATGTATTCTCCATATAACACTTTAGAATTTCTCAAACTTTAGAAATTCTCAGAGAAGTAGCTTTAACATCATAATTCTCATTCTACAGGTAAGGAAATTTGGTATTTAGAGAAAACTTCATCTAGTATTCTCTGCACATCTCAAGTTACTATATTCCATGTAGGATTCTGGAAATGATTTAGCATCATGACTAAATTAAACAAATTTAAAACAACAACAAAAAATTGGTATCTGTTCACTTAATCTTATTAGGCAAGTGAATTGCAGAGAAAATTCAGCAGCAGGGTTGGGGACCTTTTATCTACATAATCCTCTTTGCATCAAGAAGCCCCTCACATTCTTGCAATTCCCAAAAGAAACATTTCATTGCTACCACTGGTCAAATACTTTTTTTTAACAAAGATTTTGTCCTACAGCTCTTTGGCTACCTTAGCAGTCTGAGTTCAGAGGGGTTGAAAATTCATCAATTAAATAATTTGAAACACTGAAATATGTCGAGAGTTCTTGATTTTTTTTTCACTTTTTTTCTAGACAAGGAAATGAGTCACTAAGTATACATTCTGCTCTGTCTAAATCAGAATGTCAAAATACATACATATTTACATAGGATTCGCTATGAACAGGAGTTGACTTAAGACATTACAAGCCAATATTAACTGTGAGAGGGCACTGGGAAGAATTGACTATCCACTTATGGGGCCCAAAGCATCTGTTATCATGACCTATTCCTTAGCTCTCAGTAGTGTGATGGCATACAGCAGTCTTGTAGTGAGTGTAGAGGTGCAGATGGCAACTCAGTGGTGGGTCATATCCCAGCACTTACACTTGAATATCCAGCCCCCAATTACTGTGACAAATTCTGGCTGCATTGAAGGAAGGGTTAAATAAAAAGATCATAGCAGTTAAAGACACTGAATGGTTTCTTTAATTTTTCCTGCTTGTATTCTGAGTACCTTTAGGTACTGGATTCTGTATTAGGCACTGGAAGGCTGTTATAAGATCTCACCAGAGCCTTCTCTTCTCTAGGCTGAACAATCCCAACCCTCTCAGCCTGTGCTCTTATGGGAGGTGCTCCAGCTCCCTGATCATCTTCGTTGGCTCCTCTGGACTTGCTCCAACAGGTCCACTTTTTTCTTGGCTGGGGGCCCCAGAGATGGACACAGTACTCCAGGTGAGGTCTAACAAGACCAGAGTAAAGGGTAAGAGTCACCTCCTTCAGCCTGCTGGTCACCTCAAAAATACATCCCTTCTGTATGAAAAAATGCATTGGAAGCCCTCAAAATCAAGTGTGTATCATCTTAATCAGCCAAATCCCACCTCTCATCCCATCCAAAATTCACTAATTATGTAAATTCCCATGCCACCTTTTCAGTGCTTTTTACTTGGTTCTCTTCCCCATACCCTTTGGTCCCTAAGTATTACTAAATAACAAAACTTTGTGCAATTATCTGTTTTCATTACTGTCAGTACAGGACTGTTTCTCCAAGGGTCCGCAGACAATTGTGTCAACTTTTTGAAGAGTTTATTCCTGAGTGTGTGATGAATTACTCCATAACCCTAGACTGTTCCTGGATGTCCAAGGCGCTAGAGACTGTACAAGGAGATAAAACTGCTTGAGAATCAAAGACCAGAGATCTGGTGACAAGTGAATGAAATTCTTGCCCCTTAGAAGATTTCTCCAGTCCACACATACCCATTTGGAATGATCTGAAGAGCCCTGGCACTGGTTTTCACATAAGAACTGCCCCTCTTGCCCCAACCACATCCTTTCAGCCCAGCTCTGTGACTAGGATGGGATTTTCTTATGTTTTCTGATGTTGTACCCTGGTTCCTGAGGTAGAAACTAAAGATGTCATAACCACTATTAGTTAATTTATTTTTATTTTATTCTTTGATTAAATTCCTCCCATTTTCCAATTCCTTTTCCCAAAGAAATCACATTGTAGTTAAAGCTCAACCACTAACATAGATACACCTCTCCACCAATAAACATGAGATTCAAATATATTTAGTAAGTCCACCCTGACAGCTGAAGCTGCAACAGTCACTTGGTGCAACCTTTTTTTCTTTATAAAAGGGAAAAAAAGTGTCGTAAGCTTTTGTATTAATATAAACACATGGATAATGCATGAATATTGTCACAAGCTTTGATAGTGAAATGGAAGACTGTTTTGCATTGTGCTCATTAAGACAGGCTCATCTAAAGAGCATGTTTGACATCAGAAGCCAGTTAAGTCTCCAGCTCTACACAGTAAGAATGATAAACTTCCAATGTCTAGGTCTTGACCCTCAGCAAGCCCTCTCCTCCAGCTGCACAATGACAGACTCACCATTCTTAGACAGAGTTAACAGCAGTGGATCTGGCTGTAAGGTTTTGGTGATAGTTATACCAGTATAACTACTAATGGAAACTATCACCTTATCCAATGGAAACCATTATTTTGCAGCAAGGCTGGAATCAGCCCCCCTTGGTATAATCAAAAAAGGTACTCTTAAAAAAAAAATTTAAAAAATCAGGAAATAGTATCTGTTAAACATTAGTTTAAATGCATGCCTTCAGTTTGTGAACTGATGCAACTTAGTTGTGTAAACATATCCAGTATGACAGTACTGGACAGTCCAGTATGACTATAACCAATGGGGACTGTTAACTATGACCAACGGGGAATGTACTGCCTTCCTGCTGCACATATGAACAAGTTGATGTGATGTTCAGCATGCTGTTTATACAGAGGGATGTGCAAAATGTGTTTGGAAAATAAATACATTACTGAGACCCTTTTAGACATGCAAATACCAACGGAAGTTAGGAAACAGAAGCAGAAGTTTGTGGCTGTGTTTAATGTAGGTGATAAAAATTTTTTAATGATAGATGTTAAGTAGTTCATCCGAATAAAGTGATTTCTTGTTTACTTCTTATGAATTCAGCCAGGATTAGAAATTAGTTGAAATCTTTCCACTGTTTGATGTCAGCTTCTGAAAGTCAGTTTAAGAAAAAAATATTAAAGTACCAAAGCTAAACCAAAATGAATAGATTTGATGGCTTTCTAACTGCAATGGAGTAGGAAACCTAACTCATTGTTACTATATCCAAAACATTTTAAAAGTACAAGTAAGGAATGCATCTCTATCATCTGAGTTTAATACAAAATCATGTTCCTCTCCTGTCACACAGAGAATTTGTTATAGATTTTATCTGCAATAAAAGCTATGTCAGTAGTGCCACATAATACATTTGTAAAGGTTAGAGATATTTTAACCCACATCTGTGATCAGAATTTTAATGACAAGCATATCCTCTGAAGCAGTACTAAGAGAGGAAAACTCTTCTGTAGATATTAATGCAAATCAGTGTAGAACAATGCCTACACAATATTGCAATAGGGTCATCATGAATCATGTCCTTGAAATTACAAATATGTGACATAAGTAAAAATATATTATTACAAATTCTGTCAATCTCCTGTCCTTGTCAGGGGTTTCTGTTTTTGCAATCCAGAGAGATTAAACCATTTTATTGCTTAAACTGTCACGAAGACCTGCAAAACAGAACAGCTGAATTACTTTAATGACTTTCTTTTTGAAATACGCATTCTTACAAATCGTGCATAATGAACAGTGAATTCACAGATGTAATGTTTCTTTCTGTTTGTATTTAATTAAAAAAAATTAATTTATTTCCATCTTGAACTTTGCTAATTAGGTGAGAAAATTAGGGAAGAAAACCCTAACCAACAGAAATTTTGTTCATGTCAAAGGGCTTGAAGGATTAAATTTTATATTTGAAATTAGAAACAGTTTAACATGGGGAATTAAAATTTTGATATAGATAGGTGGCACTTCCTCTTTAATCAGCCTCTCTATTGGTGAAACTGTTCTGTGGGACTACAATGTCTGGTTTAATTGTTCTTGTTTTTTTTAGTTGGTTTGAGATGATAAAATTTTTTGGAAGATGCAGCTTAACAATGCCTTAGGAAAAAACCCACCATAGCTTAAATGAATGGGAAGTCTATTGTATGGGTTCCACTAAGAAAAGTGGAACTGATGATTTGAACTTGTTTTACTTGGGTAGAGCAAGACATGGAAGAAGGACTGTTTCCCTGCTTGAAAAAAAGATACAGATCCAAAATAAACCTCTTGGGTTATAGGTCTCTGACCATAACTACTCATACTACTTAAGGCTCATTTTGGCATTTGATCATCTTTATTGGAACTGCAAGACTCATTTCAGGTAAACGATAATTTAATTAGTGGGCTCCATACAATGTTTCAACTTTTACCTTTTCCCCTTAAAATAAAAAAGTTTCTAGAAAGCACTGGCAAAAGTCTTGCTTTGATTAACCTTTTATCTTCAAGCCTTAGATCAGTATCAGGACTTTTTTTTTTTTTTTTTTTTTTTTTTTGTCTTGCAGCATTACTGAATGTCCACGTTACGTTTTGTAATTATCCATAAGATTTGTGTAGTATAATGCAAAACTGCTTGCTTTTAGGGACATCTGCTATAAATAAAATGATACCATAAATTTTCCAAGACAGCCATCACCTACCTTGTTACAGAAGCAAAAAGTCTTGGCTTCCCAGAGCAGGTCCCTTTCAGCCTCTTGTCAGAGAGGTCAACAGCATTTACTTTTGTGCTTTTTCTAGGTACCCTCCCCCACTTTAATGAAATTAGTATGTAATGCTTTCGACGCCTGCACGTATCAGCTTTCACTCTTTGGGGAAACATGTGAACATCATTAAAACATAGTTTCTCCCTTTCTTTTCAAAAATATTTCCTTAACAAACTTTATGAAATTCAAACTCAGGGCCTTCATTCCAATGCTGTCTTTAATAAAGTGGCATCTGCTAATGCTAGTAAACATAAGCATCTGTTAGGAACCCCTATCTACATGAGGAGGGAGATCTCAACATGGGTATAACATTTACTATAAAGGTGCCATCTCTGGAGCCTGATTAGGTATTTGCTTTACTCTTGGGAACATTGTTCAAATCTTTTATCCTTTGCTTTGAAAAGCAAAAGAAATTAAAAGAATTTTTAATGATATTGTTTCTGTCACTTTTAATATTAAATGCTACACTGTGCCATAGGGAAGGCCATGCATAACTCTTGTCTGCTGGAAAGCTTCACAGCATAGCTGGGGAGTGGGTTTGCTGTTGATCTCTTTATAAAGCACGCTCTTCTCTGTAGTGGTTTGCTCTATAAGCTTGTTAAGAGAGGAATGAATTGTGAGTGAGCTGATGACTTGCTCACCTCAATGAGGCAAGAATTATGTTCTTGCATTCTTTGAAAAGTTCATGAGCAACGTCTACTCAGGTTCTCTATATGCCTTTTCTTCATGAGACTCTCAAATATCTGAACTGTGGTAGGCCTTGTCATTTTTCTAGTGTATTTACCTTCCGGTATGTAAAGAGCAAAGGTGCTTTTCAAGTTGAGCAGGATATGAAGGCTCCTTCTCTGGTAAGATAACCTCAAATGGTTTTGCAGCTGGGTAAGACTGAAGTAAGTGTTTCTGATGAATTAGTCAAAATGGCATGTTTGGGGATGAAATACGGTGCTAGTCACAGGTTTTTGAAACAGCAGCCATAGGAAGTGGTTTTTTCTACTAAATTTCTGTAGGGCGAGCTAGTTACACTTCAGAGTTTTTCCTTTTTCTATCAAAATCCCTTATTTCTATTAGATAATAACATTAAAGTAGGTTAGAAACTGTACCAGCAACACAAGCTGTGAACAGTCGTGAATCAATTCTCACCCCAAAATGAATGCAAGAGCATTTCTTTTTCAGAGTTAAATTTGGGTTTCTTATACAGGCACGTGACCAATACAGCAGGGATGATAAGGAAAACACCAAATATGCTGGGACTTGTGGTATGTCAATGAGAGGTGATAACACAGAAATAATAGCATTCCATGTGGGACTCCCTTGCTTTTGTGACTGGAGAAATATCTCATACCAGCAATGAACAGTCAACATATCTTTATGCTGTTTTACCTCTTTATTCTATAGTACCTTACTTGTACTTTGCTACAAAGGGAGTTGTAAAACTGCATTTTGCAGTTTTTTTGTATGACATACAAAAGGATGTATGCTTAGTAGTACCTCCCTAATGAGAGTTTATTCTTTAGGCATCTCTGATATCTATTTTGTAAGGTACAGCTGTCCAGGACACTTGGGGAGAAATAGATAAGATAAAATTAATATGGTTTAATTAGGCTGCAACTTTATTTACTTATCTCATTTTGAAACTACTGATAAAGGAGTGCAAATGCTAATACTTAATTTAATTATTTTCACTAGTTAAAGTCTGTTAATGTGTCCTCTGTTCTACCACAACAGTTTCCTGAATGGGAGGAATTGGAAAGCATGGAGAAATAGAGGGAATTGTGGAGAATTTGGGAATTCCCAAATGCTAGAACCGCACCAAGACTTGCACTATGCAAGGGGGGGGAGAGGCTAAATGTCAAGGACGGCTGTTTGCTTTCCATAGGAGAAAAAAAACATTTTTAGTTTGTGAAAAGCATGCATTACCCATTCCATATCATGTCCTAAATTCTCTATAGATTTTTGGTTGCCTTATGTTCTTTCTTTTTTTTTTTTTTTTTTTTTTTTTTTTTTTTTTTTTTTTTTTTTTTTAGGGGAAACTTTATTGCATTTTTTCTAGTAATAAGATGCTTTTCAATGAAATATTCTAATTTAATGACTTTTTGTTCAAATATATGATTTTAAGCGTGTCCTTTTCAGCCTGAACTATAGACAAAACTGAAAAAGCACATTTTGTGTTAGACTGTAGAATGATACCAGTTTTTGAGACACTGGTAAATTCTTAATTGTGCAAGTTTATGGCCTGATCTTGGAAGGACCGATTACTCACTTGTATACTCAGTGTTCAAATTATTCACATACTTGTATGTATTTTGCTAAAATATAGGCTTTATAACATATCACAGAATCACAGAATCATCAAGGTTGGAAAAGACCTTGAAGATCATCCAGTCCAACCATTAAACTCGCACTGACAGTTCCCAACTACACCAGATCCCTCAGCGCTATGTCAGCCCAACTCTTAAACCCCTCCAGGGACGGGGACTCCACCACCTCCCTGGGCAGCCCGTTCCAACACCCAACAACCCCTTCTGGAAAGAAATGCTGCCTAATATCCAGACTAAACCTTCCCTGGAGCAACTTGAGGCCATTACCTCTTGTCTTATCGCTTGTTACTTCGTTGAAGAGACTCATCCCCAGCTCTCTGCACCCTCCTTTCAGGGAGCTGTAGAGGGCGATGAGGTCTCCCCTCAGCCTCCTCTTCTCCAGACTAAACATCCCCAGTTCCCTCAGCCGCTCCCTGTACGACCTGTGCTCCAGACCCTGCACCAGCTTTGTTGCCCTTTGGACACGCATATAGGTTAAGGCAAAGACATAGATCTTCATGAGGCAATCTCTGAACAAACCTCAATAAAATATAAGGGTTACAAAAGAAGTTTTAGATGGATGCCTTTTACAAAAGTGTTTAGGCCTTATGATTGTTATCTAATATAGCCAATATTTGTGAGCCATTTATTAGGGGGGGAAAAAAGAAAAAAATAAAGACAATGGAGAAGCAATTTTTAACTAGACACTGCAAGTAATGTCTTTCTCAACCAACCCGAACCTTGCAAATCTTGAATCTTTACCATCCAGATCAGCAGAACTCTTAATAGTAGTAAGGTTAACAAGAATAATGATGTGAATATTTAAAGGCACAACTGAGAATTAAAAATAAATAACATTGCTACTTGCTGGCAGTGACTATACAACATGTAGTAGCCCATCTATACTTCTATGTTTACAAAATATTACTACCTTTACTTTTTAAATATGCATTTCTCCTTTCTTTTTTTTGTAACTTTTTAATAAAAATTTGTCTTATCCTATCTATAAAATGCTAGAATATGTGCTATATAAAGTACCTTGTACTCAGTCTCAACATTAGTTTTTTTATTGCCTTCAGATTTTGTTTCCTAACAACATAGGTGCTTTAGGATCAGCTAAACCAAATCTTGTTCTCATGAGACTTAGCCTTACTTTGAGGTGTTAAGCGAAAAACCCATCCAATGAATGGCTATGAAATACCAATAAAGCATTTCTTTCACCTACTTTATGTATTTCACTAATACTTATGTTTAAAAATATTATTATTATTTTATGATTACAATGTGATTTCATGACAATAAAATGTATGGTTTTCTTTAACTGATTTTCCATTATGATACCTCTCAACTTTTGGCATATTGGAACTGTATTAGTATCTTCAAGAGAACATGAGCAAATTCTGTACCTAACTACTTGAATTTCAAGAACTGAGCATCAGTCATGAGCATCAGCCTTATAAAATCCTGTTCCAGTTTTATGCATCTCTCTCTCTGTCTTTTCTAGCAACTGGGGACATTCTTAGGAGAGACGACTAGACTGCTCCCAGAAGGTTCCCCTTTGCAGGATAGGTTACACGTCAGCCACTGTGGTGTTGGTGCAGGCTGTAGTACAGATGGTAAGGAGGTCTTCAAGACAGCTCATAAGCATAGATATAAGGAGGCAGATGATGAAAGACCTTACATTATTACTTGGTGAATACAGCCGACTGACTGGCTATTTGTATGTTATAGACGCATTGACACTTGCTCACCCATTGTCAGAGTACAAGACTCGAATGGTTCTGCTTAAGGTGAATTATATAGCCTAGTCAATGTTAGCATAAATACAACTTTTATACCAATTACTTTCATGTAACCTGTGCTCTACTTATTTGAGAAGTGTTTGAAGATTTTTTTTATTTTATTTTTAATGTATTGGTACTTAACCTTTTTATCTCCCCAATCTGTAATACAGCTCTAATTATAGTAATTAAAGGTGAAGAAACAATTAGAAATGTGGAAAAATGAACCCAACATAATTTTACACAGATCTAAGTCACAAACTTAGGCCAGTAATATAAAAGAGGTTGTTTTGTTTTGTTTTGTTTTTTTCCTATGGGGAAAAAAAAAAAAGGTTTTTTCAGCTCCAGAGTGATATTACAATACTCTTTTCTAGCTCAATAGTTTATGGTTACACAACCATAAGCCTGTAGCTGGTTAAGAACTGAAGAATGATTTGGAATGAATAGTTTTGCTTGCCAGTTTAATTTCTTTCTTACAAAGGATCTGTCCTTTCAAAAGAGTGGTCCCTGGCTGATATAGAAACAGAACATGGAGTATATGAAATATAACAAACACCCCGAGTAAAAAAAAAAACAAAAAACATATTAGCTGGCAACTCTATACATAAATAATAAGTTTGAAAATCATGGTTTTAATAAGATGGGGTGTTTTGCTGATCCCTGCAGTAGGAACACTGTAATAATTCATGCACGAGCTGACTAGGGAGAGACTGTCATACTCCAGGACAAATAGTCATGAGGAATGTTCCAGCAGCAAGGAAGATGGAGTGTTAGTACATTAAGCAAAAACTTTGGGAGATCTGGGAGATCAAAAGCACATTGTTTAGAAATAGGTCCAAGAAGCTTGAGGCACATGCCGTTGTCCTTCCTGCATCTGGTTACAACTATAGCATTGCAGCTGTAGCTCAGGTAATGGAGCAGATCTTGCTCCTTTACTTTCACCAAAGCTAACTGAGCTCATGCAGTTCTTAGCTAAGGTTTCAGCAGTTGAAGCGTTGGTGATTTCAGATGCAGTGCTTATGTAGTCCTTGTTTTAGGGGAAGTGGAGTGAGCTTCCAGATGGCTGAAAACAGTCTGGGGGCTGGAGCACTTTGATGTTCCAAACAGTTGCAAATTGAATGTCTGTATATGCCTTACACACTGAAAATGAGTCTTAGGTAAGGTTGAGGGTCCAGTAATGCTTAAAACCTGATATGTGGCCTCATAAGCCCAAAAATCCTTTTTTTTTTTTTTTTTTTTTTTTTTTTTTTTTTTTTTTTTTTTTTTTTTTTTTTTTTTTTTTGTCCTACCTGGAACATCTTTGGGTATATATAGATATGCACTGTGCACACTGCTTTGGACAGCTATCGTAAATGGGAAGTCCCTATAGCACCATCAGAAACCAAAATCTAGGTGAGGAAGTGCTTAAGTTCCTGAGCAATGTTCATTTCCACACATCAGAAGATTTACAAGCCATAACCACCACAATGAGTGAGTCACCAGATTTTATGGAATTAATATACATCTCCTATCTTATACAGCTATGTCATAACAAATAATGCAAATAGCATATAAAGCAAGACTAGCTTCACCAGCAGGAAAAATAAAAGAGAGAGCACGGATTTTAATTTATCAGGGCATTCAAGTGTAAAAAGGGGGAAGTGTTCTAGGTTGTACTCCCAGCATTTTATTTCAGAGTGGTTTTTGTCAATAATTGTTTAATATGACATGTATTCAACAAGTCCTCCAGCATCTCTCTAAAGAGAAAAAAATCATGCACAGTTCGTTCAAGGAATACAAATAAATGCTTATGCCTAGGAGTTGTTACCTTCAATTAGAAGGGTTGGGTTACAGACTTCTTTACTCAGTATTTCCTAAGGTATTCCTCATCCATATACTGGGGACATGATGAATATTTCCTCTGGCATTTCTTCTGGTGAATTACAAGCACCTCCTGATCTGAAAAAATACTGTGTGACTCTGTGTGTGTCATGCCAAGTCTGAGCTAATTAGACACTTTTCCCAGTTATTCCCAGCTATTTATAGAGATTTTGCTAAAAAAATTCCCCATGAAACAGTCTTTTTTTTCTAGGCATGGCTGGGGAAGTCCAAGTTTTTTATCAGTGTCGAGTGTAGGCTTATTCCTGTTGGCTTAGTTCAAGGCAGTGCTCTTGGTTTGTTATCCACCTATTTTCACCTGAATATTGTAGTGAAAAGCTGAATACTTTAATCTTGCTTTGAGATCTTATTCTACATGTCAGACACATGGTTGTTAAATTCAAAGTCTCTAGACCTTACAGAGGCAACAAATCTTTACAGAATATGACCTTTTGTCTACTGGACTCCAAGTTTCCCCTCTGCAAAAAGAAATAGTAGGTTTTTCCCTACCTCACTGAAGTGGATATTAAAGTCCTCCCTTAATGAATGAAATCTTGGCTCTGTCAGAGTCAATGTCAAAACTTACATTGACTCCAATATGTCCAGGTTTTATCTAATATTTCGGATGCTCGTATTGCTGCCATGTGTGAACTGTGACAAACCCTGAGTGTTCTGCATATGGAGTAAAATATAACCTTGTGCACTCATCTGACGACTCCCTCTGTGTCACTTACTTTTGCCTCCTTCACTCTCCACATACATTTAAACTCTCCACATACATTTAATGTGTCTATAATTTTCTTGATGATTTGCATTCCTTGTTTTAATATTACAACCATATTTGCTGGCTTCCTGCCTGGTCTCTTGGACGCATCTGACAGTTTGTGCTTTCATTTCTAATTCAGCTATTTTTCTATCCTCTACGATTTTTTTTCATATCCCTTCCTATATTCTTTAAAACTTTGCCCTTGACCTTTGTCTTCCTTTGGCAGAACTAAAAAACAAAAACTTCTTGGATTAATGTGCTTTGCACTTCCAGCTGTAGTGTGTCTCATTTGAAAGTTTTTCTTTGCATTTGCAATATCTTTATCTGCTCTGAAGCATAATAGAGATTCAATTTATATACTGCTTTTAACATCAAGCAGTCAGTTCAAAGTCCTTTATAAAATGGGGAAAGAGGAAGCTAAACTTGAATAGTCTCTGCAAATAGAAAAGTTTTCAGGCTAGATTTAAATTGAGATAGCGTAAGGTCATTCTACATATTATCATGTTTCTTTCTTTACTTTCAGTGCTCCCTACTTACTTATTTTGTATTAAACATTATACTAAGTGAACTTTCCATTCTTTTGCAGCTTTTTTGTTGCTAATTGGTGTACATACTTGAGGGAAAGTTTTTTTCTTATAGGCTTTCATGCATACATTTTTGAGTCTTTTGTTATGACTTCACCATTATTTTTAGACATGGGCAAAAATCAAACTTCATCAGGTGGTTGCCTGGATGCTCAAGTTTAGCATCACATGTAAGTCTCCAGGGCAGCTTCATTCTCTGGCAGAAATTCAGCCACTATTCACTCTCAGGAACATTAATTTACCACATTTCTTGAAAGTTATTTGCTTATAATAGACAGTTCCTAGGGATTTAGAAGAGACCTTTTTTTTTTTTTTTTTTTTTTTTTCCCAAACTGAGGTTATCAGACACAACCAGGATTTGCAGTTCTGGCTTGAAGCTACTACAATAACACAAACTCAGTCTGATTTGTCTAATGTCATGATGAGAGGCATTATTAAAGCTTGACATGGACAGGGGTTGTAGAAAACACTTTGATTCTGTAACCCAGAGACTTTCACAGACATGCTGTGTCACTGTAAGTCTTTCTCCTCTTATGATTATCTCTCTGTAATGTAACATTATTGTACTGGAACTCTCAGTGACTAATTTCTCAGAGTATTACATCTTTCTATTATAAGGAATCCTTCTTACTGTCGTTCCTAGATCAGGATTATGCAGAAAGACTAATGAATACTCAGGGATTAATCATTACCATAACCATGGATCAAGCTCTGGGAGAGGAAGAAGTAGGAAAACATCCACCATTTATCATTCCAGAGGGATTCATGAGGCAACTCTTTATCCAGAATAAAGTGCAAATAAAAAAAACTAACACATTGTAACAACTGCAGGTTTTATTTATTTTTTTAAAAATCCCCTCTAAATTCCCAGTCATGAGTTTGCCTTTGATAAGATACTCCAGTGGACTTCTGGCCACAATGACCAATACACATGCTCCGAGGAGCTTGAGAGTGAGTGACAGCTCTGTGCCCTACCTCATCCTGTCTTTAGGAACTTCTTGACAGTCTTCTAACCTGAAGAAGGTCATCATAGTAACAGTGAAATTGATAAGGGAAAATTAAAGATATATAAGCTAAAGCACAGAGACTTTTATTCTTCTTTTGTTTCATGAATTATTATTCTTTTACAAGAAGTACGTTGTATCTCCCCAACACCGATTTGGAGATATTTGCTGGTCCCATATTTCCAATCTGTCATTGAAAGGAAAGAGTTTACCTGGTACTTCAGTGCAAACTTCTGAGGTATAAAATGGAAAATATTTGCTTTAACATACATCAGAGAATTTCCTTAAACCTTTACTGCTTGATTCCATTTGTCTGTGACTGAATGGTTACTGCAATCACTTCACTTTGCCTTTATATCATACTTTGCAATGAATGGAAAGCATTACTAGATTCTATTTCTCTCAAAATCATTCCTGAAAAGTTCTGTGATTACCAGTCTCCTCTTTTCAATATATCTTTGGAAGACAGAGTAGAGGGCAGAAATATTGATGGAAAGTAAATACAGTGAGAGGCACTTGTTGAATCAGTGATCTTGCTATTAGTAGCATCGATCAACACACGTTTCCAAGAGCTCTGTAAACCACAGCTTCACTCACTTTCTCTTTAGTAGTCTGTCTCACTATGGTGTACTGCATGTCAAGCTATTTTACATGGAGTACTTTATGGTTTTTGACTCTGTTTGCAACCTAAAGCTGGCATAATACTTAACAATTCTTTCCAATCAAGTAATATTGATTTCAGGCTTTTTAAGTGCTGTATCTGTACAATTCTCTTCTCTGCTGAGCATGGTCTGATTCTCTCTTTAAAGAGGCTGCCTCATTCCACTCTTCTTCAAAGGAACTGTTCTTCTCAGCTCTTCTTTTCCTCCTGATAGACTTGGCTCACACTTCTCTTCCCACTGCCAGTACTATTGGCCTACTTTGTTACGCTCTGATGGAGACATCCTTCCCTACTTGGCTGCAGTTGGCCTATTCCACTCAGCTCAGATTAAGCTCTCTAACTCTGCTCTTTTTTTGCTCTGATACGGTCATTCTCCTGTAATCCTCTGTGCTTTTCTATAATCATTCTGCTCATCATTTGTAGAAAGCTGTCTTGGTAATCAGATTCCCTCCATATGGAATTTAATCCAGGTATTTGCTAATGACCACTAAGACTGGTAGCTGCTTTCTCCTGGCATGTTTTTGATAGAAAAGCTATACTGTGTATCTGTCATATGTTCTGTAAAAAATATACACTCCTACATTAACGTAAAATGATCTGTGTAAGAGCGTATCAGTACAAGGCTGTGAACAGTCCTTGTACATCTTTTGGGAACCAGAGAGAAATGGACCCATGTAAATGCTAGTTATATGCTTATTGTTACAGAAGCACATATTACAGAGGCATAAAGGGTTCCCACTGATAGTATTAAAAAACTCCTTACTAAATCCTTCATTGAGTGTATCAATGTCAGTGCACCTGCCCTGGTGGCTGTGCAGAAAGCTTTCAAAAATGTGTATAAACTTAGGCTAAGAACACGCCTAATTCCATGGTGTTTACAAATTGCTAATTATTTGGTTCCTGATTTGTATTAAATATGAAAGAATTTTAAGTATCCTTTTGCATGTTGCTATTGGTATGTCCTAGTCACAACGGTTCTAGCCATTTCTGATATAAAAAAAATCATTACCTTTCTGCTTGTTTAATACAATCACTGCTCAAAACATTGCAGATTTTTTTTAGTGGGTGTGGGTTTTTTTTTTTTTTTTTTTTTTTTTTTTCTTTTTCCAGTAGTTGCAATAATCCAGATAAAATGCCCAAGAATTAAACAAATGAGAAAGTACAATTAATTCATGAAAGTCCTCTTTGAAAATTTTGGCCCATATTAATCTGTCTTTGTCTATGTATTCATCCTATTTCTTAATTCACCTATTGTACATTATTAAAAAGTATAAAATCATTACTGTGAACATTAATTTTGACTGAAGCATCACCAATTTTAACCAACATGCTTGTATGAATCAGAGCATGATAAAAAACATTTGACTTCATAAATCTTTTACTTCTGAATGGCTGATGAAAAAAGAAAGGGTCTATAAAGCCGTGAATACCTTCTTGGTAAATGATGCAAAAAGTTCTATAAAAAGTAATTGATAATTTTGAGATCAGTGAAAAAAATTATAAATCTGTCTCTTTTATGAAGTCTCTTGTGTGAAATATGGAATGGTTTAGGCTATAAAATATATGCTTACCAGCAGGAGATTCAATCAACAGCTTTAAACAAGATATTTACGGATGAAAACAGAAGCAATAGATAAGCAATTCAGAAATTACATTTATTTATATTTTTATTCTCTTGCTCATTCTCACTTAAAATAAACTATTACAACATTATACATGGTTAATTACTTCTTCTGGAAACTGAAATATTTAGTTCCAGCACCTTTTCTCAATGGACTTGCAAGACCCTATTTAGAATTCATGTATATGGTGCGTTGCACATCTTAAAACCATAAAGACCATGTCAGGGGCTCTAAGGAATAATAAAATATTAATTTGATGGCAAAAATTAAGTGGCTTAAAGAAAGAAGCTGTTGTTTATCCCATGAGTGGCTTTTAAGACATTGATGTCTGGTTTTGAATGTGTCTATTCTTAGCCAGACTAACCACACATAATGAGACCTAAGTAACTATCTGACTTCAATCAAGCAACTCACATATGGAAAGCCACCAATTTTCCCTCTGTCAGGTTCTCAGTATGAGAAAGGACATTTCCTCCTTCTGGACTCTTCTAATTTTGGTAATAATATAAAAAGGCCTGTTTCATCTCTGAACTTGCAGAAAAGTCATGTCCTTAAAGAAAAGACACTCTCGTCACACATGAAGAATTACATGGGAAGAAGCACACAGAACGTGTGCATCTTATGTGATATCCTAATTCACTGAGAAAATAGAAAAACCTAACCGACCATGAATAAGGAAACAAATAAATTAATTATATGCTTGTTAAAATAAATGAATGGTTTTGATGCTCTGCTGTTTCAAGAGGATTAATTCAATTTACAGTGCCTAAGGATCCAGCCTATAGTTTAGTAGAGGTATATACTGTGTCATCAGGTTTAAATAAGAAAACTGGGGATGTACTTTGCTCTCAGTGACTGCCACTGCTAGTCATAGGAGTACGGTCAAAATACCAGTTTACCTGAAGAATACTGCACTATAAACTGTTTTAAAGTTAGAAAAAGACTACTGTGATTTCTAATAACATTTAAAATTAATCACAAAACATGATAATAATTAACTTATTTTCATATGAATAAAAATTGAAAGGAAAAACATTACTTCCAGAGCTATTTTTGTAGTGGTTATAGGGAGTAGTGGCAACTTCTCATTTTGTTCTTTTGATCAACAATTTGCAGATTAAATCAGAGAAAATACAAATGCTGAAAAGGAAATTTTTCAAAAGTATCTTTTGAATATTCAAGGTTCCTGGTCATACTCTATCTTCTTCCTCTGTTGACATATTCTTCAAAGCAAGGCAAAATGTTGAATACGTTCTAATGTAGCACCAGATAGTCTAAAGATTTTAAGCAACATAATGTGAAAGCATTGGCAAAAGGACAGAAGATGGGAGAAGAGCCAGTAGAAAAGGGAGAGACTGTGGCAGCACATGGGTGATCAGAAAAGGATCTATTTCACAGCTCAGAGAGGTGCAAAGAGCAAGAGTCACGGAACTTACCCCAAGACTGTAATTCTTTTGAGATGTTCTGGTGAAATCATTCTTCTTATCCCTTGAAGTTAATGATCAGAAGGACAAAATGAAACTGTGACCCATGGTCCTTGAGGAAAATAAAAGGAAAAAAGGACAAAATTTTGCATTGTACAAGTCCCGGGTCTCTTCAAGGACAGAACAGCTGGATGTGTTGTTTGCTGGCTCATGTCATTGGCATGTGTGTCTTAGCAGACTTCAGCATTCTCGCAATTAGTATTACAATTATTTTTAGAGAGACAGTGGCCTCTGAATGTAGATGTGTTACATACGGTTGGTTATGCATACATGTCAACTATTTCAGCAGAAATGAGGAGAAAAGTAGAGACTTGGATATTATGTTTGGCTTTTATGTTTTAGATACTTTGCTTTGCTGATGCGTCTGGTATTCATTTTGTCACATAATTATACTGGGTCGCCTTCAGTTTAGAAAATCAGGTTTACTTTCTTTTTCAGGAAAGAGATGACAAGTGATATTTTAATCTTTCCAAGCAGTTTCAATACCAAGCATTCCTATCACATATCGGTTTTGGGAGGGGAGTTTACAACTTTGAGTTACTACATCTGCAGTTTTGTCCACTCTCAGGTAGACATGACTGCCAACAGCAAAAGAGGTAGAAGAGTTTGGAATTGGATCTCAGTTAAGGTTATACAGCATCAACAGTGTCAGGCTCAAGGGAGGCATTCAGCAATCTATATCTGCTATATAAACCACCAAACGTCTCCATCTGACAGCTTTTCAAAATAGCTACTTTGGCATCGCTTCTTTGGGCACAGTATGTTCTGGATAATTTATATACTCTATATATTCAGCTGTGTACTAATTAACTCTTTGTCTTTTGGAGATCTGATTTCCTGTTTAAGGCATTTAACATTGTGCCACTGCAGTCCAAGGGGAAAAATTCTTTTTAGCATTTACCTGCGTTAAATTCCGAGCAATTCAGATGGCCTCAGTGGACTTATACTGCCTTTAGAGAGCAGAATTTGATCCTCTCAGTGGAAGTAACAAACAGCTATAATTAACTCCATTTGAAAAGAAAAAAAAAAAGTGCAAACTGATTTTACCTTCTTTTCTCACCATTTGTTTTTTATGTGCCAAAGGACACTTAGCAAAGGACAGCACAAAGCTTTTCAAGGAGGATCACTCAAGTCATTAAAGTCAACAGTAAGACAGAACTTAGATTTTGAATCAGGCCCCCATGAAAATTGCTCAAGGGGCAGTGACTTTCAAGGGGCAGCGACTTTCAAGATTTTAGTTTTTAAATTTTGATCTCGACCAGTGGGATTAACTGAATGCAATTGGTTCTGAGAAAAGTGTCAATGTGAAGGAAATTAGTGTTTAGGCTTTATTGTTTTGCGGCCTTGTGCTTATTGAGTTAGGGATGTGGAAAACCCTGTCACTATTAGAAGCTTGTATTTAAAAGCAATTTGTAGTAAATTAGATACGTAGAGCAGCACACAGGATACTAAAAAGCAAGCTGAGAAAGGCATGAGAAGTTACTTGTGCATTCCAGACAAAGGAACTGCTATCTATTAAACTTTCCCTACTTGTATTCAAAATGTATATTTCTCTTGTATTTTTTTTTTTCTTTTACATTTTTAATGATGGATATGAAATCTTTTTTTCACAATGTTTTATGAAGAGATAGATGCCACTTAACCTGCATTGGATATGAGATTTAGTGTTTTGAATATCTGAATGTGTGCTTGTGTGTACATTTACCTTTTCGTACTGAAATATTTCATTTAAACAATTATACTGCAAAATACATAAGGTTGAGAAATGCTGAAAGCTTTGGGATGTTTAAAGATCTTTAAATGCACTTGGTGGCTACCTGCGTTTTGTAGCAAAGTCATTTAACTTTGTTCATTATTAAAACTAATCCAGCTGGCTTGATTTGCATTCCTTTTATGATCCACAATAAACTGTGTAGCATACATTAAACAAAATATCTATCAGGCTTATTATTACCAGAATATTTTTATTTTATTATTAGCTTGCATAGGAAATATTAGATGTGTGATTAACATGTATGGTAGACCATACAACAAGGTATTTCATTGAGATACATATTGGAGTCCTCTCTGCTTACTGTTATATTGAAGTTTCCTGGATCACATGTGGACATTTAGTTTTATGAAATAATTTTCAATATAGAAAGAGACAAGAAATTAAACCTAAGTGTTCTGAAATTCACTTACAAAACCCAGTTACTTTAATTTTGATTTTTAAATTTGTTATTAAACCCAGAAAATTTTGAATTAAAAACTGTTAAAATTAGAGTGCCACAACATTGTCAGAACTGTATTCTAGGGTGCTTTTTTTGAAAGATAATTCTGACAAAAGTAGAAGTGACCTTGTACTGTGTTGACAGAGTTGAATATTGCAGAGCAATATGATTCCATCTAAATTTCTCTGACCAGGGCTACTAATAATTAGTGGAAGGTTTTGAAGTTCCCATCACAAAAGCATATGAACTGCTGACAATTTAAAAGCCAGAAAAAGAGTTAATACACATTTCATCATTCAACATGTGGAACAAGGAATTTGATACTGTTTGTTGGCTGACAAACTCAGTTCTCAGATTTTGAGGAAGTCAGAACTTTGTGGCAGGATTAAGCTGATATGCCTGACTGTAGAGTGATGAGCTCTGACTGACACAGAATGAGTCTGGATGGTGTTCCCATGCACAGCAGAGGAAAAATTGTGAAAATTTCCCTTCTCTTAGAGAATGGAGAGGAGAGAGAGGGCAATGGAGGAGAAGAAAATACATAGACATAGCATATGTTACAAATTTAAAAGAAAAATTGCTTACTGAAGTGCATAAAAGAACCATTAGGGTTGGGTTTGGTTTTTTTTTTTTTTAATTTAAAATTCACTCATGTGGGTTGAAGCGATATTGCGGCAGCCAAAGCGCTAGAGTGGAGGTCAGACCTTTGTTGTCACTGTTGCTAAATGCTTGGTAGCCCCAACTGCACAAGAGACCACAGGCAGAAGCTTCACACCGACCCAGCAGTCTGGCTCAGAAGCAAAAACATTTCCCAGAAATTTACAGTCTGGCACTTCCTACTTGTGTGTACCAGCCTGCTCAATATCCAGGCTCCTTGCAAGCTACTTTTCACTTTGGGATTCACAGTAACCATATTGAAAGCAATGGAAAAAATCTTATTGATCTTAGGGGCCTTCCAGACAGACCTTCTGTGACTGCAAATGCTCAAACACCAAGTTAGAGATGTTAGTGTGAGTTTGTCATACAGTGAGGTTGTTACAGTATTGTATATAAACAGTGTTTTAAAGTGTGGAGCAATAACCATTGAGTGAGTGAGATGAAATGGGGACATGTAAATCACAGCAACATATTTCAGTAATTTGTTTATATGAAAGCAAAAAAATTGCTATAAGTTTTAGCAATTACCATCAATTTACTAGAAAACATTAGCATTTTTTTTCCATATTGGATTGAAGGATTCAATCTATTCTATTTATTTACTTGGTTTTTGTTCCTTGTTTTAATTTTATACCTCTGGAATAATTAGCAAAGACAAAGATGACAGAGAATGAAAACACCCATTGACCTTAATAGCTCTTAGAAGCAGCAGTGAGGAGTGGCACATCGGGCAAAGGGAAGATCTGGAGTGGTTAGGAGTCATGTATTGATCCATCAAGAAGGACAGGGGATGAGCTAGCTGATTTGGGGGTCTTTTTGTATCCTACAAACAGAAATCCAACTGACTATGATGCTCAAGATACTAATTTTTTGGCAGCATGGGTTTTGTTGGTTTTGGTTTTGTTTTTGTTTTTGAAAATTAATTGCACTTTACCAAATTGATATCGAGGAAAAAAACCCTAAATGGTGAAGCTCAATTTATTAAAGGTTTTCAGTATCCCCAGGAGTGTGTGTGTGTAACAGGGAGTCTGCCCCATGTAACAGGCACCTCATTCACTCTTGAAATTCTACCATCCTAAAGCAAACACAAGCCTAAACCTGAGCCATGTGTATACATAAAAGTCTAAACAGATTAGCTTACTCAGAGACAGTGAACCGAACAACAAACAAACAGAAATTAGGATAAAGGAGATCAATACACAGTAACACAAGGGGAAAAGTTAGCATCTAAATCTCAGATTGCTGACAACTAGCAGATTCATTGCTCTTTCAAGGGAGAAATAGCTGGTTCAGCACCTGGAAAGAGAACATAGGCAAAAATGGCATTTACACATTTGCGGCTCACACAGCCATCCTGAGAATGGATTTGGATTATTGCATACTGATGAAAACAAAATAAGCCAAGCTCCAGGATTACATTGTGCTGCTAAATACTTTTCAAAGAAAATTTAGACTATGAAGATTGCAAATATAACAGGTCCCACATCACAGTGACAAATACAGTGTACAAACACTAAACCTGGTGGTGTGTTTAGATAGTCCTGATGAACAGCACCAGACTCCTGCTGTCATATTTTGAAAGGAAGTTTTATGAAGGATAATAAAAATGCGTGTACATGAAAGTCAAATATACCAGCATTCTTAATGTAACAGACATTGCCTCATGTGTTCCCCTCGAGCCTTAAAAAAATATTAAAAATTACCAGGTCCTACATTGCAGCGGTTTTCCTCAACGGTCCTGGTGGCATTAACTTCTAAAATTTTAATTTTCCAGGCAGATACCAAGCATACCTGAGGTCCCTTATTATGGGCTGGATTACCCGTGCCTGACTGGCATGGTAACCATGGCATCTTTGCTGTCATGAGGAATTCAACTTTAAAAAAAAAGAGTCATTCTAATTTATAACTATATGGATTCACACAATATGATAATAAAGAGGATACATGATGAAACCTGACAGGACGTTGAGCGTATTGCAAGTGTGGACAGCTGAAAAGGCAAGAAATAATACAGTTGTTACTGGACTGGTTCACCTTAACACCGAATAAACAAAAGCACTGTTGTCAATCAGTGCAACTCTTCAACTATATAATCCCAGAGTATTAATGTTAAATGTGAAAACTGTAAACCTCCAGCTTTGCTGGGCACATAAAACATATGACTGTGCAGCAGTCTGTTTTGGTCAAGTAATTATTTCAATGTTTGAAATCAGGACATACACATATAGAATAAATACTTACGTAATGCTTTACATTTTTTGTGCATTCATGTTGCTCTTTATTTTCTATATGACACAATTTCTACAAAAATGGCATCAAATTTTAGTGGTACACCACAGGTACAAAACAGACATTGAAACTATATGAGAAATGGCTTAGTAGTAAGTGCTCCACTTGTTTTTTTCCACAGGCATTCTAATATAGAAGAAATATTATATTTGCAACAGCTCTTAAAAGACAAAAACCTAAACGCTTCTTAAAGTATATGATCTTAAAGAGTAACTTTGAAGAATTACATTTTCATTCTGGCAATTCTTACTTCAATTTCACCATTTATAAGAATAATTTATTTTTCAATATACCTAGGCATGTACTTCTCTGATATCGAGTGTACAAACAGTCTGGCACAAGAATGATACTGAGATGGCCTTTAATATAATGTTAGTGTTCTAGTCACAGTTATTTATCCTTAATATTAACCACCTTATATTATTTTTATACATACACAGAGATATTTTTCACATATTTTCATAATAATAAGGAAATCCATATTTGACTTCAGGTTCTAAATTAAAATATAAATGTAACAAGAGGAGCCTAAAAAATTTTGTATCAGTCAGGTTTTTTTCTTCAACAATTATCAAGTAGAGAACAATATACAGTGGATAAGAGTATCTTCTGTACAGTTTAGTCCAACATAAAGGATTTTTTTTCCAGTCTTAGTTATGTCCTTTGCATTTAATATTTTCTACATACTTCTTCATGACTAATTGGAGTAACATAAGCTTGCACTCTTTTGGATATTATTCACTGTCAGCTTTCCCTCCTGAATAAACTGATCTCTTGAAAACTCACTTACATAGCACACAGGAGGAGAAATGGAGGAGAAGCAATCATTGTCCAAAGAGAAGTGAAAAGAGGAGGCTGAATGAAAAATAGATAGATATGAATCACACATGCCAGATGCTTAAGTAAAGCCTGTTTATCCCTAATAAGTTGGTGAAGCTGCAGAGAAGAGTTTTTCCGTGTGAATATAGGATTGTTGTACTATTGCCAAGGTCAGTTATAACGGATGGTGATCAGCTCAGTAAATGCTGCTTGTGCAAGTTAAGGTTGCCTAGGGACTGCTTTAACCTATGCACCCAGTTTTTTTCCAAGCCTACAAAATATCTCAGAAATGAAAACACACGTAACATGCCTATGTGGGCCATGTGTTCTTTGTTTTCTATTTTGCTAAGACCTTGTTTGACTCTATTTTATATTTTCTTTATGCCCTGGGTTCTTGAAGATGGATGTCTAATTGTAGTTTGAATGACAGATTGGGGTAGTGCGTTTCATCCAAGTGGCACAAACCTCCAGATCTGCAGGGTGCAAGCAGGGGCAGAATGGAGCGCTTAGCTTTTAATGGATGGTTTAAGAAGCAATGAAAGGAGAATCAGCTTATCTCGGGGTGCCCTGTGGGCTACGTTGTTTTCAAATAGCTTTTAGCTGGGACTTCTCTTTCTAAGGCTGTATATTGTTCAAGTGATTCCCTTAAGAAACATGACTGTTTCAGATACACCCCTTAGATACTACAACTGTAGCCACAACTCTGAATTGTGTTAAAAAGAGTTTGCATTGTACTAATAATGCTAAAACATGCTACTGAGCTCAGTTTATGGCAAAAAAAAAGGCATTATATTTGTTCTTTCAGCGAAGAAAGTGGTTCAGATCTGATCCACTAACGCACTGCGTGTGTCTGGCTTCCAGATAAACAGGCTAAGATTACAGCAGATGGGGGATTTACAGTGTACCGTGGGACTTGCAGTCCACCCTGAAGAGGTTATTCACTGCCCCTTTAAGGACATCAACTCTCCAAGACTTTTTCGATTTCTAGACTTGATATAAGCTGCATAAAATGATTTCCCTTTCTCTCTCAAAGTATCACTTCAGTTATATTTATGCAACACCCACACATAAAATTATTTTACAGGACAAAATGAACTGTGGCAATCTGAAAACATCCAGCTATTAAATTGCATACTAACTTGAAATTTTTTTTAAAAAAATATTTTTTTAAAAAATACGGTGTGCTGAGTTAGAAGGGTGACATTAGGAAAGATCATTCCCATAAAAGGAAACTTTCACAGAAGAATCAGGTTTTTGAGATGGACCCAGAACATAGTTATAGTCAATGGGAAGTCTTCTATAAAATCTAGGGAGCTTTCCCCTGTGGTTCTGGGAAAGGGATTACACTTATCCTTGCCTTCATTAAGCTGGGACCTTGGTCACCTTCTGGACACTATAAACCTTTGAGACTTGTGGGAAGTTTCTGTGCAAATTCCTTGGTTTTCAAAGAGTGAAGGGAGAGACAGGGTGCCCATATTACCGCTGCTCCTCACCTCCTTTGGGAAGTGAGACCCTTAGGGAGCAGAGATGTTTGGTATTGCAGAGGTGGGATATGTGTCCCCATGTCCTTAAGAGTGTACATGGAATTCTTAAAAACCATATACTGCACATGGAATTCTTAAAAACCATATGGGACTTTTGATATAGTGTGTATAGTAAATATCTACCAAGAGCTTGTTTTCTCCTGAACATATGGAATCCCCAGAACAGTAATGAAAAAGATTGTCTGAATGTAATAAGAAATACTAAAATGCGTATTCAAGGCAAAATTGAACAATTTTGAAATAGTTATAGGTTTTACATTCCTGTTTTTTGTTTGTTTGTTTGTTTGTTTGTTTGTTTTTTAGTATTTTATCAATTCTCATCTTGTTTGTTTTCTTGTACAGATCAAATTTTGACTTCCAGAGTAATTTACTGTCCAGAGAATTTAAGGAAAGGGCATAGTCTACAAGTTAGACCAAACTCCAAGGTCTCATTCTAGGCTCATCTCTTATAATGACCACCCTCCTTAAAATTGAAAAACTAAAATCAGGGAACTCGGTTTCCTGGTTCAGAAGGTGTTATTAACCTTATTTACCTAGACTATAATTGTCCAAATTCCACTGAAGTCAATAGGAGGAATCCTACTGATTTTGGGTCAAACACATTCAATTGTAATATTTGGGTAAACATCAGAGCTTGATACAAGTGCTGTGCTTTTTGAGGTTTGCCCAAGTCCCCTCTCATCTTATGCAAAATATTTTGGATAGGCAAGGACTTAACCTCTGTCTGCCACCCACCATTTTCTTGTCACAGGTTTAATAACAGATTTTGCAACTGATTTTAGCTGGTATTAACAAAATCATTTCTTTAACTCACTCAAAGGTGTATCCAGCAATTGACTTATGCTGAGTGGATTAACCAAATTCATCAAGACAAGAACCCTGAAGTTTCAAGATATCTTTCCAGTTTTATTTTTATCCTCCAATGTCAGTATTTAATTCCAGGAAATTAAACTTTGAGTATCAAAAATATTTACAGTTCATATGCCAGTGATTGTTTTGCAGCAGAAAATATGAAAATATGGAGCAATAAAGAAGCTGAACACTAAACTGGAGATGTTAGCAGTTTATTATACATATTACTCTTCAACTGATTCAAACAGCTGATATACCTGAAATGAAAATATTTTGTATACGTATATACCCCCCCCCACATATATGCAATATGTTTATATATGTATAATGTTCTAGTTTTCTGTGTCTTGGCAAATATAGCAGGTAGTTTACATGAATAACTGAAAGAGTGTTTATACACACACAAACACGCACATGTACATGCACACCCCACACAACTTTCAAATGCCTCCTCCCTACCTTGAAGCTTTACAAGAAGGTACACATTTTTTTAATGACATTTCATTAAAAATATGCTTCCTTGGAAAGTAGTCAAGAATAAAGTCATGCTTCTGCTTGGCAGTAAAAGTGGTACAGCAGGCACTGTGCTGCAGCTAAAGAGCATCGCAACCTGCTTTACTACAGCTGCAAGTAGTAGTCACAGGCGCTTCCCAGGATAAAACACTGGCACTTCTTCCATGACTTCTGATTTCCCATTTCTTTCTTCTCTCTCTCTCATATCAAAGTTTTCGGTGTATGTTCCTTTTCCTAGTGGATAAAAGTGGAGCAATGGGAAATATAATTAGATTATTAGGAAGACAATCTTCAATTGAACTAGTTTTCATGTTTATGCTCTGAAATTTGTTTTTCTAGAGTCTAGTACTGAAGTTAAAGAGAAGGAGATCTCATTAAAAATAAAGTTTGGGTGATTCTCATTCCTTAGGAATAAGACAGTAAAACAACTGACCTTCAGTATCTATTCAGGTCAATAGATAAACGTCACAGTCTTGCTCTTGAAAACACTGATCCATTTTGCTGTTCAAATAAGCTTTACCAGGGATCCAGTTTTTAGAATAAAATTCCCATGATTAAGAATAACTGCAAGCAGTCAGAAGAGGGTTTTTAAAGATGTATTTTAGGCAGCATAGCAACAGTACATTCAGATGTCCCTTATGTTAGCATTTCTGAACAGGTATGAGAGCTTTACTTCAATTATTTATTCCTCTCAAAATCTGGCCTTTCTTTTTATTAAATATTAAAGTGTAAGAAATTTTTGAAAGACACTGTTTGCATTGATAAAGGTGGTTCTCTGAATTACTTTTAACTAACTTAGTAATTGAAAGCTGAGTTTGAAAAAAGTGAGTTAAGCATCTTCTGGGAATGGGATTGTAACAGTGTTTTTCAAGGTTACTTTCTCTTCATTAAAAACTTTGTAAAATAATAATGAAGAGGAAACCATCTCATTAAGGAAAGAATAAGATCACTCGTCAATTTTACTGCTTCTCTCATCTAACTTTATATCAGTAGGAGTGTAGCAATGCCTTGCATTTCTTAAGAATTCTTTGCCCCATATTCACTGTAAACAGAGAGGAACCATAATTATACTTCATTTGATCCATATCAAAGCTACTGATCCATGTATCGATTTACATAAAGTAAAGCACATAAAACATTTTTGCTTTTCACCCGTACTTCATCACCTTCTAACGAAAGTTTTCCTTTGCAGACTTCATTTGAATATAAAAATCTCCCGTTGAAATTTGCGATGTTAAACAAACCATACCAGTCATTCAACTTTTTAATTAAGGATTCAGTGTTCCATCCCTTTTCAGACATTAAAATTCAGGTGCAGTCATTAATCTTTCTAAATGAATTCACCTGTGGCTAATACTGATGTATTTTCTATGAGGCTTGTCATGGACTGCATACTGCATGCATAACCACTCCATAGTTAATTACACAAGGGATTATCATTAGTGTCATAAAGATAAAGCCTTGCTAGAAGCATTACAGACATTTTTTGAGCAATGACTTACTTCATTTTGGTTAACATCTACCTAAGTATTTAAGAACAATAAAAGTTTGTTTATAGCATGGAAGAGTGAATGGCAAAGTTCAGAGAACTCTCAAAATCAGAAATCATGTCCAGCACAGCTGACCACCTCTTCTTGTCTTCCCTGTACCAGTTTCACACCTCCTCCGCTTAGCAGCAAGAGAGAAAAGAATGCAAATACTATACTCCTTTTAAGATTCATATGTTAGAGTTCTATGTCAACTCTTTTTCTCTAAAAAAGATGAATAGCACAGCTTATGGAAACTGTAATTTATAGCACTAAACACCAGTCTGCTGAGGAAGAAAAAAGTTCAAAGGTTGATAAGGAACAAAGCAATCTGTGAATAGCAAGCAATGAAATTTATAGGAAAGTTCATGAAAACATTCACAGTACAGAGTTCCAGCACAAAAAAACTTCAGAGAAAACAAGAGAATAGCATATAAACTGCATGAGTTTTTAGTACTCTAAGGTTTGAATTTATTAATTAGATATTATCAATTAGAAATGCAATTCTGCCTGAAAATGTTGTGTCTTGTAGCAGACAACAAAGTGTTGGTAAAAGACTCAGCAAGACTGAAAGGCATTTCCTATCAGTTGAACTCACAGGTACTGCTTCTGTTATAACTTGAGTAGGCTTGTCTTAGCCATCCAGAGAGATCTAATCAGCACACAGCAAACATGAAATAAACATATGTAGTTAAAAATAAGAACAAGTACTTTGTTTAAAAGATAATGCAGTAGAGAAAAAGACTTGATTTTCAAGCCCATTGCATCTGTTTTAAATTAACTTCAGTTGATTTACTCCTGATTTACACTATTAGAAGACAATCCCCAAGATGTTCTTACATTATTGAAGAATTTGAAATTATATACATCAGTGGAAAAACACAGAATGAAAAAAAGAATAACATTGTAAAGACTCAGACAAAAACAAGACAAAACCATCTCTAAAATAGTAACTAATTAACTAAAAATTAAAATTTCATATTTCCTAAGACTTTTACTGGAGGAGAGATGGAAGGGGAAGACTGAAATGATTTGGGTTTTTTTCTGATTGAAATATTAAATATGTTCCAGTCAAGAATGAGTAATTTTTAGTTTGAGTGGCATTGTAGCACAAAATAAATAAAAAGAACCAATCAGAAGCCTGATGTAATTATTTACCATGTGAGATTCGCAGTGAATTTTTTAAAATTTCCTGTAGTTTTGGACACCTGAAAGATGAGGGGCAGTGGAACAGAACCACCCACTTCAAAGCTTTTTTTCACACTTTGCTTTCCTTTCTGTTAAATCCCTCGGGCCTTGCTTCTATAAACAATAGCAGATAATTAGATTTATGCATGTAATTTGATTTAAATTGATTCTAGCAGTTATCCAGTGATGTTGCAGAAGCCATTGAGACTGTCCGTGGACACACACGCACCAGCCGCTTCTCAAGTGACATGAAACAAACCAATGATCTCTTTCTACATATAGATTTAGAAGCTCCATTATAAGAAAAAAAAAATCTGTAAATTAACTCACCTTGTTATGTATGAAACTTAAATTTAATGAAGCCTGGATTTTTCATCATGCAACCCTCCCTGATCTATATAGTTTATTCTGTTCTTCATTGTTGCAGTATCAAAACTACATGGAATATGTTCAGATAACAGCAGCAAATAAGTTGTGAATTCAACAAGTCTTTGGATTTTGGGGCAAGAGTCTCAGCTGAGATAATTTTATGGAAAGCGGTGATTTGATGTGTTATGGTGATGAGGGTGAAGTTCTTGCTCGGGTGGAAGACCTGTTAGTGAATATTAAAGTTAATTTCGGAAGTAACCTATTTTCTTGCCTTAGGTCAATTATAGCCACTAAAACATGTCAAAGTACTGCTCTGTTTCTATCTCGTCAGTGGAATAGACTCCCTTTAAAGATAACAGAATAGATGTCTCCAGTAGCCTTTTACCAAAAATACTGTGTATATGAAATTTTCTTTAAAAATGGATGGAATATTCCTGAACTGCAGATTCATCATTACAGCAAAGTAACAACTTCTTCAAAGTACTGGTTTTTCATGTTTCTTTTTTTTCCCTTTTCCTTTCCACCCAAATAGTTTCATTTATTATGGCAAGGTTTCTTCTCAATCTTGAAAGTTTTTATAGAAAACCAATTACCTTGTTGATGTTCTTTGCCTCTAGAAATTTGAATTCACCCATCTGTTCAAAGAAATAATTTTTTATTCAAAGATAAGTCCAAAAGGTAGGGAGCAATTCCAACTCCACAGGATGTATTGTTCTTTTGCCCCTTCTGATTTAATATGATAATAGTCACCACCAAAATACAGTGAAAAAAACCCCAACCCTCTCAGAACAAGAAAAACCCTCAGACCACGGATTTTACTTTGTTTTCTGTCTGCTTTCATGGTTTGGAATTAAAAAAAAACCAAAACAAAACAGAAAACTATGTTTTAGCAAAAACTAAAGAAATATAAGACATTTTTCACCCTTTCAGACATGTTTTACCCTTTCTCTTCTTGTTCTGGGGCAAGGTGTCCAGAATAACTATATTCCTTAAGTTGCCCTGTGGGAGAAATAACAGCAAGATGTTGTATTTTATTACTTGTGAATATCTTAGGCATGCTGCAGGAAATAAGTAGTGCTGTCACAGTCTCTTATTTATTTAATTTTGAAAATGAATTTGGTGCTAATGAGGTTGAGGGGCTGATAGCAAAGTCTAGAGTCAGGCACAGCATGGGCAGGTGCTCCGAAAGCATCTTCAAACAGCTCTGTCAGCAAGTGCACTTTAATCCTGCTTTGCAATATCCCTGCTTGCCATCAAAGTGCCAGTTCCTGCCAGGTGCTGAGTGCCCTCCGTTTTCACTGATGACAACAGCAGAACTTCACATGGCGAGCTCAGTGCTTGGCAGAATCAGAACTGGGGATTCAAACTCTAGTGCAGAGCTGGAAATTAAACCAAAAATGAACTTTGTCCTACAGACAAAGACATTGGCTCTGAAAACGCTTTCATTAATAGTACAATCAGTATGGAGATCTAGATGGTCCAGAGACACTCCATTGCATTTAACAGTTATGATATTTTCTATTATATAAATACCTAAGTGATGTAAAATTTAGATATTAGAACAATTATCATCCATATGATAACTAACCATACCATGTCTGTTGATAAAGCAGAGAAGCCAAAAGCTTTGTCTGAACATACAAAAGTAATGGACTTGGATTCTGTCAAGAGTGTAAAAATGGAACATTTATATGTGTGCATGCATTACACAGGCCAAAAATGACAGGCCTCCTGGATACTGAGTTACCCATAAATAAGTCTGCACTTCTCTCAGAATCTTTTTTAAAAGAAATCATCTGATGGCATGCTTTAAAGAGCCAAGAAGTTTCTTCGAGTCTGCAGGTTTGGCCTGAGTCATTAATTTTTATATTTTTTTTAAATAACTTTTTAGCTTTGTTTGGGGCCTTCTAGCCCCAGTCTTGAATAGCACTCAGCTTTCCCAGGTCCTACAGTGTCAGCTTTTCCACTGCTGTAATTTCACACTTCCAGGACTGAGGACCCTGAAATCCTCACAGGGATGTGCACACTCACTGAAGAAAGTGATGCTGTGGGACCTGCAGATAGGGCAGCCTGGATTCCTACAGATTAGCTAATTGGGATGTCCAAGACAACAGGAATCATGAATGAAGCATCTCCCAGGTCTAGAAATCTCTGTCTTTTCTCTTTATGGATTCCCTGATGCCTATTATAGGCTCCATGTGATCTTTCCCTCCAAGGAATTCTTAATAGACCCTCTCTTCTACCTGGCCTCTTACCATCCCAAGACCTGTATTAACTAACTTTTTCAGTCCATAATTTTTGAAAACATGTGTTGGTTTCAACCAAACTTGCCAGGAAGTTTTCACAAAGTCATATGATATAATGGCACTAAAGTCCTTTTATTCAGAAACAAGACTGAAGTGTTTATTTAGGATCTTGCATTATAAGATGTACCAAGACCTCCTGGAACTGCAATAACTTAAGCAAAAAAAGAACAAAGTTGGATTTGAGTGTGGGAGCATAGAAAACCATGTACTGCCTCATAGGTTTTGGATCAAATAACGGACAAGGAAGGAGTTTGTAAAAAAAACCCTAAAATGTTTGATACAAATAGGCTTGGCATTCTAGACTGGAGGCAAATTACAAACCTCTAAAACTTCTATTCAGAATCATATAAATGGTAATACAATACATGTAACGGACAGAATCATAAAAAAAAACCAAAAAAAAACAAGAAAAAACTCAGAGTAACTTCCTCGGAGAGGCATAGTTCCATCCTCACTCTGGTGGTAACAAGTAGAAATAATGTAGCCAATCTGTGTTCCTATAATGCATGAAAGTGGATTCATCATGGTAACTAGTACTTAATTTCTATTTTTGGGGTAAGCACACAGGTGTACAGTCTAGTCATGTTACTCAATGCATACATTTGTATGCATCAACACAACCACAGTGAAACTTTCATGTGGACTGCACAAAGAAGGCATATGCTTATGTCTTAGTCTCTCTTGACAGAATATGAGTTTTATTATGTCTAGGTCACAAATGTACTGACAAGAGAAAGCCTAACTCCATTATGATGCACTAAATTACTAGTAAGGTTAATATAACTCCTGCAATGCAGATCTTTGACCATTTTAATAGCTAGATTATTACTCCATTACTCTTTCTAAACTCTAGTGAAATTTGGTTCATATAGTTCATTAAATATAATTTATATAATTAATCTGTTAGTGTAAATATGCAAGATTTGTGAAATATACTTTTTATGATTCAGTAGTACAACTATTGTTAAACCAAGAATGTTATGCTTAAACTAGACTGACAGCACTTTGCAAAGCCTTCCTTTGCATTTCTGGACATATGTTCTATTTCAACTCATGAGCAGGCTGGTTACCAGCCTGATACAACAGCCATGAAAGGCTTCATTTCTCTCATTTAATGGTTCAGCAACATGCCTTGTAGAGTATATTTGCAAGATGTCATATTCTAACAAGCATATAAACAGGGCATGGAGTCAGAAGCAAATTTCACAAAAGATAAGTTCCTTTTTATCTGGGGGCTCTAAAGCTAAAAGGCCCAGCAGGATCCATCCAATTTACAAAAGCTCTTCTTTCTTGCATATAGGGTATGCTTAGATATGCCCACATCATCTTTACCAAATGTCTTTTTCTGGCTGCTCAGTTCATATTTGTCACCAGTATACAAAAATGTAAAGTCTAAAGAAAGTATGAGCAGCTTTGCATCACTAATCTCATTACTGTAATGTCTATGAAAGTATCCAACAAAGAAGTAGCATATAAGCCAGTCCACACAAACATACTACACACAGCACATGCCCTAGTGAACCATGGATGTTCTCTGGCTCCCTGTAACAACGATGAAACCCAGCCATTTTAATACTCCTCACATCCAACAAGTGACAAATACCTCTCCTAAACCATTTGAAAAGGCTGCTGACAGTTCTTTTCTACCTTAAAGACAGATGAAGCACTTTGATGGGAATAAAAAGTTCACCAACCTCTCAAATCCAATTAAATATTTTTATCTTTAGAGTCTTTGGGAAGAGGAGAAGAGGGATTCCTTTCCCTCTCTCCCCCTTTCAAGCTTCCCACTTGTCATTTATCCACTCTTTAATTTGGCATATAAAACCCCCAAGACTTCAACCCTAAGTCTCTTGAGATCAAGATTACATCATTACTGTTATGGCATGTTATACACTAATCATAACCATTACCACTTACAAGTTCACAGCTTCATTCAATTAACTGCCTGACATGGATTTTGTCGTTAATTCATAGTGAAGGTCACCAGTGGTCAGAATGGCAGGTGCATTCTGCTACCTCTCTGAATGCCAATTACCAGTCTTAAGCAAGTACTGGGGAATACTGAGTCTCAACAAGTTAATCTAAAGGCTTAGAACTTCAGACACATTTTTACAGGCGTGTCTAATGGTCTGTAAAATAATATAGTGTAATTAGCATATTCAAATGACAGCCACATCATTTAAAACTCTAATTTACAATGAAAGGCAGAAAAAAGATTATTTTACTTTATCTTTTCAAGAGAAAATAAAAAGATGAGATTATACAACTATATTAGAAGCCATCTAGTACCATGTCTAGTCCTATCACAAGTCCTTAAGTGCTCTCATTAAATATTCTAAGGTACACTGTAGTAGCAAGTTACAAATACTTCTTGATCTACTGTTAAATTTAGGCCTCCTTGCTTTACTGCTGAAAGACAGACGTTATCTGAATGTATCATGGTAGAAATGCACTGGTATAGAAATGCAATCTGGCTTTCAACTTGCAGAACAAATTCCTAGAATGGTTGCACTGGAATGCATGAAAGTAGGCAATCGTATAAATAATGACTTGCGACATGGTGCTTCTCAGGTAGAGCCACTTCCAGCTGCAGGTGCTGAACAGTTTATACAGGAATCTGGATCAGCCACACCTGGATGTGTCAGAACGAACCCAGCCATCCAGTGGGTAGAAATCAGTCACAGAACACAAACCTCCCCCTTGAATATCCATGGGAAGAGGGGAACAGCTCTTTCTGAAGAATATCCTGAGCTCTATAGTGTTGGCAGTTTATATGCTTTAAAACAGGAGTCCATATACTAAGATAGCCGACAAACATCTCCATGTTTATTCAACCCTACTTTCACAGTATAAACTGAACTGTAAAACAAGCTTTCTCTAATTCAGTGAGCCTAAACTCCCCAACATGGCACCTATCACACCTAACTATATGGTGCAATAATAATGTTATAGATACAAAAATATATTCTATATCAAAGATACACACACACATGGCAGCAGAGTAGAATTAGATTAGGAAGTCCCAGCATAGAGATTCAGATAGCCTATTAAAAAAAGTTATTAGAAATTTGAGTTGCTGAAGAAATTCACCTAGCTGAAGGGGGGAAAATCCCCACAGTCTTGTATTACAGTTCTAGTAAAATTTTGTACCAATGTTAGCAAGCTACAGGCTTACCTGGTGTTAATATATAAAATTAATTTCATGCTTGTCTACACTTGTAAAATCAGTGACAGAATACTTCACTTTTTAAGGTAAAATTGGGGACTTATATAAGCTCAACATTATTTTAAGCTAACTAATATTTGAGTTATATGACTGCCCAATTAACTGAAATAATAAAGCATAAACCAAGCAAAGGATCCTGCTAGGAAAGCAAAAACTTGTCAACAGACATCAATGCTTTTATGTTTCTATTCCCTTGCTGACCAACACTTGATGTGTTTCATACAGATGGAAAATGACAGTGAGATATATGTATATTCTCTCTATATATTATACAGAGTGATAAAAACAAAAGAACTGAGAAAGATGCCTTAGGTATAACATTAGAAGGATGGAAATCACAGCAATAATCAAAGTAGAACATTTACATGAGTAACTATTCACATATTAAAAAATCATAAGCCTCAAGACAGATTCCTTGGCAGTGGAAGAATGCTGGATCCACTAGTACTTTGTGTCAACAATACAGAGGAAAGGGGTTTATATTTTGTGTTCCTAACAAAATTTGAATAACAAAGCAAGCCACACCCAAGGAAGAAAATTAAACTATTTTATGCTTAAGAATGAGCAATGTTTCTTAATTTTCCAACTATGAACAAAACAAATCCCCTAAACAAAGGGATTATTAAGCAGAACTAATCAACATGAGGCTGTATAAATGAGAGGGAGATACAAGAAAAGAGTAACTTGGGAAACTTGAATGATTAACAATTCCAGCAGGACAGAGACACTAGTATATCAGATGATGTAGTCCTCCTCCTCTGATTAAACTTGCATGTAGTTCACTGGGTCTATAGTTCATATGTCTGTTAAGGGCATGTAAGTGTTAAGCAGGATCTGCCCAGAGTTGCTGCAGTGATCAGAGCTCCATAGGGCTGCCGGGGCCCCTCCAGCGTTCCTTCTGTCCACTCCTGAAATCAGCCCAAGGGATCTCACCTGTTTTCCGTCTCACTTTTGGTTTCCTTGTTCCTGTGAGCTTCACCACCACTGTTCCTCCTCCTTTTCACTTAATAGTCCATACATCAAGACTACAGTTATTTCAAGAAAACATCAGTGAAGCTCTGGACTCTCTCAGTTCCCACTGTAAAACACAGGAGACCTGAAGAAAAACTCTTCCATTGCCCTTTTCGTACTATTTCCTTTCTGCAATCACTGAAGACTTTGATGGAGCTTTTGATGACCCCTCTCTCCCAGAAACATTGTACAAGGGTTACCTAGAGTGGTGTTTCAACAAAAATGTCACAAATACTTCATATCCATCATACAAATGAGGTCGGGCATATCCAGGCAGCTCTCTATGCTCTCCAGCACTTTTCTTTAGAGGAGCTCTTCCTCTCAAGGCCTCCTGCCCATGTGACGTGCTCTTCTCTCCACACACCATCAAGGCCAACAGTAATCTCACTATTCTTTTGAAGATATTTCGTTGTGAGATTTACCTTTGATACTCTTGGTGTATCAACTAGATACTGGAGAATTTTGTTGACACAAAGACAATCCATGTACTAGCCAGAATAAACTGGTTTATGCCCAGTGCCACCTGAAGCACCAGGGCTGTACAATCCTCTGTGAAAAGGAGCTGCTCTCTTCAGGGGCTGCTTCACTTCAAGGAAGCATCATTACTCCTACCTGAAGTTGCTATCAGGCACCTTAGCTCCTGACAGAGCCAGAGTGCATTTGAAGGAATAAGCTGTTGAGCTGAGGCTCTCCAGTTAATATTAACTGCAATAAGTAAGAGAGTGTCCAGGGACTGGTTTGTGTGCAAGGGTCACCTTAAGAGGAATCTCTCTGTAGAACAAAGCCTGTGCAAATGCCTTTTTTGTACCTTCAAGCAGAGAAGAGTCAGAGGATGGACTACAGTTTACTGTAATTGAAGAAACACTTTTCCTTTTTTTTTTTTTAAATCTGCTAAACATCCCTTGTAGTAAGGTCTGATTTACCTTAATCTGATTTTTTTCTTTAAATCTCAATTATCCTGTTGTATGGTGTCACCTAGACTGTGTTGTGGTGTAACACTAGCCAGTGCTCTACCCCACAACATAGTGACGGGGACATTTAATATGAAATGATATAAATTATATCAAAGAAAACTCCTTTTTCCTTAGATCAGTTACTTGCTGTTAGTTCAGACAACAAAATTCCGATACACATTTATGGCAATAATTTAAATAGTTATGACATAAATATGTTATACTTTGCACTGTATCTTCTATTTACAGTAAGGAATAGCTCAACACCTTTCTATATTTAAAACTATTTTGATGGGAATCAAACTAAAATTTCTGCTGAATGGCTCACAGTTCATAGCCCATTCTACCATTAAAAAAAGAAAGTATTCTGTAGCAGAAATGAATCTACTTTTTTTAAGCAGGTGAATGAAATATCTCACATCTCACTGAGTCACCTACCTGTATTCAGCCACCCTGTCTGCCGTCAGGATCACTTTTTCTGATCCTTGCGGTATCATGTCTCAGAAGATAATGTTACTGCCCCACGCCAGAGAAAGATCTTTCACCTTTGTGGTTTTTTAGAGAGTAATGCCTCATGGGATACTATGTCACTGCCTAACTACAGGAGATGAACAATGCAGAGAAACTTAGTGGCGGGACCATGTTCCTGCCAGTGCTCTACATAGAACTGCCTGCCCTTTTTCCTTAAAATAAGCACATAAAACACCTAGATCGCTTCCAGGCTATAAAACAAAAGGCCACTGAGAAGAGACGACAAAACTATAAGATAGAAAACACTTCAGATAAAGAAATCTCAGACACGCCACAAGGGAAAGACTAAATAAGAAAGACAGGAAACCAATCTTTTTCCCTGTCAGTCTGTCCTCATGGGACCAATCCTTCACTCTTTCTGTGGCTTTAAAGGTTGCCCAAACTCTCCACAGTATTCACTAAGTCCCTAGAAAAAATCTCATCCTTGCTATTACCTTGTAGACTTGGCTATGTATTTTCTCCCTGATTCTTATACAGTAGCTTCCCTGCTTGCTCTAGGAGACGCCCCTCTACACATGCACTGCTGTGTTTAGGGAAGGAGCATTTTCCTTTTCCCATTCCTCACAGGGCCTTTCTCCCTTAGCTCCAAGCACACAAAACATAATATGCAAAACATATACACTGAACTGGCCCATACTCAATTGGCTCAATACAATCACTGACCCCGGTAACTTTAATTTCCTTGGTCACTCATTTTCATTTCCGTAGCAAATACGTGACATATGGTCCCAACTAGTGGCTAATTATTAATTGCCAGATAGAACAAAAGGCATTAATGTTTGGTTAATTGTTAATTGCTTTTGACCAATTCCTTCAAAATAGTTGGATTTATCCTCACTGTAATTCAAAATTTTGTTCTATGAGAGTATATTTCAAAATAGCAATATTTATCTCTTCAGTTGTGATTGTTTCTCGTAAGAAGAGATGGGGTTTCTTTATACTGTAGGGTAATTTCCCTAACTGAGGCAAGTTTCTTTTGTTTTAAGAAACAATAAGGACTATATTGTGAATCTGAAGTAATACTATGAAGATTCATAAGCACACTTGGCTGCAAAAGAATTAGGCCTTACTTGGATGTGTGGTTTGTTTTGGTTTCTTTGTGTTTTGGGGTTGTTTATTTTTATTTTTTTTTTTCCCAACAAGGGGTTATTTAGAGGTTGCAACAAAAAGACATTCCTAAAAGCTGCTCACATTCTTCATGAGGATTTATAAATTATGCAGTCATTGATATGATGTGATCCAAAACATATAAAAAAGAAAAAAAAAATTGTTTTAATGAACTTCCCTCATCCCTTTTGATCAGGGCAATTTATGGAATTGGATATAAGGCTGATAAAAAGCCCAAATAATACATTTTGTTAAAGCATCTTTTCCTCCCTCTCCCCTGACTTGCATTTGTTTCCCCTGCCAAGTGGTTGTTGCTACAGCCTGACACAAAGCCAGGCAAGGGGCAGATCTTTCCTCTGCCTCAGGATTCTTGTTAACACTGCAGGAAAGTCATTTACTCTCTCCGCTTCAGTTCCCCATCTATAAATTGAAAAGAATACTATTTTCAGGACTATGATAAAGAAAATACTTTCCATTACAGGTTGGGAAGTGCTTAGGTGTAAAGGTGCTGATATAAGTACCTTAGATAGATAAGTATCTGGGGTACAATACAGGCAGATAACAAATAGCTTAATCCAGCTCCTTATCAAGCTAGTCAGCAACTTCTGCTGAAGCAGGTTGTTGGACACAGGAGAAACCACTTGAGGCTCAGAGTGGAATCTATTAGAGAGGTCTGAACTCTACATTAAGGACTGCTCAAAATAGTGAAGTGCTATTAGTCCCAATTTACAGATGAGGCATCTGTGGTAAGAAATTTCAGGAGTGCTTCTTCTACTGCCTCTGTCTTTCCAAAAGGCCAGGGTGTGTAGCTTTGCAGCCCCAGCTGATGCAGGAATGAAAGTAGCACGGTCATCAGCCACGTGTGGTTCCTGTGATTTCTGTGCTGCCCTGCAGTGCATTCAGAGTTGGCATAAATTAAATGCTGATAAATTCAAACAAGTGACAGAGTGCAGTTTTGCACAAATCCAGCATTATGTTTGAATGGAAGCTCCAAGCATGCAAAAAATGAGGATCAGGAGTCTAGAATATACTCTACAACAGCTATGAAATTTCAGCATCATGTTTTTTTCATGCATTCAAATGGGATCTGTCTCCCTATGCCTACTCTACATCATCTGACTGAACTGCCTGCTGGGAAGCAACAGTACCATGGCAGTTCTCACTGAGAGATCACTCAGTCATAGCATTTACAGCTATAAAGACTGTAAATCTTTTAGGGAGACTACAAAAGGGTGACCTTAAAAAAAAAAAAAAAAGCTGATTGTTTGCTAGATTTGTTTTTTAAAGTACCGTATTCATTCCTATTTAGTAAGCATTTCACTACAGCATCCAGGGTATTATACCTAATCTCCCTTCAGAAAACAAAGTGGCTTCTCGTGGGAAAAAGGTACGTTTTTCGGGGTTTCCCTCCGCCATTCTCCTTTCCTCCAAACTCCTGAGCTGAAACATAGGTGCCTTTAGTTAAGACCACACTGTTATTAGTAACCTGACTGTGTCTGTCTGTAGTAAAGCAAATTTTACAGGTATGTTCTGAAGCTTTTTTTGGTTTGAAGTCGATAGTATTTTGCTGACCATACTACATTTTGCAGACCATATTACATTTTAATTGCACACTGTATGTGCAATTACATCAGTTGTTTACTCCTAAAAGTTATTTCAAGGTCCAAACCAGACTAAATTGAGAAACAGTATTAGTCTTTTCCAGTTGTGTGTCTGAAGTACACCAGAATTCAGAGAAGAGAAAGTAAATGAAAAATGTGTTAACTAACAAGAGATCAGACAGCTGCAAAAACAATGTTTTATAATCTCCCATTTAACATGCACAAATCTTTCCATTTCACAGAGAAAATTTCCTAGATTCACTTAAATAGGAGCTAAGAATTGTGCAGAAATTACCTAAAATGAGTGAAAATCATATATCACTGTTTAAGCTGCCAATAGCCAAATAGCATTTTGCTAATGACTTCTACTTTCAGACTACAAATCAGACTTGTCTGAGTAGCTAAATTGTTCCTGCTCTTATCCATCATGAGCAGATAGCAAAGTAACCAGGAAGATGTTGCTTCTGGGTGGGAAGGAGGAGAAGAACTAAATAATTTCTTCAGTGGGTTTAATATTTCCAGTTTACTGCAGAGGAAATTATTTTGAGATTTAGGGAACTTTGACCAGTCCCAGAAGCTTTTATGTAAGAGCCTGAGTGGAACACTTTTCATGAGTACTCTTGTGTGACATTCAGGTCTCCAGTTTAAAGACTTTGTTTCAAAGATTTTGTGTGCATATACAGATAAAAAATGCCGTTGTATAAATTATTATTATTATTATTATTATTATTATTATTAATAATAATAAAAACATTTAGACAACCACTGCAAATTCCAACAGTTTAGGAGAAATAGAAAAAAGGTAAAATGTTCTTCGGTTTGTGTTAACATGAAATTTGAAATTAAAAACTACATTAAATTACTACTTTTTCTGATCAATTCATTGATTATTTCAACTGAAGTCAGTAAAATAAGAGTTACCTATGTCATTGCTAAGCCATCTTGCTTTTTGTTAAACTCTAAATTTTTGTCTATGAACTTGTTGACTTGTGTATTTCCAAATTTTGCTTTTGAGGATCTTCTGCATGTTTAGGATATACATAGCATGCTAAGTACAGCTTTGTAAATTCTCATTTGGGAAGCAGCAGAAACACAATTTTTGTCTATAGTTAAGAAAATTGCTGTGACAATATCTCCTCTGCCTGTGTTTCTATAAGGAATCACAGAAAAGAGTTAACTTTTTTGAACCAAAACAACCTTTCATTTTTTTAAGAACTATTATTAATTACATTTTTCTTTAGTAATCTTTTATTAATATATAAATTTCAATACAGTTTTAGCTCATGTTTTTATCAAACAATTAACACTTCTTACTTATTTTCAAAAAGAGCTATTTAATTTACAAGAGACCTATTAAGGATTATGTTTTTCCTCATTAGATATAATTGAGGGATATGACATTTTGTTCAAGAGAAACTTTTTAGTCTTAATTAGTCAAACAATGCAATGTTTCAAGCTTCCGCTGAATTTTAGTGTGACATTACTTGCAATTCTTATAAACTAAAAATAGATAGGGAAAACAATAGGAAGAAAACTGGGAAAATGATCATATAATACAACAACTTTACCTTCTGAAAATTGAAGCTTCATAGCCTGAAACTGAGACTGCAGTCTTGCAAACATTTATGTATACGCTTACTTTTGAAGCTGTATTGTTAAACTGTTTATAGGATCAGGACCCAGTGTAAAACATATTTAACCCACCTGATGACAAGAGAATTGTGTCAAATATAATTGAGTTCAGAACTGATGTTCCAGATCTGTGATTTATACGTGTTAGCGAATGTAAAACGTGAGACCTGAAGTTTCCTGAAAGGATGATTAATGTTTTTGAAATGTTCCCATGATGCCAGATTCCAAAAGCATGCAAAATGTGCAGTTTCTCTCACTTTTGACACCAAGCCAGAGAAAACTCATTGGTTTTGATGGTGTTTCGCTTTGCAATTTTAAGTTTGCTTGAACTCAAAGCCTCATAGTCAAATTTGAGGGTGGAAGTGGGTGTGAGCCCACACAGGTTGAAACCTAGCTTTCTGCTTTCACAAAGCCAGAAAGTTGTGCAAAGTCCTAATGCAAACTAAAAGTGGGTATGCATGAATATGTATGCATATGCAGCTACTAGATCAGAGCTAAAAATCAGAGGCCTTTGCCAGTTCATGTTTGATTTCGGTGCAGTCCCGATTTCAAGACATGTAACAAACCTGTATAAGTTACAGCTCCTGGAATATTTTACCTTTCCTTCCCTGTATTCTAAGTGTTAACAAGGCAACTGGAGTTGTTGAACACTCTGAACAGTACACTTTGAATACTCAGCAAGTCAGGAAGGTCTCAAAGGTTGTACCGTGTAAAAGTCAAGTAATTAAACACTGATTACTTACTATAAAAAAACGAAAAGAAAAAGAATGTCTGCTGGGAAAGGTTGGATTCAGAAGGTCTAATTTAACACAGAAGATTTCAGTGGAAATAGAGCCTTTAACTACATTCTGCTTGACTTCATCCAAAAGAAAGGGATGAGAGAAAAGATTAGAAAAGCTATTCAGTACTTTCTTTCAGCAGTGGTGCTTTGGGAGGTGACAACAGCTACTGGTAATTCTTTCCATAATCTTTTCCCCAAAACAGCGTTTAGAATCCTCTTCAAAATTTGGCTCTGGATCTGTGACTTCATTATTTTTACAAAATACAAAGCCACCTCCCTTCTGTGCTCTTGGCTACAGATTAAATGTTTCAGTTCCCCAGAAACATCTCATTTTAAAAAAGCCGTTGCAAACCCAGGGAACTCTGTTCCACCTGATGCTATTGCATGTTAGAAAAATCCTACCTTTGTCCTGCACCCCTACTCAAGTTTTCCCCTCAGTGCCATCACGAGCTCAATAATGTTTTTGTGGCTGGCTTGTCTCTGCAGTGTCCCAAGAGAAAGAAAAGGCCACTAGCTCCACAGGCTAGTAAAACTATTTTTGCTATGAGCCATCCCTCCTCTGCCTCTACTCCTCCTGCCACCTCTGGCATGACATCTTCCTTCATAGCATGGGCACGATTGAGAATTAACCATTAAAATCTGGTGCAAGTCACCACAACATCAGGGAGTTGGTCTTGTAAAACATTGTGTTGGGCTTCGTTTACCACAAAACCATCAGGAAATGAAGATTTTTATCTGCAGAAAATTATCTATTCCGAGCTTCTCAAATACTTACGCATTAATATTGTTTATTGGAGACAGCAGAATGAAGGCCTCATTCACAACACACAGCAAGTTGATTACTTACATCAATTGTTGTGATGGGGAAAAAAGTGCTTCATTTTCTTGGCTCTGAGTATTGGCTGAGTTTATTCACAGCTACTGAAATATAAACAGCCTTATGTTTACACTAGGTATTTTGGGGAAAACATCCTGCAGCCGGAACTCTGGAGTGCTTCAGGAATTTTAAATATAGCTATGATATTATAGTCTAACTAAATAGGCTTTTCTATTCGCTCTTCTCTTTGCAATCACATTTCACATGTGCATTGTACTCTCCAAAGGTTAAAATCCAGAGGGAAAATGCAGTATTTAACAAATTGATGCTCATTTCCCTCACACCCTTCATATCATTAAATTTCATCCTTTACTAGGGTTCACTGTCAATGTAATTATAAGGCACTCAGGAGGTGAATGTTAGTTGGGGAACACAAGAATTCATCTTCTGAATTGTGTTGTATTTTGACAACTTAAATTAAACTGTTTTCATTCCCATTAAAGGAAATTCTGACTCCTTATGTAAAAGAGCTACTGAAAGAGCACTTCTGTCAGAAAGTAAGGGGGTCAAGGTAACGAGGAACGTGAGGGATGTAGAAGGAGAATTACATCGCAAAGACTTTAGGCTGAAGTTTGGGGGAACACAGTCTCTGCCTTTCTCATGGAGTTTCCCTACATCAGGCAATTGCGTCCTCTTACCACTGTCTCATCCCCATCTGTTCCCCTTTACCTGCTCCTGCTTTTCTGTTTGAATGGCAGGATCTTCAGCTTAGAGAAGCTTTGTACAGCACTTAGCATAAACAGGCTGCTTGTTTACCTAGATTTTAGAAACTATTTTCCTTTCAAGCAGTTAACAGATTTCGTAATCATATAAGCAAATGTACTTCTAGGTGAGTTTATCATAGTATGTGGAGACATTTTTGTAAAATGTAGAACTATCAGCAATCGCTGAGACTTGACTGGTATGTACTGGACTTAGGTGGTCAATATACTATTGAGGAAAGGATTAAAATCTTTTCAATCCAGACAGAAACCAGTAAGAAAAATCATGATATTTGAACAGGCAAACTGAAAGGACAAGTGATGCAGAGTGATATGCTTAACTGCACATAAAGAGCAATTAGCCAGGACATTAGAAAAATTGTTGAAAGAAATGTGGTAAGTAAATGAGAATTGTTGAGTCTGGTATATATTTTCATTTCTACACTGAATATTTTAAAATATAAAGATACAGCTTTAATCAATGTGGTAGTTTCAATCTGAATATATTTTTAATCTGTTTTAAATTACTTCCCAAACTAATCAGTCTTTTGAGTGGATAGAGGGGATGTAAACCAGGGAAGAGGATAGATACCTCCACTCAGGCTTGACTTCAATTAAGTCCATTCCTATAGAGAAAATGCACTAAAGCACTTTCTTAATTCCTCTGGTTTAAAGGTTCTCATTAGCTCTTTGGACTTAATCCAGGCTCTGACACTGATTTAAAATTTCAGCCTCAATTTCCAAGGTGTTTTGAAGATTAGGTGATATCTGTAAATCACCTTACTTCAAACATATGGTACAAGGAACCTTACTATAAGTGTATTTCACCAACACACATTTCTGAAATATGACAAAAACATTAGAATGGTATCAATTTAAGGTTATATGTAAATATATGTATATACACATAAGAAAAGATTCATAGACACAGAATTTGAGATGCATCCATCCAAACAAGATTTGTCCTTCTTTTGTCAACAATATTTTCATATAAACACAAGAAAAAACCCACAACTTCTTGTTTCCCTATCTCGTAATAGAGCGTACTTTTTTTTTTTTTTCTTGAAGGTCCTTTTTGGAAAGTAAAATCTCTGTTGAGCTGCACAGCTGATGGCCAACTGTAATATAGTTAGCAAGAAGCTGGCAGAAAAGTGAAGGCCATGAGAGACACTTGCTCTTTTTAAAAGATTTTACTAATCATCAGAGTAACTTACACTTTAGCATCGAGTTCTGTAAGGAAGGGCAAATCCTGCCAGCTTTTTAATCAGGCGGGTGGATGGGCCCAGGAAAACTTTCTTGCATGTGGAAGTTTGTGTGTCTCTGTACTTGTGCATATATATTTTTGTCTTCCAGACAAACATTTATTGATTCCATTTAATCCCTGAGTTATAAAGCTGTTACATTTGAAGCGGAAAGCTTCATCTGAAAACTGTGGATTCTGGGAACCGAGTGCATTATAGCAACTAGCAACTCCACAGAGTTTTATCATGCCCTAGAAAGTAGAAATTTGACATGAGAGCTGAGGAGGCTATTTTGCTATCATAGGTAACATCACACTTTACAGCAATAAGAAAACCAACATTCTCCTAAAATCTCAGTCTTCCTTTCTCATGATACTTGAAATTGTGATAATATAAAATAAAAAAAAAAAAAAAAAATGGATTTCTCTGTTCAAAACATTCTGAAACAAGTAATTCCATTGAAATAAATAGAATTACTTGGATGAATAACATCTCTAAGAACTTTATAATCTCTTCCTAGGAAACAAATATTTCACTTAAAATTGATCAAAATTTTAATATAAACATGATCTATATGGAAAGAGACCCTGTTATTTAAACTGTGCCCAGTCATGATGGTGTGGAGTTCAAAGACACTAGTTAAATGAGCAAGAGGGAATGCTAGAAAAGATGAGTATATCTGACCAAATAATCTCAAGATTTACATAGCCACCATTGCTAATGCAGTGGTTGGTTTCAGTAAAGCAAAAGATGAACACAGTGAAACAAATGCAGAAAAATATTTGGAGCTTTCCATGAAATGTTTTTCAATAGACTTTTGATCTTTCTTGAAAATGGCAGAAAAACTACAGATCTCTTTCTTGAAAAAGTCCATTTGTTTTCACTGAGACCTGGAAAATCTCTGTGTTTGGCAAAGTTGGGAGCATTAGTGTTAATGAGAACTCTGGGAAGTTTTAAACTGAGCAGTTAGGCAGTTAGGCTGCAAATTATTAAAAAGAAAAACAGTGGCCAGTGCATATCAACTTTTCAAATACAGTAGAGCTGAAGTAATGATAAAAATAGGGAGAAAAATAAACAGGCATTTCACATGACTTTCTAATTCTATAATGAAAGAAATTTTTGTAGATTAAATTATTTTTAAATAAATAAGATAAGGAATGGCATGGAGTAACATGTAGCTAACTAGCTGTAGCTGATAGCAGAACTTTGTTTAGAAATATCCTGCAGAACATAAGGGAGAACGATTAAACTGGAAATCAGATTTCTGTCAGTGTTCCATTCTTTTGGTATAAGCAAACCTGGAGGTGACGGAGCCAGCAATGATGGTGTGAATGTGAGTGCATGCATGTGCATGTGTGTGTGTACATGTGTACATGCACGTGAGCATATGTGCATTTTTTTCTCTTTTTCTCCTTGTCCATTTTCTTGGTGGAAATGAATACCAATATTTTTGCTCCTTTTAACAAGGAATTATATTTTTGCTTCTTCCACCTGCAATATATATCAGGCTATGTCTAGATGTATCTACATTCATCATCATCATGCACTGATATCAGAGACAGATAACATCCAGGTAAGTCTTTAATTTTTTTTCAAATCTAGTCAGCCTGGTGCAACAGTGCACAGGGTTACAGGCAGACATGACTGACTCAGGTTTATGCTGTCTCTAATCTACCTAGAAGGTGTAACTGTCCTTCTATGACTGTAGCTTGTGCCAGGGGACTTGCAATCCCAGGATATTTCTTGGGCATGCAACACTGTCCCCGCAGTTTCACCCACCTCCGCTTGGCGGGAATTAGTCCTCTTCCATTAGTTGTCTGTTTTCTCAATATCAAAGCGTTGTGTAATGAACTGCACTTTGTGTTTCAAGTTTTTCCTGTGCTTCCATTTTGTACTTTTGGCATGTAGACGTCAGGAAGGTGTAACAATGTTTAAAGGGAGATGCGAATCCAATATTTCAGCATTAACATCAATAAGGACTTACTGCAGCAGAGAGGGTGTATACTGGTCTGGTGGCTCCATTGCCTGGCACGGCGGCATGGTGGCACGGCAGCACGGTGGCATGGTGGCATTGTGGCGTGGTGGCATGGCAGCATGGTGGCATGGCCACACAGCAGCTTGGTGGCAAGGGGCACACATCGGCCAGGGCTTTGTCAGCACGGGAGCAGTGAGCCAGCCATTGAAGCAGATGGAGAGAAGAGGAGGCAGCCAAACGACAAGACATGTATGAGTGCAACAACTGAAATGTACCTCTCAGCTGAATTTCAAAATTAAATAAGACTTAAGCTCCCCCCCCCTTTTTTTTTTTTATTTTATTTTTTTATTTAAGGGAATCATGCTCTTTGCAGCATTAATTAAACCCAGTATACCTTAAGGAATGTTATCTATAAATTATAGAAAACAAAGTGACAAATATTTCATGTCATTACATGAACCATTGACAAGCTTTATGTTAAAAACTTTTTGTCACCTCTATTGAAAAAGCCAAGGGAAAGAAGAAGTAGAAAAGAGTTGGCAATGATCTCTGAGGATAACTGAAGGCATGAAAAAAAATCTCTGAAGAGAGTAAAAAAATAGGACCATTTATTTTAGGGAAAAGATAAATACGAGGTGGCCAAATAAAGCTTTATAAAATAATATATGGCATAGAGAGCAGAAAGTGGAAATTCAGCTCTAGGTTTCTCATATTACACAGACAAAGGGATATTCAGTTAAAAGATGAAATTTAAAGCTGAGGAATGGAAATATTTGTCTCCACAATGAAGAAGAATGATACCATGGAAGTCTTTGCCAAAAGGCAGCATTGGTTTTAGCAGGATTAAAAACAAATAAAAAAAATTGTATGGATGGTGAGAGTATCCAAAGTGATAGTGCTGAAGTGTAAATCTTATATAAGTCTCGTTTCAAACGCATTGTATTAGAGGGAAGAGCAGAAGAAAAACCCTCATTTTGGGTAAGGCATCCTGAAAACTTCTTTACAGAGTTTTTCTCTGAAATAGCAGACACTTGCCATACAAAGTCTGTGGGAGTGAATGCGATACCGGTTGGATTCAACATATTAATTCTGTAATAATAAGCAGAAATACTAAAGGTTAAAATTGCTTTCTGTATTATTTTTCAGTGTCTCCACTTTTAAGTAGTAAAGAAGTATTAAAAAAAAGAGTAACAGGTGTCTTTTCACTTAGCTGATGTCATAAACTCTCACTGGGAGATGAGTGCCACAATAACAGTAGAAGAAATTCAAAATGAATGCCACAGTTTCACACTTGGACATAGACACCGTTTCATGAAGTGGAGCCAGAAGAGGGTGGTGGCTGGGAGGCAATGTCTGAGCTGTAAGCAATCCTCACGTTTACTATAATTAATGATACGAGTCAAAGACTCACTCCATCATCAAACTCCTATGGAGAAGCATCATCATTACAGCTGCTTCGGTACTAAGGATAAAAGTGTCCAAACTGGAGAGCTGAGATGGGCATTTAGCAATCTGAATTATTGAAATGTAAGTAACAAATGGAAAAATTAGAAAGGAGTGGAATATATATTAAGAAGATTTCATATTCTTTTTTAGAACTGTTTCTTTAAAATTTAAGTATACTTACTCCAATAAATGTAATTACACACTGCTGCTGGCTGTGTGCAGCCCCTGTCTCCACCCCAGTGAGAGCTGTTGCACATCTATCTATCTTAGGCTTCACATCTGTCTTTCATTTCAGCAGACTATAACTTTGCATGACATTATGACACAGAGGTGAATACCGATGTGTATCTCTGTGCCCCGTTTCAGGTTGTCTTCCTGCGGTCCTTGTACCTGTGGCATAGTTTCGCAAGGGACTTGGAGTCTGGATTACAGACACACTGAAGCAGGAGGAAGGGTCTCAAGAGTATGTTTACTGATGAGGTAAGAAGAGTGTTAGAGCTTGCTGCAGCCCGATATGCACCACCAGCGAGAGCAGCCTGCCTGTCAAGGTGACCTGCTGGAGCCACAGCTGTGCAGCCCCGGCTCCTCTCCACTTTGTCTCCCCGTTAGCGTGGGGCTGCTGCGGCTGCTGGCAGCTCATGAATACGTCTCTTTTTATCTTGAGTTCATCAAGCCCTCACAGCTGCTTTCACAGTATGCTCAAATTTGGTATGAATGTTGCATGTAACTTTAGAGCCATGATCACACACTAATATGCTAATAGGATTAGCATTACAGTTCTTGGGGAAGAAAATTATGTATTTAGATAAGAGGTTTCTTCTACTTTGAAGATTTTGAGTTCTGTACCCCAACACTGCTGTAGCTGGAGGTGGGGGGAAACCCTGCTCTTTCTTGCCATCTTTCTTTCTCTGTTTGCATATTGTCCAATGATGTTTGAAGGCTTTCTTTCCATTTATTTCACAGCTTTGCCAAAGTGTGTTATGGTATTCTTATCATTGCACCAGTATAAGGGGGAAGCTAAGGAAGAAGGCAAGTGGTTTACGAGAATAAATGCGAGGATTACTATCCCAGTGTTGTTGCTGACACTACAGAGCTACCATGCTTGTGGCCACAGACTGTGTAGCTGACCAAGTAATTTGAATTCAGTAGACTGTCCCGTACTTCAGAGGCTGTTTATGGCTGCTACATATGCAGGGGTGCCAGATGTTACTCTGAGATTTTTATATTTTGTATACCTATTGCCATGCCATACAGAATTGCTTTCATTTGGAAAAGATATACCTGGTGACACACATGTACTAGTAAGGTATAACTAATAATTTTCAAGGCTGTCTTGCAGTGGTATTTTGTCTGAATTTCCTTTAGTGAAAACCAAGATTGTCCTCAACTTTCCCAGTGTCCCTGAATTCAAGGAACCATGACCACGGGATCCAAAGGAACTCCCCATTCTCTCATCTCTTTCTGTGTATGCTTAGTGGAGAAACTTGCCAAATTAATTCTGCCGGATGCTTCTTTAATACGTGGTAGGGAAAGAAGTTAAAAAAAAGTGGTGATTCCCAGCTCAGGTCAAAGAGCATGTTGATCATTGGGGCTGGAAGAACAAATAATGTTCTCAGTTGTGGCTGGCTACAGTATGGTATTACTTCTTTTTCCAAATCAGCCATTTATAATATATCATTAGGACAGGGGAAAAAAAAAATCACCTATAAATGCTTATTGCATAAAAAGTTAGAGAGATGGGGAACTTTGACAGCTATCTAAAATTGCTTATTATCCTTAGATAATACAGCAGAGAGAAATGGGAATGTTTAGACAAAATGCCCTTTCTTAGGTGATATTTCTCTTAGAGCAAAGCAACATGGGAAATTAAAAAAAAAAAAAAAAAGAATTTATTTTAGTTTTACATAAATGCAGCTGAAAATAGTGACATATGCCCATCACTGTTTTTTTAGGCAAAAAATTTCTTTCAGGGTTATATAACTACAGTTTGTAACTGGGAAAACATCACCTGGCTTGTTCTTTTACTGCATTCCAGTCAGCCTGTCATATCCTTGCCATGGCCTCAGTTACAGCACCTATATTATTTTGAAACATCTACTGGTTCAAAGGGTAGTTCATAGGTACAGGAAAAAGTGTTCCAACTGCAGAAATACTCTTAGTGAGATGACAATGTCTATTTATTGTCTGGCAAGGAAGTAGTGGAAGGAACAAATAAATACCAGAACTGACAACTGTAAGCTGAACACTTTAAAGTCTAACAATGTTTTATATTAAAACATCCATTAGAAATTCCACCCAGACAAAATGACTGTCTGTTTTGGAGCACTGCATGAAATGATACGTTAGAAGACATGAGTGAGTTTGTGATTTGAGTTTCAATATTGAGAAAGTAATTCTGACATAATCTTGTACAGAAAACATAAAATACTACTATACATCTGCATACGTATACACATGACTTTCAGAGACAGGGAAAATTTACTAAAATGGTCTGACCTATCTCTTATTATCCTGTATTTTTCAACAACTTTCCAAGCTAGCCTATATAATGTTCCTAATATTTAATATGATTCTACCTTCATTTATGTCTTCCTGGTAGATTTGCACTCCACTTTAAATGAGCTCTTCCTAAGAGACGGACTCAAAGGGATTATATTTATGCACACAAGGCTTGAAATAAGACATATCCTAACCTTTAATTATGAATCACTGCCATGGTTTCTGAAAAGCAGCTGAAACCCTAGTGATGTTTTAAGAAGGTAAAATCCTGAGGTTTATTTAAGAGGGTTCTGTTACTTTAAATGTCATATGCTGAAAGCCCTTGTTAATAAAGACTGGCACAGGTCACACTGTCAAGGATAAACATTCATTCCTAAATCCTTTGTTTCAGGCTACGGTGAAACCTAATCCCCATGGTGTTCTTGCCTGGCCATGCATGCATGTAGATATGCACCACTTTTATAGTACTAGTGCTTTCTTTCAAGCATGTTGCTCCTGACTGCAAGGCATTTGATTTCTGGTAATTAATCAGCTCATCATACATGCTGTGTTCCTCCCTCAGGCCCAACTCAAGTTAGTGATCCAAATCTGGCCCTGGGAAAAAAAGAAACCATTTATGCTCCTAGTGCACAGAATGAAACACTGATAAACAGTGCTTGGCTAAACATTGAATTCAGATGGATTTTTTTTTTTTTTTCAAGTTATAAGTTTAGGTTTGGAGGATTTTTTTTGCAAGCTATAAATCTGTCTTTTCTTTGTAAACTCTAAGTTGGTTTCTCCTGTCTGCCCCTTTAGAAGGGCTAAAGAACCTGAAACCATCGAACATGCCCCTAAATAAGACATCAAAATCACTGTGTTATTTCTGAGGTTTTGTGCTTCAGCACAACTCATTGCCTGAAATATTAGTGTTAATTTTCTAAACAATACCTTGTCACTTGTTTATCTGTCATTTTTTATCTTTGCATTCTTTCATGTTTGGCTTGTCTGTATAATAACCTGGTTACTGCTAATTTTATCAGCTACAGGAAACAACTTCATCTTGTGTTGGTAATTCTTCATGCCTAGAGATGTGGCAACTCTCCTTTTCAATTAAGTACCAGTTGCCCTTAACTGCCATTTGAGGAGTCATGCATTGTTACTAAGGATCCACGAGAGCATTAGAAAACTTAGCAGGTAAGCTCTCACTTTTTATTTCTTATGATTAAAATAATAACCTGTATGCCTACAGAGGCACTGTGCTCAGCTAGTGAAGACTACTGGCTCCCGCCTCTCCATCAGCTCATGGATTGTGGTACTGCTCCTTGTTCTGCTAATGCATAAGGATTTTGAGTACTTGCTTCCTGCAGTGATGAGACGTACAACCCTGCCAGCATTATTTCTAGGCTATATTTTTTTGGCACAAACGAAGCTCTTTATGCTGGTTCTTTTCCCTATGGCAAAGACAAGAAACTGAAAGGAATTATTTCACCTAATAGCTCCTTGCCTCACAGGGCTGTTGTGAGACTTAATTAATTAATGTTTGTAAAGTGGTTGGAGAGCCTGGGGTAAAAAGGTGCTATATAAGCACTGATACAAATACAAAATATTTTTATTATTAATTCCCAGTCTGATACAATGCCACTGAGTGAATGAAAAGCTGAACTGTAGTCCCCAGCGCAAAACCGGAGATAGTTTGTGCATCATAAGGAGGGGCATGGAAGTGTATTTTTATTTGCAAAATCCTATGTATAGGGATGTCTTTAAATCATGGGTCAGCTTGACTCAGAATTCTTGCAAAACAGGAAAAAAAGAAAAGTGGCTTTTGAACACCACTACTATGCTGGTTTTAATTTCTCTGTCTTTTCTTGTTCTAAGCATACTATCCAGATAAGGAAAATAAACCACACGGGGATACAGATATAGTCAAATATCAAAATCATTTCATGCGGACCATGAAAACTCACTCATGCTGAACATTTGTGGGTTATCAGGATCAAAGAGCACTTCAATATTTATCAAAAGGCATATCCCACCATGGTTTAGTCTTCATTAACCTGGTGTATATTTGAAGAACTCAATAGAGGTAATGCAGTCCAAGCTAAAGCTGACATTTTTTGACTTAGGAAAACGTTTATCCTCTTGAAGAGATATGTATCAGTTTGTAAATGTTGTGAAAGGGCAGAATAACATAAGGCTCACATATGCTATTGGGTTGTCTGAATGCAATAAGCTTTACAGAACTGAATTATGCTTTGTACATAGAGTCAAGAATGAACTTGTCATTTCTGTAATACCAGTAAAGCTTATTTCACATATAATGGGACATCCTGCTGTGCATAGATGATACAATTTTTCTAGTTGGATTTAAAAATATTGAAATGAAAAAGAGGCTAAATTAGGCTGTGAAAGCTTGGGTATATGCGGTATGAAGGGTGTACAACCAGCTGTAGGGAGTTTTGGAAATACATGGCATTACTCCCCTTGCTACTTTAGGCTGATTTGGTTTCATGTCTGAACAAGACCTCGAGGAGTTTAGCTCATATAAAAGACTCTCTCTCTTACATAGAAAGGAATATGGATTGTAATGGGTGTTAGTTTTGATTCCCTGCCACTGCCTTTAGCCTTTTCAGTCTGTTCTTACTGTGCAACTAATGCTCATATCCATGATGTTCAGTTAAAGAAAGATCATTTGAAAACTTGCCATGCTAAAACACTAAATGGGTACTTCAAACGAAAATAAAAGAAAGCATTTATGCATATTGATGACATATGATATACATGTATGTCAGGGAGAGAAATTGAAATGGAGATTATGGCACTAGACTTAGATTCCTGACTCAGCTTTTCTATCAGTTTTGTTTCATAACTTGAGCAAGTTGTTTAATTTCTCCAGGCCTCGTCAAGGTATTGAGAATCTTTTCTTATCTGTAGGAAATAGCAGGAAGTGAGACAAAGGGAGTAGGTATGTGTGACTGAGAGGATCATGAGTGTCAGAAGAATAAAGAGAAATTGGGATTTTGATAAAGAGATAAAGAGAAATTGGGAGCTTAAAGAAAAATAAAAGGCAAACACCAGTCAACAACTGCTTGTTGACTGGAGTTCAAGCTTGAGAAGTGTTTCAGGCAAAGAGACTTAGGCACTGTTCACTGATGATTTTGTCCATATTCCTTTCTGAATATCTGAAAATGTTCTTCTCACATATAAAGTCTTAATGGCATAAGAAAGCCAAAGGTGAGTACTGTGGACATCTATTCCAGTGAAAGATGCATGTCTTCTGGAGTATCTTTAAACTGAATCATAGTAGGATCCAGAACTGGTAACAGGTTCCTTCACTAGCTCCTCCCTGGCCATTGAATCTCATAGTCATTGCATTCTTGTGTTACTTCTTCAGCTTCAGGGATAATAAGGAAATAAAGTACAGTATTTGGAGTGCACGGTGATGACTAGAGGAAAGTGAAGCATTATAATTTGAATATACTTTATGTTTAACATGGTTTAGCACTTTTTTTTTGCATTTCATTTCATTGTGGTTGAGGTTTTACTCTCAAATCCTGTCAGGAGACAGTTTAACCAGATACTGCCAGTAATCTGCAGCCTGTGCAGATTTCCACATTTTGACTAAAGCCAGATTCTGGGGAACTGCATAACACTCATCCCACAGCGCTTGCATAGCTTCTGTCTGCACTAACAAATTGGCAGCGTATGCAAGTTGCACCAGACCACTTCATGTCACAGCAATCAGTCAGCTGCTGGGGTAATAAGGCAAAGTAACAGCTCCTCATCCACAGGCTTCCGGCTGTAAAGTCGTCCACTGGCAAGTAGCAGGCTGGGCCACATGGAAGATGGGGAAGCTCCATAATTCCATGTATCATTGAGGAACAAGTCGGAGCACTGGTTGGAGACTGATCAAAAAAAAAAAAAAAAAAAAAAAAAAAAAAAAAAAAAAAAAAAAAAAAAAAAAAAGCTGGGCATTTTGCACCACCTGCAATAGAAGCCTGTCAAGGGAAGAAGAGTGACTATCTGGATCTGCCTGCATTTAAATGCAAATTAGAAGGAAAATACCAGCTGCAATGGGAACTGAACAGTGGCCTCTGAAGGTTCAGTGGTTCAGTTTGAATACCGCTCTTGTAACATCAGTGACTTACTTTTCAAAGGACCTGTGCACCTGTAGTTCTTATTGTTCTCTACTGCCTGAATTGTTTATTCCTTCCAAAAATTATTTTACAGTTCAGTGTAAGTTTGGTCTTCATACAGAGCTAAAAGGAAAAGGAAAAAAGTAACAAAAATTAAGTTGGGAGGGAAACAAAGAGGGTGTTACTGGAAAATTTAAACCCTTGTTTTTCTTCTGGTTTTGAAGTAAGGTTCAGCTGGGTTTTCCCTACCAGATTAGTTCCTCCATCACCACAAAAGAGACTGGTAATCTAAGCATCTTCCTGAATTAATCAAGTAGAGGAGAAAGTGCTACCAGTCTTATCTGAGCTTTTCCTCCGGCTTTTCCACCATACCATCCCTTTACTCCATGAACTTCCAGCAAGTTTAAAGTCTCTTCGGCAGCATAAATATAAGTGGGTTGCCTAAGATAAGGGACACTGCATGAAATGGAGAACATGAAAGCAAGCACACATCGAAACAGCCATCTGCTCAGTCTTGGAATAGGAACATTGCAGAGCTCATCTGTGCATTAGTGTTGCCATTTAATGCAGTTCCTAACAAAAAAAGTTAATAAAATTCATGGCTGTAGCTGACTCACATTATAATGTCCTTCTAGAAAAAGCCTGTACCACTGCTCTGTGAATCTGTGCACAGAATAGTAATATGTACCATAAACCAAACTGAAGAGTCTCAGGTTTCTATTGCTGCAGATAGGTGGACTCAGAGTCTACAAGTCAGTTGTAAAACCCTTCTGGACTGGCGGCAAGAAACAACCTGTTTTCCTGAAGCATACCACAGCAGAAGTTGTGCCCAACCCTGGGAGCCATGTGTTCTTAATATCCAGTAACTGTGTCAACAGAGTAAGCATTGAAGAGGAGGTACGGAACAACTGTTATTTACATCACTGGAAAATTGCTAAGAAATGGGATATAAGGTCAATGGAGTCTTAAAACACTTCATCAGCATTATCCATTTCTAGTCTCAGTTATTTTGCACATGGTGGTCCACAATGAAACCTTTCAACATTTACCTTTTACCTAAGGGTTCACTAGAGCTATTACTTACTGGCAGAGGTAACGGTAAACTAAGCTGATGGCACATGGCAAATACCACAATAAGGGTAATTACTTGCAAATAGATGCTGTGAGGCTGTTAAGAGCAACTATTGTACACAAACAGTACAATTTAATAGCTTACCCTACAAATCATTGCAGTCATTTTAAAACTGTCATTCTACAGAGAAATATTATTTCTATAGGCTGGCTCTCACTCTAAAGCCTTTAAGGGATATATTTGCTAAGAGCTACTTTCACTTCATTTATGTTATTAAATTAGGTTTCTCAAACAAATATTGTCAGTAGTATTAGTAAGCAGTTCTTGTTTAATTTACTGAAGATGGAGCTGTGAATTCTCTGAAGGAAAAATTAGAGTGTTTTAAGATATGCAAAAATTTGGAAGGCACAATACATTGCATCAACTATTTTCTGCTGTAAAGTGTTTTTTTCATAGATTTCCAGAGACATTTTATACTTTACACAGAGACATAAGAATCCAGAAGTCTCTAAGTACAGAAAGACTGCAATCCAACATATTTCACAGTTTAAAAAACACATTTAAGATGTAGTTTGTTTAAGATATTTAGAAAAAAAGATATTTAACTGCAAGATATATTAAGTAAGTGTTTAAAATATATGAAAGAGAACTGCAAAATGCTGGAATCTGTCAGATTTGGGGGACTGATAGGCTTTGTGCCTGTCTGTGTGTGCATGCATGCCTATGCTTCTGACGTCTTTGATTCAACTGCCAATGTAATTAACACACTACCGTGGGAAAGGGGGGTGGTGCTTATTTTCCAAATCACAAACTCCTTGTTGTTGAGTCCAGGACTCTCTCAACTGGTGTTTCTAAACATCTCATGCTGAACTATTTTATTTGGCATAAATAAGTAAATGATTTGTAAAAGAGGGGTTCTGACCTCACACTTCCTTCTTAGATGAACTCCAAATGTTGAGGATATTGGTCTTGGACAGGGAGGGTATGTTGCATTGCTATGCCCAAATCTTTTTCAAATATTTTCCCCTATATGGCTCAGGGACCGTTAATTGTGAATCAGAGGATCCTTAGTGCTTAAATTAAGTTTGAAAACAAAACTCAGACTCCTAAGATACTTGGAACCTTTGGAAAATGTCATTCTTGCAAGGATTTATGCCCATTCACAATACCCCACACTTGGAGTCCCAGCTCTGTCACAGTGAGTCACGGGAACGGGGGTTTACAGAGGCATTCAATTGATGGATCTTGGGTTACATGAAACAGGGTTGAAATCACAGTCCAAGTGATACCTGTGGCAAAACTCTCAACAATTTTTGGATTTCACTGAAGGATGTGGGATGGAATTACAGGAGAAAATACCAAGTTTTAGATATCAGAGACATTCATAGACTGCAGCTAAATTCTTTCTTAGTCTAACACAAATAAATTAATTTGGCTTAAAGAAAATGAACGTTGACAAGTGCTTGTAAGAGTGGCAGCAGAGGAATTTTTTTGAGTTTAGCATCTTAGTGTTTGCTACAAAAACTAAGGAATTATGAGATCCAGGTTCCCTTTCTTCCTGTCTGAAGCAAATTGAATCTGTATCTGTCATCGATCACTAGCTGCTGGAATGGATAACAGCACTTGTTGGCTTCTATTTAAAAGTGCAAGACAAAATACTGAAAATACAATAAATGGGATCCACTTTTGAAATTAACTTTAATTGAGAAGTGGAGAATAACAGAAAGAAAGCCCAGTGGAGACTTTTACTTGAACTAATTTTTCTATTTGAGAAATTTTTCATTATCTTGATTTTTACTCTCCTAGCTAAGAATGAGATTGATAGAAATCTTAAAAAAACCCCACCCAACATTCATGAAACAGAACATACATAAGTTTGTATTCTGCAAGTACAGCTTAGATGTAACAGGGCTGAAGAAATTGCTACAAATTAATACAATAGAGAATCTAAACATGCAAATAGATTAAACAGATGTGACTACTAATTAATGAGTTAAAATGAAAAGAGAGGCCTGAAGGTTATTCCTACTTGCAAACAGTTTCCAACATAACTAGCAAATGAAGAACGTTTTAATCGTTTACTCCTGCACTGTGCAGCAGTGCTGACTAATCTGCCACTGGTACTCTGCTCTCTGTCTGCTACATACTCAGAGTTTTTGACACTATCTTCGTGCTTAAAATCTGCCCAGAACTTTATACATTGCAAATAACGCTTAAATGTGCCCAGCTAACCACTGAAGGCATTGTCACGGAACAGAGGACTGATGCAGACGTATCAGATACTCTGGCAAGAGTAGCATAATCCAATCATTCATTAACATAAATTAAAGCTGCATTGTTACAGGTCTAAGAATGGACAAAAAGTTTGAAATTTGGAAGTTAAAAGGACATGGGTTTGTAGGGAACTTTCAGTGCATTGTCCTACAGAAACCCTGCCTGCCTTATCCAATGGACTGGGAATTTAATTTACCTCAAAATGGAGGCTTTGAAGAAGCTGATCAACACAGAGTTCAGCCTGGTGTTACGGGCTAATGAAATGACTAGATCAAGCCTCTTTAGAAACTGAAATAATAACGTAGTAGCACCTTTACACGTCATCTATTTTGTTTCTTAAATAAAGCAGTTATCTTAGAAGTAATTATGATGCTTCTCTGATTTTTGGAGCCTGCCCATTATAGTCAGGCTGTCGTTTTCCCTTCTGTGTCAACTGCTAGTTGTCGTGGGCTTTCTGAAAGGCTAAAAAGCAGTTCAGAATGACTGAAAAGTGACTTTGTGCTTAAAGAATAGAAATGCCTCTTCTCATGGTGCCACATATATACAGTTTTGGGGGTTTTCTCTGTGTCTAAGACATTATCTTATCAGTCCCACAAGAACTATCGCAAGCAAATTTCTGTAGCTTGTGAAGTGGGTTATACAAAGGGATTTCACTTACTCATGCAAAGAGTGAAATTCTCTCTGCATCCTTGTGCCACAGGAAGTTTCTATTGTACTTGAAATTGCCGAATCCTCTTGCGATCATCAACCTATTTGAAACACAAAATTTTAATTTAGAAGAAATGACAGATGAAACATAATGCATTTTGAAGAATAAACTGACTGTATGGATTTCCCAGTCTTATTTTATATGTTTTATTTAGGAGGTGCTTAATCAGTTAACTGTGCCAAATTCTTGTTTTCCTTTTTAAGAAGAATCCAAGATTCCACTGTGTTATTAGATACACATAGCATCTAAATATATCCGAACACCTACACTTAGTCTTTTAGATACAAAGCTGACTCTTGATTAGCAGAATTGTTGGTACTTCTCTGTTTGTTGATGTTGCAATATCTGTGTTTTATCTGTTTCTGATTTGAAATTATACAGAAAAATCATGTATGTAGGCAGTTTATATAAACAAGATTAATGTTAAGCAGAAGAGTAAAGTTATTCATGAACCTTTTAGGAAAGTAGCAAGGTTTCTCATACTAAGTGTATAAATTCATTAACCCCAGTGTGTGCATCTTAATGCAATGTTAACTGAGGTTTATAAAACATTCATTTTTGGCTACTATACCTGATTTCATGTTGTAATTGCTCTTGAACTTAGCTGAATAATTTGAAGTCTCTCTCTCTAACTGTATACTGTCTTTTTGCCTTCCTGTTGTTCATCTCGTTGGACCTTATGAGTATTTGAACAGTGTCCCTCAGGTAGCACTCAATCAAATGTTTATCGTGATAATTTAATTAATTAATTTAATATTTCTCAATCTAGCATATATGCTTCAAGAGATTTCTTCAGCTGTTTTCATAATCATAAACTGAAAAAAAATATTGAAAAGAACCTTTCTGGATGAGCAGCTCAAGTTTCTGTGCCTTCTAGTTGGGAACAACTTCACTCTCTGCTTGACCAAGGAGTACTCAGTATTACAGAAAGGTTATATTTGCCTTTTCCAGTGGTACATGAGAGCTTCCTTCCCTTGTGTTACATTGTGTGCTATATAATATTTAACTGCAGTAACTGGTTTGACAAGATTCATCTTTTACGTTCATTGGCATTCTGTTATTGTTAAAGAGGAAGCTTAGCTTGACGCCAAAGTGGAGTGGCCTAGAGCTTGACTTTGGATATGTCTTATAGAGAAGACAGAGATTTCAGGACGAAAGCACTTCATCTCATGGCAGTGTGCTTGGACAGTATTTCAGTTTTGGTGGGAGGAAAAAGAACTACTGATAAGAAAATTAGTTCTTTCTATATGACTCTCTGTCTAACGGTTCCTTCTATGTTTGTCATCTAAATACTGATCTAACCTGTCTCTGCACTGGATATAATGCAAAAATCACACCAGATGCAAAATCATATGTATTTAGGAAGTGATAAAATGAGTTATACTTAAGATACTAAAGTAAGACAATATCTGCAAAACAGCACTTAGCCATGGGATTTATTGATGCTTATCCCAAGCTTGTGTTGACTACAGAAACAACATTATGTACACTCAGCACAAAATGAATAAACAGTCTAAAGAAAAATGTAATCATATGAATGATTAATAATGATAATAGCTTTAACATAGGTATCTCCTTTTCCCTATCTTTTTGCCTTACAAAGACATACTGTTTCATAACTTGCCATAGCTTGAAGCTGACCAGCTGCATGTATGTAACTTTTAAGCAGCTGAACATTTAAACTGCCCTATAATTTATTCTGGGTTCTCAGCAACCTGGGATTCCCATTTTCAGATATTAGGCCATAATTCTGATCCTGAATCTCTCTAATAGTGATGCAGTCCCCAGACCTTTTTCCCCAAAGATGTAAGATACATTTTTTTCCCTAGGCTTATAATTTTCCTGGAGCAAGACATCACTATTTCAACAGGAAGGCAATAAAACATTTCTGAATACTAGAAATGGCAGTCTCCCCTGTAATAGATTCCTATTTATTTTTAACAGAATCAATAGCTGTTTGCAAGTAATTGCACACTGCAGTCTGTAAGTAAGGTAAGATTGAGAGTATGAAGCTGTCTTATGATTCACGAATAGTAATCTGATGAAGTCTGTGCCTACTTTCTATGAAATCCACAGTGCCAACTCTTTCAGCACATTTGTAAGAGTGACCCCTTTCCAGATGGCTCCATATATCCCTTATGAAATCCATCAATACAGTAAACTTCCTTCGCTTAACCTCTGCATTGATTGAAGTACTACATTTGCTGGTAGAACTCAATGAAGCTAAACATCACACAAGTGCAGCTCGACATTTCCTATTCAACAGTCTTCAAAATACCCGAGTATCATCATAATTGGTTTGCAGTTGAGTATATTTCTATCTTAATCTTAGAAGAGGATGGAGTATCCCCTTTTATACTCAAGTAACTCTTACTCATCACACACAAGTAAGTCACTAGCCAGTTGTTTATTGTGATGGAGAGGACATTCAAATTAGGTGTCTTTGTTTGAATTTCAGCCTAACTTTTCCTCTCCAGCTTCTCCACAATACACATCTGGTTTAGCGTAAGTATTAATGAATTATATGCAAAATAATAATTTTAAATTTTTTCCACCCTGGATGACCTTACTACCAAAACTTGACTGGAATTTGACTTCAGTCATCATTAGAATCTAAAAGACAGAAAGGCACAGTACTGTCAACTTACAAGGCTTTTGCTTTCAAGAGAGCAGTCACATTGTTCATTCTTATTTGAATAAGATGTTCCCTTGAGAATGGTTGGGGTAGATGTAACCCTAATTAAAATGCTGCTACTGAAAGGAACTGCCTAAAGATGTACAGCTCTCAATTATAGTAGAATTTTTATTTATTTTGATTTATAATAAGAGGAAAAATCTGACTAATTTTTGCTCTTAGATTTTTATTACTTCAGATACAATAGATGTATACAGGCTATGCAATGGAATCACTAAAAGGTTGTTCATAACATAGAAGACAATGCAAACTTATAACACTGGTTTGTACCTTGCATGGAGGTAATCCAAGTGGGTTTATGGACACCCCTAGGGTGCATAGTCTGTGTTACATCCAATCATGTAATATCTTGGAGAATGTCTCAAGAAGACAAATGTTTAAATACATTCCATATGAAAGGTACAAAACTCAGGGATTTTGGATAGTCAAATTCATATTTGTGAAGTGAATATTTTATACATTCATCTGGCTAGTTTAGAACATAAACATACATGCACAAGAACAGGGAATGTTTAACACTGTAATTCAGAGAATGGCATAGCCACTGACTCCTGGGTAGAGATAGATATTTTGCTATCATTGCCAGGTGCTACGTGCTTCTAGAGAAAGGAAGATTTTTTCTAAATGAGATGCAATACATGAGGGTCGGGTTACATGACATCACAGGAGATCAATCAGCTAAAACTGCAAGTACCTAAATGAAGATATTTCATGGTGTCCCAAATTTAAAGAAATGGATTATCAGAAGAGAAGAAACATTTAAAAGTTATTCTTGAGGGCATAAGAAAAGTATATAACGATTAGATTAAAATTAAAAATAATATTATATCATAAGAACATTTTTTTAATGAAAAGGTGATGACAAGGTGTTTCAGGGGAAACCCTCACCCAGCAATCCACTTGTATTTCCTTATCTTTGGAATCTGCTTCCTTGCTCTGACAGAGGCCAAGTGTTGACTTCTAGGAGTGTTAAAAAGTCTTTTTTTCTTCTTTTTCAAGGAGAAATAGCATCATAGCTCAAGTTGCAGGAAATGTATGGTTTCCTTTTCTTTTCAGAAGGTTTTATCTTTCTCGTGTTTGTTGAGTGCTTTTAATTACAGTTTATTATATGTCAAGTGAGGTTTTTCTATTTACATATAAATTCAGGTACTGCAACTTGTGAATGGAAAAAATAAAAAGATTTATCAGTAAAAAACCGTTTAAAATACAGTTGTCGTTTCTTTTACATACTGCTAATGATGCTTTAAATAAAAAAAGATAACAAGAACAAAACACAAAGGCTCTCTATTAGCAAAGAAATTTCTGTGGTACTGTGCCAGCAACATATCTGCAGCATCATTCTTGGTGAAGAACTATTGAAGTCTGGACATAATAAACCACTCTATCTTTTCTGAATAATGATTTCCCCATATAAAAATTCTCTTTCATATTTCAGCCACATGCAATCAAGCACCAGTTTAATACCATGGTATCTATCATCACATCATCATAGTTAGTTGCTTTAGTGTCAGCTGTTACACCAACAGTTTGAACCCACAGCCTTTCACTTGCTGCCTCTGCTAATACTAGGAGTGAGGCTGGTTCTGATGCCATTCAGAGACAATAAAACTGCACAGGAGTTCAGAAACAAACAAACAAACAAAAAGTAAATTGTCCTGACACTAATAAAACCTGTATCAAGCTTCTCCCTAAACAAAAAGTTTACTTACTTTTGCTTGGAACAAATTTGAGAATATAATCTGTGGGAAGAAGATGAGAAAACTGTAGTAGTTTCAGTGTTGCACTACACTTGCTGAACTGGCAACACAATTTAATTAGAATTCGGCATAACAGCACATCTATTTAACGCCCATATTATGACAAAAGTGTCACTGCATTATGCTTTTCTGACATCCAACAAATACCATAGTTGTATTAGAAAGATGAACACGAATATTCAGATAATGAAAACTAATGAAAATTTAACAATAATCTAACTAATTAGAGAAGTTATCCAAAGAGCAGGGGAGAAAGGAAAAAGTTTTAATTCATCACTTTCGCACTTTCATAACTTCAGGAATTTTTTGAAGTGGATATGTTTTTAACCAGTTACTCTGAATGGTATTATCAGTTTTTATATTCTCACTAAATTTTGAAATTTAACTGCAACTCCATTATTACATAACAAAACCTAAATTAATGAAAGGTGATTTTTCCAATATGTTTCACTGAAAGTGCATTATTATTTTCAAGTACTTAGGTGCCTTTCAAATACTTAGGTGCCTTAAAGGTGACCAACTTGCAGAACATAAATTGTTCACTAAACAAGCCATATTTCTTTGTAAGCCTCAGATTTGGATGACCGTAGTATATTTATACACCTGGAAATACAATAAAGGAAATGTTTTGTGCAAACATTCCGGTGATTCCAGTTCCAATGGTCAGGTTTAAACTCTAAGTATTTGTGCACATATTTGTACCTGGTTTTGAAGAAAACAGTATCTTTTTCAATGTTTATATACTAGCAAATGTAATTCAGATGAGCCATGTTTCAAAGCAATGTAGTATTAAAAAGATACTGATTTTGGCTGCATAGCTCTTTTAGTATTTACAATATAATGGATTTTCTCCATTCCATTTTAATATATGTTAATGAAATAACAAGAATAAGAATAAAATAATTTTATGTAACAGTATTCATTTGTTGATTTAAAGCTATTCTCTTTAGTAAAAATACTGCAGCCTTAAACTAGAGTGTATCAAAATCAAAGCTCTATGTCAAAAGCACTCACATTAAAAGCTATATTCTGTCACAGGGCTTTATTCTTATAAAATACAGTTTTAGGCATGTTGAACAGCTATGGTGTGGACAAGTAACAGGGTCATGAGCATCATATCTCTTTCTTATTTAAATTTTCAACGCCTATCACATGATTTGTCTGTATTCAAGAGGAAAAAAATCCTTGTGATCAAAATGTTGCAATGAGTTAATTAGATTTAACTTGTGTAATAGCTTAAACATCAGTGCACTCCTACAGTGCTGCTCTTTAACTCACTGAATTTCAAAGCAGCAAGTGGAGGTAAATATAGATTTGTTTATTCCATTTGGCCTAGAGGAGAACCTCCATCAAGCACGGTCAGATGGGCTTGCACTATCCAATGGCAGAGCCTTAAGCCTATCCCACAGAGTGCAATGGCCCAGTGAAAGACTGATCAGTTCATTAACAAGATTTGGGACTGGAGGCATGCACCAGGCTAGGAAAATATCCCTGAGAGGGCAGAGACATTTGTATTATAGCTCACATTACAACTTGCAGTCCATTTCTGACACAACCTCCATCCCAGCCTTCAATCTCTAATTCTTCTCACCATACTAAAATTGCAGTTCTGAAGATCAGGATCCAAAAGCTGTTATATAGGTGCATATGAAACATATAGATTAATGTGCCATATAATAGTGGACAGAAAAAAGAACTTCCTAATCACCTGAGTTGAATGAACGAAGGAAGACATATTTGCCTGCCATCTGTTAATGTAAATGGTGCAGCTAATTTAACAGTATTAGAGCTGAATCATCATGCTATTATTCCAGTTTTACATCACTGTGAAACTGGAAGTGAATCATTAATATCAATGAAATTATGCTGGTGTCAGCCATGGAGTAATCTGCAGAGGGGATCAGGTTCATTAATTTTAATAATTTATGATACAGTGTAGGCTACACAATTTTACTAAATCTACTTTTATTTAATGTGACCCACTGATCCTTGTATGTATTACAAATCATCCAGTGTACTTGATGTGTCTATTATATGCAATTTCTGACAAAGCATGACGTTTTATCAGAGTGTGCTAACTTCTGAATTTATCTAGGAAGACTGCTGACCTGATCCTTGAAATGTTAACCAAAGTGATAGCTCCTGGCTATGAAGATATCACCATGAAAAGATGAACTTTTCAGACTGCAATAGTTTGAAATCTGAGTGTAGACCACTATATGATGCATCAAAGTTAGTAAGTATAAATTAAATGCAATAGATAGAGCACCTAACAAATCACTGATTTAATCTTTCATGTACCAAGGATTTTGAAACGAATTTTTATGTGATTTTTTAATCTTTCAATCTTTATAAAATGAAAGTAAACAAAATTTGCTTTGAATTATAATGCTTCATTATTATTAAGGTAATCTTATAAATAACATGAAATAAATTCTATAAAAAGAATAATAATAAATTGAAAGTTTAAAGAACTTTAAAAATTTATCTATGGAATAATAATAGGGAATAATGACATAAGATGTTATAATCATACCTTTCAATTTGACTTTATTGTAGAAATACCAAAATTTTTTCTTAATTTTTTATAGTAATTTTATAGTAATTGATGATAATGATTTTCTTAACTGAGGTTTTAAAATGGCTGGTAAGGACTTCATTGCATCACTCCTCTGATGCAATAAAAATACACTAATTTGTACTAGTGCAAGGTCTCATGGCCACTTTTATTAATATCTTGTTTGATTTCTAACCTTACTTGTCAATGGGTTCTACAAAGTACTATTTGTTCCTGTTAAAATGGATGGAAAACGTGCTTAATTTGAACTGACGGCTACTGCTATAATCAAATTCTGCCTCCATACAAGTTCAAACTCAAAAAAAAACCCCAACCCACTGCAACTCCTTATAGTTGCACATCACATTTCAGGGAGTTTGGTCCCTTGGAATATTATTTAGTATGTTCCATATTCCTTTTTGTGGGAATTCATCTGTACAGAAGGAAAAATTGTGAAAAGATCTTAAAGATGACAGATCTGTTAAAGAGAGGACAGATATCATATATCTGCAATAGAAATAAAGGAAGATGGAAATAGAAGGGATTTGGTAACAAAATAGCACATGGAGAAAGGACTAATAAAAAGAAAGGTAAAGTCAAAACATAACCTATGCTCCTTTTTAGTACATGCACAAAACAAATAAATACATTCCTGGAGCATTTGTCACTCTGGAATGACACTTGTAATATGTCAAACTTTTAGAAGTCCTACCAGAATTGAAGTTCAGAGAATCACGTATGAGGAGGAGCCGTGCCATGTCTCGAGGATAAACCATATTATGAGTGAGAGGAAACCCAAGAAACTTTCCTGCTACTTTCAATTTCTTTTTCATCCTGTGTTGGGACACTAGCTGTGTGGACTCTAAGATTCCTAGTGTGCTCTGTGAAAGAAAGAGTGCATGGTCTTCTGATACCTGAAACGCAGTGCAAAGCTGAAGCAGGGTATGTGGGGAAACTGGTGGTCTTTTCCTTCAACAGTGTTGGTGCACCATGTGGACTTCATGTACTTTCCTGCATCAGTCAGAATTTGACCGTACGTGCTATGCAAAATTAGCTTTTATGCGTTCAGCTGAGTTGAATGCCTGTTCACCTAATTCCTCATTATTTACTTACAGCTTTGCAATGACTGAGTAGTATCATTTACTTCAGACCTGTAAGTTACAGATCAGAGCTATACGTTACACAGGAGTATCTCTGAAGTAGCAGTAAAAGAACTGCAAAAGGGCCCAAATAATTGGAATTATCTGAATAATTGGAAACTTGCCCCAAATATGTCTGAACAGAAGTTTGAAATCTCATCAAATATTGGCCTTTCTAATTTTCTGTCTTTATATGTCAAATATAGAGCTATCCAATTTGTTTGTGATATTCCATTGCTGTCATTAATATACATCAAGAACTTTTTAACTCTCTACATTCTTTTTGGACATGAAAGGTTCCCTTTTACTTTTCCTCTTTTTCTAGTTTAAAAAGTATGTTTAAAAGGAAAGTCTGAAAAGCTAAAGGAAAACAAAATGTTTGAATTACTGTGGCTGAAAAACAGGGAAATAAAAAAAAGACTCTTTAGAAATTATTCTTAGTCCCTGTTTTGGGTTTAAAAACATTTCAAGCTCTGTTTATCATTTTTGTTATTCTTATAATATTCTTCAAATAATTTGCTTTGAAATTTTTAGTGAGATCTTATTTAGTCATCTGTCTTTCTGATTATAAAGTCAAAAAGCTAAAGGTATTTCTGTGATTTTATGATGCATTGGCCAAGATAAATAAACAGATAAAAAGGAGACAAAATGGCACAGATTGTAGTTCAGGCAGATTTTTATTTTATACGAATCAGTTAATCCATCCATAATTTTAGACAGAATGGAGATATTCTCATTCACTATATGATTTACATAATAAACATAAGTTTGGAAAACCATTACAACTTGAAGTTTATTTCTTAGCACCTCTGGGCATCTTAAACACCTTTTAATTTTTATTTATTTATTTATTTATTTGTTTTAATTTAGTAAAGAAAATGACACAGATGATACCAATAATTTATCCTGTTAGGTCTTGTGTCTGATAAATATTTAGACATTACTGCAGTCATTGTGTCTTGGGATATCACCTTCCTCAGAGCAGTCACTGATTCGCTTTCCATCTTGCTCTGTACTGTTAACATTGGCACAGGAGAGGGTAAAAGCTGAGGACACAGAGCTCTATGAACACAATTAATCAGGAGAATATCTACAGAGTAGCTAAAACAATTACTTTAATCTGTTATAAACTTGACAGGAAATCTAGCTTCAGTTTCCTTCCTTCCAGATGAAGTATAGATCACGTATATACTGCTTAAGTCAAAACTGTTTCTAATTCAGTGTTAACAGGTTAGGGTACCTAAAACTGAGTATGAGAACTAAATCAATACTCAACTACTCATTCAAGGCTGTAGAAGCATCAAATGACTTCCCCTCACACTATATTGAAGATACTCATCACTTGATCATCCTTGTACCCTGAGCATACATTTGAAGGCATCATCTTCTGCATCTGAGCCTGAAAATGCAGTTAGTTGGTTGCTGTGCAATAAGTAGGAGGCAAATACAGAAAGTGAAGTCAAGAAGTAGAAGTCTGGATAGAGCACCTGCAATGAATTGGGATTTTACTGCCATCTACCCTCTTCCCACTCTGGGGAAGGTGCCTGTCCTTGCAGCCGAATCGTCAGAAGAAATGTATGTGTGTCTGTGCCTCTGCCTCTCCAGCGTACATCTGGGTGCCCTAGTGGGCATCCATCCTCATCAGTCGTTGAAGCTAATACATAATTAGCTCAAACATGCTTAATTATCAGCCAGCAGATGGCAGCTAACTTTTTGTCTTAAAGCTACTGGTGCAGGTGAATATTTCCCCTGAATGCATGAAGTCTATATTTTTGGAGTGGATCATTCTGGAACTCTTTCTTAGACCATATAAAAACATTTGGGTGAATATCAGGTTAGTATTCATACGGTTATCACTCTAGGCCTTCAGTATCCTCAGATACACCCTACTACTTCAGCTCCCTTTTAATGTAATAGGTTTACCTCTCAGATTTTTCCCTATTATTTGGATGTCACTTCAGTAGACTTCTCAGAATAACAGGGTAGTCACTGTCACTGTCTTGTTTATGCTGTGGATTTATTCTAAATAGTGCTTTACACTCTTTCTGTGCTTTGGCTGATGCCTGCATTTATAGGGACAGAATGACATTTAGCAATATATCTTGCACCCTGGCACATTTAATTAGTATGTCAAACCTGTGCTTTTACTTCTATTTCTATTTCTATTTCTCAAGCAGAAGCACTTTGCTCATAGTTTGGTGTCAGAATGCATGAAACCTCCTTGGCATACTGTGAATTAGAGCCAGCAGCAAAATGAATGAATGATTAGCATTGGGCATGGATCCAGTGTTTGACATTCCACTCATTAGAAAGTCTACTCTAATTAACGTAATTGGAATCTACTGGGTGTGCCATTGATGGATTTGCTTGTCACCACAATTTTGTTTTATGTTCCATCAAACTCATTGGTGAAAACATGATGTATTCTAAGATTACCTTGTAAAGACTCAGTTTTTCAGAGGGATCTGAAAATTACAGCCTCTTGTTCCCACATGGGGACTTAATGAAGTCAATGGGAGGCAGGGTGCATGCTAGTGAACCCCTGTGCATGATAATTATTTTTTCATAGTCCATAGGAGTTATATATAACAGACATAAAACTTTGCACTTATCTACCACTTGGGGATTTCAAATGATGTCCTAAACACCAAGGAATCAATTGAGCGACTTTTCTTAATGATAATGGCACCTTATCCTACAAGGGGTCACTGGAAGTACTCAATAAACACATCGGGGCTACTCAATACATTGTCAGAATCTGTCTGTAATTAAGTCAGCCTTGTGAAAACACTGTTAAAAATAAAATGATATACATCTTCTGACTGGTATACAGGGAATCTGTTATTTCCATAACCATAAAGTAAAATATTAACTAAACCAGAATGAGACCATGGACTCTGTTGAATGAAAACCAGCTTTGCAAGTTGCCACTTGAACCATCAGAACTACTAACTTGAAGGATTTTATCCTTTTATCTATAATCCTGACATAACCATCTCAGCTGTAGCCAGACATTTCACAGAGAACTTTTGATTTTCAACATGAAGGTGTGCACCTGTGTTATCTTTCCATCTTCTTTATATGCATATACATATTTCATTAGATCAGGGCTCTCATAATGGTGGGCATATAATCTATTCTTGGTCTGGAAAATAGCATTGATATTAAATGTACATGGGAGGTTTGATTTCCATTACACTTTTCTAGATTAAGGCATAAAATTCTGTAAACAGAATGAAAGAAGACATACTTCAAGCTTTGAAATGGTTAAATGAATGGTTAAATGAATACCAGTAGAAGGAAAATTTACATGATGGGGAAGATACATAGACAAAGCTAAAACTCTTTTATTAATATAAAATCTGTGGTCATACTTGGAATGAAACACGAATCCCCAGAGAAATTTAAAAAATACATACAGCAAGAAAAATACTGTTGTTACCTCATGAATAATGGGCTTCAATAGATATCATGATAATGTGTATTTTAGGAAATAGCACTGTTTATAGTAGTCTGTTGAAAGATTAAAAGTATTTAACATTTCATTTACAATGTCTATTTTTCCTTACAGCTTTCTAAGAACAGGTCTGGAGAATGTGTTGCTTTTTTACAGAAATTTCATGAGTACAGAAATACTCTTGTCATCAGTTGTTGTGGTTATTAATATGAGACTGTGGAAAATTTCCTCATACCTAAACTGGGTTCTGTGAAACTAATTTACATTTATTTAAAATCTAGTGAAGACTTACAGATGTGATGAGTGAGAGAAGTTAGAGTGGTATCTGAAGATGGTACTAGAAAGTGAGGTAGGAGCTGACCTTTGTGATGTATAAGCCTCTGTTTGAGATTGTCTGAACTAAAAATAGGAAGAATTGCAAAAATACTTACAAAATAAAAATGGTCCCTCTTTTAATTTTGGTCAAAATATATTTCAAAGGAGGTCATGTAAGTATTTCTATAGTTCCTGCCTCTAGATTCCCTAAAGAATTTCAATTTAAATGAATTAAAATGTGTCTTCTCAATAAAAAAACTTTTGCTCACAATGAAGTGTGTGCACATCTAAGGCAGTTTTTGGTAGCAAGTGCACCATATAGCCAACTGAAATGTTGGAGAATGCCCAATTTGATTAGGATTAAAAACTAGATCTGTGAGAAAGTTAAGGTTTGCTGGACCACAGTAAAAGACTCAAAACTAAATAGAACAAATGAAGCCAAAGCAATTTCCAATAGTCTTTACATTCTATTAAACATAGGGTGAGTAGACAAAAATGCTCAAACTGATAGGAATGAATTATACTCTTGTGACACGTATAGTTTTAGTAACTTAGTGGTTTGCTGTCTCAGTAAAAAGGTGACATCCTCTTGATAACTTTCATTCATCAAACAAAATTCAGCCTTTTAACCTTTGGGAAAAGTGTAGGTGATTGAACTTAAGCTCTCATATGCATCTTATTTAGTGACTCCCAAACCTTTTACTTCACTGGCCATCTATGAAATAGTACATTATTTCTGGCAGTTGAGAAGCTAGACAAAAAAGGGACATAACTCATGCATTGGCACGGAAATGCAAATCCAGACAATTATATTAAGTATAAAAGCACTATGTTCTCAAATGTAATTTTCCAAGTCTATGCTAGAAGACTAAATAGAAAAAAAAAAATCACAGAAAAGCACAAGTTGGTCTTAAAAACAAGAAGGAGCCAATTAAGATAATTAACCATGAAAAGTACTTTTATTTTGCAAGTCTCTATCTGCATGTCTCTCTGGAAGTCTGCATCTTCTGAACTTAAATGTGTTTTGCAATCTGTTTGTATGTTTTTTTACTTGGAGCATATTTGTAAAGAGCACAAAGTTGCTTTTCCTCTTTAGTTTCTTGTCATACACAGCTTGTTTCTGAATAATGTGTGAATTACAAAAGAATCTTAGGTCTGGATCAACTAAAGATCCTTTGCAATGGTTTGCTTCATGACCTTTTTAAAGTTTCTGAAGATTTTATCCTTAGGAGCATTTTACTACTAGGATCAGGCTCATGTTCTCTCTGCCATCAAGAAGAGGATGTCCATTTTTCTCAGCTACTGAACCAATGCAGTCACTCACTGTAAGGAGACAGGTCCAACTCTTTCTCAGGAGACATACCCCAGGTTCTCAGGAGACATACATCTTTTCAATATCAGAAGGGATTTTCTCTGGAATTTTACTTTGGCCCCTGTCAGTAGTGGATATTTTGAGCACACTTACAGATCTAGCAGTGTACAAGTATTAATCGTGCAGTGCAACACAGAAGAGCAAGGTGTTGCATTTTAAAAAAAAAAAAAAATTATGAACATTTTAATTCAGAAATTGTTCTAAATCTTGCTAGAGGTACATTAGAAGAGATCTGAGATTTGTATATTGAGACTGTGGAGAGGTTAGATTTTGTTCAGTTTATGCCACTGATGAAATGGTTTACAATTTTGGGACAGCAGAAATCTAGAGATGACATTCATCATCCCAGCACAAAGGTTGGTAGGGCTTATCTGCACTTTGGTCATGAGAAATTCAGACCATTTGTGAAGTGTTAGGTTTTCCACATAGTATCATCAAAGCTGGGAATCTCAGTGCCTTCAGATGTACAAAAGCAACCAATCATGTTGATTAGGGAATGATTAGAAATAGCCTCAGACATTCAGAGGGTCTGTGCTCTTTATTGATAGCTCTTCCTAGATTACTTTTTCCTATTTGTATTAAGAAACACACACACACAAAAGATGAACAGAACATCATTTGGCAGTTTGTATAAGTATATACATCATACATAAATCTTCATCTGACAGTTCATAGAATATATATAAAAAAGAGGTTAGTTTTAGGAAAGACATCATGCCCTTAAAGTCCCCTATGGATATTTGTCATTCCTACATCATGTTTCGTGCACAGTCATTCAAGATTACCTTTAAAGAAAATTTATTTCAAAATTAACCTTCTATTAGCTTTTTATATATCATGATTAGACTAGAATTAATAATTTGTAACCACGATTCATTAAGCTAGTACTTGTAATCTGATTGTGGAGTCTAATCTCTCTTGCTTGCCAGCAAGACACCCTGGATAAAACTTATCTTGATATTTTATATAAGTATAAATAGCAATAAATATATGTAACTTAGTTTTATTTACATCATTTCACAGCCCTTTTTATTCTTTCTCTTCCTACCTCCTCAAAAAAAAACCCAAAAAACAAAAAAAAACCAAACCCCAAACCAAAAACCAACCAACCAACCAACCAAACAAACAAAAAAAAGATTTATTCACGGATTCATAGAAAACAGATACCAAGGTCACATGGCTCAGAATTCAGAAGCTAGCCTTGAGCAGGGATAAGGGTTTAAATAAGTTGGTATATTGCATCACTGAAAAATGTGTTTTCACAGTGCCAGCATCTCATTCCAATCTCACAAATTCTGGCTTCACAACACTGTAATTCTTGATTTAAATTAGACTCATAAGATCTGCTACTTTCTGAATATCCATATCCATTTTAATTCTAACTTGTAACCAAACTGCAATGCAAATGGGACCATTTCTTTTCTCAAGTATCATAAATTTAATTTCTGCTTCTACAGACAGCCTTTTTTTTTAAGAACATGACTAGTAACCATTTTTATATTTCTCAATATTTGGTTAATGTTTTAAGTTAATGCATTCCAATTTAATTTACTTTTAATAATAAAATCTGTAATAATACTTTCATAATGTGTTACATTTTTACACAGTTAATCGCAACTTAATAAACTTTTAACCTCTTAGTTAAAATAGGTATTGTACAGTAGCCATCCTTTTTTGTGCCATTGTTTAGAGACTACGTGCATGGCTAAACAGGGAGTGGTAGGCAATCACTGGGTAAGGTGAGTTGCCCTTGCTCTGCAATAGGAGGAGCAGAGACCTCTCAGAGTAACCCTGCACAGGTCTACTCTTGTAGTTTTTCTATTTCCACCAGTTTGAGGAGAAGGTAGAGCAAAGGTTGTTCGTCTGGGATAGGCATCTTTAAGAGTTATATGAGTGACACTCCATGATTTGTGGTTCCTAACAAGCAAAACCAACCTGCATTTTCTCAATATCTCCAGTCAGTATGTGCTATGTGAACTGAAAGCTAAAAAATGGTAGACAGTAAGTAAAATTATACTTGTAGGAGTACACCCAAAAATAGTATTAACAGGTTTTCTTCCAAATTATTCTATACGGCAATTTCTGCCAGGTTCAACAGCTGAATAAATAGCTCCTGGCTTGTTGATATAGCAGGGAAAAAAAGCTCTAATTTATCACAGTTTATCACATGCATTTATCCTTACATCTTTTTACCAGGCTAAGTGTATATGATTGTGCATGGAAAATTTGTCCCTGTTTATACAAAAATTGAACAAAGAATTGGGTCAAAGTGCTATTCTTTATCACAGATGAAATGCTACTGACCAGCTGAAAATCTGTTCTCATCTATATGTCTTTGCCCATCAGATTTTGAACTTTGTTCCTGAGCAGTTTAATGTAAATTGCTCTCCTTAAAACAACGCTTCCTATTAAAGGTCTGTGTAACAAGTACCTCTTGTATAGTAGAAGTTGCATTATGCGCAGCATATAAAGAATTCTTGTGGAAAAGTCTGTTTATCTCATCAGAGTGAAATTATATCTGTGTAGACATAATGTATAGTAGATGTATAGATATATATATGCAGTATCATGTTACATGTTATAATGCACTTTACAAATTGCCTAGACTTTTAAAAATAATTTTCAGTATGACATACTGCCAACAAAAACATGGCACTAGAGCTTAAGACTTGGTATTATTTTGTTATTTCAATTTTTTCTTCTCTTAATAATGAGAAAAACAATATTGATTTTGGATGTAACCATGAAAGCATGATGATTAAGAACTACAGAAATCTTTTGTCCATGCAAGGTCCTTATAACTTTCATGAAATTTTGAACTAGTGTTACCTCACAAATCATTAATATAGGCCAGCAGTAAATTGTGGATTGGCACACTGCCCAGCATAGCACCAAGATCAAGCTTCTGCTTTCTAGTAAATTAGAACCCAACTCTTTATATCAGAGGTACACACATTTATGGAGGCATTAGATGTGATATAATCTTTCATTTGTCATTTGCTTTTCTACATGGCTAGATTTCAACTAGGTCATGTAAAGGAAGTTATTTGTGGAATCAGGAAAATCTACACTGAATAGATCTGTAAGGTGCACTCAACAGCAGGGAGGATTTGCTGAGATGCATCTGAATCAACACCTGACAATGGCCTTAACTCTAAATTAAGCAATTATAATTATACATGTGAAACAGTATGTGTAGGCTCACAGGATCATGCATTTCACGTGCATGGTCACAGAACACACAACAGGACCAAGTCTAGTTGAACAAGTGGAACTAGCCTTTTTGGTAGCATGGCATATTAATGAAACGAAAGCTCTGAAAAGAAACAGGGAAAAAATCACACCTTCTTAAATTGTTAGAAACACTTTAATCCATTACTTGTTGTATCCTAGTGATTACCAGCAATTTCTTAATCACAGTTTGTGTAATTACTTGCCATTTGCTTGTATTTAAAAAGAATTAGCTCAGATTGTTTCTAGCAAGTCATCAACATCACTTAAAAAAAGTAGCTAAATAGACAGACTTACAGAGTTGTTGATAGATTGTCTTTCATGATCAGTAGATGTGAAGATATGTAATAGCAGTCTGTTTGCTTCAGGTAGTTATGCAACAAAAAACAATGATTTCCCAAAATTGATCTTTTTTCTTTGAACTCTGCTGTATTTTAGTGGGTTTTTGGATATAGCTTTCTCCTCAGTATTGTCACTTGTGTCTCTCTTGGGGTGTGAAGATGGGGCACGAAGAGAAAGCAAGTGATAATATGGCTCCTGTTAAAGCCCTTTTGTGACTAATGGTAATCTAGGAAAGGCAGTCGTGGAAGACTGGATTCAAAGGGACTTTCACACATTTCCAGGCATCTGTGTACTCTTCCTCTTGAATTACTTATGTACCTTCTTCAAGCCTGTCCTTTTTGTTGGGCATAGACAATTATGGATGACAGTCCTAACCCATGGAAATAATATCCTAGGAAATATTTTGGCTTCTCATCAAGAAATAATCTGATACGTTTCCTAGGAAATATTTTGGCTCCTCAACAAGAAATACTCTGATACAAGAAATGCTCTGATACTTCTGATGCTTTAAACTTCCCAGTCACTTCATTCTCACTTTGTAAAAGGAGTATGCTCCTAATGACTGATGCTTACCCATAGAACAAATGTTTTAATTAGGAGTGAAAATTTCCTTCCCAGTATAGCCTGTACGGTGTCTCAGGTACCTCTAAATTCCTGAAGCCAGAGTGGGAAAGTCAGGTGACAGGTTTCACAGACTTTATGTTCCAGTTCATCCATGCTACACCATTGTTGTTGTCCCCATCAGGACAAACAGCCATGGGGTGGCAGACAGGTGGCAAGGGGGTATGTGCTGTACACTGGGCAGATCTAGGAAGACACTTAACGACACTTCATTTTCAGAACAGAAAAAACAGGTTTCCATTTCGGTGCCAGTATTACGAAATCTTGAAATTAAGTAAAATAAGCCCACTAGTGCTTAAGTGGAAGCAAATAAAGTAAATGGAACTACACCTGCTTATGCCACCTTTGAGTTTGGCAGAGTATAATTACTCCAAATATTATTGCAAAATCACCCTTTCATGTGTATGCCCAAAGATGGATATATACAGATATAGACTCTCTGGGTGGCTGATAGAAGGGGCCGTCTTTAAGTGCTTCAGGCATTTCATTTACAAATACTTTCTATGGTTTCCCTCCTCAGGCTGAATAATATGGCCACAGCCAACACAAACATGTGAACTCACCAATAGGTGGAAAATGGGGACTAAATGTGAAAAAAAACCCTCTAAAATTTTTTACTCCAGGAATGAAATACTGAGATTTTTGACCAAGATAAGACAAATAAACAGTTCTGAAAACAGCCCATTGCACATAAAATCCAGGAAGACTGAACTTTTTACTGAGTTCTAGAAACATTTCTGTGTCACCTCATAACCATTATGAGACAAAAAAAAAATCAGACAGAGAGACTTCGCTGGCACAGTGGAGTTTGGAGTTCAGAGTGCTTCTCAGAGCTTTTCTTCCCCTGAACCTCTGAAGCCTGGGTTTCTTTCTTTGCAGGGTATTCCTGCATCTTCAGGACCAGAAAATGTACTGAGTAGTGGCAGCAGTGTCTGTGGGAGCTGAGGCGCTTTGGTGCCCTCCATCTATTCCTCCTTTGTCACAGCTCTGGCTACCTCAAATTGCAGAATGTAATCCAAATACCCTCCATGTATTCCACCCTCATGAGGGAACAGAAAAGTGTCTACTTGTTCCAGTTTGCTCTCTCAAACGCTTCAGGTGTGAATCACTCTTTCTCCACATATATTGCTAGTTAAGAAGGGAAGCAACAAGAATATTTGATAGGTAGAACTGTTAGTGGTTTGATTATGATTTGGATGACCAGGTCTAGCACTCGTGCACACCACTAAATGTTTTATTACTCTGGTTTGGTTTGAATTCAAGACTAATCAGAAAAGGACGTTAACTGACAAAAAAAAAAAAAAAAAAAAAAAAAAAAAAAAAAAGTGTAGGTGATGAGAACGGATTATAAATGGAGTGAAGAATACCAAATTACCCAGGCAGACCCCACCTCTGTATTTTAATACATTCACACATGAAAATTTCAAATTGTAGTAAAATATCTTCAAAATGCAGCACATGAGAAAAATGATGCTTGGACAAGGACAATGCATGATGGCAACATCTCAAGTTTACATTTACATGGGTTTACATCTGTTTTAATGAACTGGGGATCTGATGGACCTTTAGTTAATGAAAGTGTAAGCAAATAAATAAGAGCTCATAAGAAATGGGTTACCAAAAAGAAGGATACAATAAAATGTCAGTTAATTTTGTGTATTAAATTGCTGAAAGCTAATTCAAAACTCTTAGCAAGGAACATGTGAAAAGTGAAGCTAAGAAGAGTAAATGGGATGCTGTGAACATTTAGAAGATTTTTGGAAACATTTAGAAAAGTGATGAAGTAAAATTTACGTATTTACACAAGGCTGGAATACATGACCCTGTCTGATTTAATTTTCCTGGAGCCCATGACTAAAGATATACTTCTGGTTATACCAAATGCATAAGCCTATGACTACTAAAAGTACACACATAATGAAAAAAAAAAACAACAAATCAACAAAAACAGAACTAGGCAATGATTTTTGATGGATAGCTTACCATTATCATGGAGTGATAAATGAGTGTCTGTAATCTTAAACCTATTTATTCTGCACTTTATACTATTGTTTGTTATGTTAAAAAGCAGCAATAACACAACACAAGAATATGGAAAGCAAATAATCTACTCTGAAGGACTGATTAAAATAAATTTTGCAGAAACAGAAGTTATTTTTAGAGAACGTCAGTTCATTTGAAAGCGAGAAAAGGTAAGAAGGGTGTTCAAAGTGCTTAGAGGAAGAGTTTGGCAGTTCAGAGTAGAATTGTTCAAACTAATAAAAATATTAGGAACTAAGACTGCAGAAGAGTTTAGCAAAGTAGAACGTATCTGCTCTAGAGTTTGTCATGACTATTAGTATTCAGCAGTGCTGAGTTATATGAGACAATGATAAATCAGGTAAGATTTGGAAAAGTCTCTGAAATCTCTATGTGAATCTCTGAGAATGTAAAGCAGTGCTGGTTCTGCAAGGAGGGACAAATGGTGGGAGGGAGACTGTGCTACAGTACGTGAGGAAAAGACATATGTTGAACACAAACTCTAAGAAACCTAGTTTTACATTTTTTTATTTAAAGCAAATGAAATAATTTTCAGAATGTTAATCATATAAGAAGGCAGATATGAGACAGTTTCCTCTTAATCGTTTCCCTGTTGCCAGGCTGAGTTTTACCTGAGCCCTTCAGGTGGTAGGAGAAGCTGGGGGCCCTGCCTAATAAATGTGCACTGTTTTCTCCACTTCTGTCCAGGCAGCAGGATAACTTAGTGACACTGCCAAATTAAATATATTGAGAATTGTTAACCTCAAGCTGAAAGTCTCAATACCTATGACATTTAATGTAGATTTTATTTATGGTGTGTTAGATACCAAAAAAAAAAATCTGATTAAGGTTAAGTTTCAAGAACATGGAATCAACCATATTACTAGAATATTTGAGATGGGGGAGATAATTTGAAGTGGATAGACTACTTGTAAGAATAATTATGGGCACTGCAATAAAAATTCTTAGTTTTATTCAGTGTAATTGAATGTCAGAATAGTGTCTAATATGCTGTAGTATGAGCATTTCTGCATTATTTGATGTTATGGCAGGGAAATAAATGTATTTTTTCTCTCACCTGTATTGTCCAGTTAGTAAAATCCTGATAACCAATGAGGCAAAAATTGGGCTTATTACAGTTTAAAATAGTATCATTGCACACTGATGATACTTTGAAATATATTTTCAAGATGGACAGATTTGAGAGAAAATATTGCTTACAATTAAGGGACCTGGATAACTTTCTTGGCAATTTATTGGCTGTTCCAAATGGAAATATTTTCTTTGACTAAGTCTGCGAATGAAACCATCCCAATGACAGGATGCCGGTTAGATATTAGTGATAAAAATGCATTGTAATGACTGTGATGAATAGAAAAGGAATTTATTTGCTGTCTTTTTTTTTTTTTTAAAAAAAAAAAAATTTAATTACTGAAAAGACAAATAGAATTTTGGATCAAATTAATAGTGTCACTAAACAGTAGTATAATTTAATAAATTTTATCTAACAGCCTATGTCTTCTTTAAAAAGTATTTTGTTTCACATCACCTATTCAAAAAAACAACCCCCCCCCTGAATGCTATGACAAGTACACTGCATTTCCCTGAGTTGAGAGCAAAATATGAACATTTACTTTAGTTTTGCAGTAGCATTGAGAAGCTTGACTCATGAAACTCACTGTACCAGGGATGTAAAGTGACACTTATTTGAGATTAAGGAAGAGAAGAATCAGAAAAAACAAAATAAAAGTCTTCACATGAAAGCAGAATATGTATGCATTTCTCTGCTTAATGTTAAATTTTCTCTGTTTAATGTTAAATTTTCTCTGTTTACTTTCTAGTAAAGAGGGTGTTTTTCTGCACCTAGAGTAGGTACTATTTCTGTTTGGACCAGCCAAATGCAACATGTTTTATTACCAGCAAAGTGACAATGTATATTATGAATAGTTTTGTTAAAATAAGAAGTGATCTGAGCCTTTGGCCATCCTTCAAACCAAATTGAACTCAAACCTTTGACATTTCAGTTACATTGTCTCCTGCTTCATCCTACATTTCTCATGGTATAGTGGCAAGCTGAAATGCCCAGAGGTCTGATATTCAAAAAGGGCAGCGATAGGCAACTTGCCACTTCCTGCTGGACTACAGATTTATCAGAAAGTTAGACCTGTGGGGAGGGGGCACTTTCTCCTTCAAGGCAAATACTGTTGGTAGGGAGAGGGCAGGCCCTTTCTCCATGATGCATGATAACCTCCAAGGAGAGCATTGATGATGGATGACTGCCAAACTTCCTTGAAAGGATGTTGCTATGCCCTAAAGAAAGAACAGTACCACACTCACCCCAGATTCACAGAGAGCTTACTTAGTTTGGATACAATAGACCTAATAAAGATTCCACTAATAAAAATACCAATGTATTTTCTGTATTCAATTAGATCTATCAGGAAGAAAATTAGCAAAATCTTATACAATCATTTCTCCCTGGATTAAAAAAATTCAGTCACTACATTTCCTGTCTCAAATAAACCCACGACATTTTCAGTTGGATCTAACAAAACAGATTCTGATCTGTAGCTTGCAGTAATGTATCTTTTTAAGCTTATGAGAAATATTGACTGAAAGAATACCAGGTATTCTGTGATTAAAAGTGTATTAATCATTTACTGAAGATTATTGAATGATTCAAGATGAATTGTCTGTTTATATCATTGATGCCAGTATGATTAATCCAAATCTCCTGCTAGGTTTAAGAGGACAGAATTAGAGATATAACTACAAGAACCCTCTTGATCCACAGTTAGTATGTCAATAGCTGTTGCATCCTTTAGCTAAATGAGTGGGGAAATGTTGTACGGAAAATTAAAGTACTTCAGTTATTTCTGGGTTCTTTTCCCCACAATAATGGAGTTTATATAAATCATTAAAGATGTGACAGATGGGAAGGCTGTAATGTTTGTGACACACACACACACACACACACACACACACACACACCCCCCATTTTTCTGAGTAGAAGGATTCTCCACACTGACAGTGAAATACTACAAGTCTTATTCAGACGGTATCACAAAATCATTATGATGTTTGTGTGTGGAAAAGGAGTGCTTTATCTCTATGAGTAAGAGCTTTGTATTTAGACCCTAGCAGCCAGAAGTTGATCTTAAAGGTAGGAGAAAGCCAGCACACACCCTCAGAGGGTCAGCTAGAAACTAAAGGTGCATCTGTGAGAAGCATTCATACTTGTTTTAATCAACTTGTGTTGGTTAAGTTCATATTCAAAGACTTTTTCTATCATACTTCTTGAATCAAAATTTCAGAACAGCCTGGCAGCTAAACTATGTGACAAAAAGTCACAAAATCTGAATTCTTCTTCTATCTGTCAACACTCTTCTTGTACAACTTAAAACAATCACTTTAACAATTAGTGTCTCTTTTCTGTAACCTCTAACATAAGGATTGTAAAGCACTAAATGCATGAAAGTAGGGTAAGCTAAATTGCTGATACTTGTAAAAGATTTGGAAAATTCAGCAAGGAGCCCTTATAGAAGTACAAAGTATTGGTGGTTATGTGATAAATTAAGGAGAGGTTCACATTCTTAGTAAAGAGGCAAAATTGCTGCTGGTGAAATGCTCACTGATTTTTTTTGGATGAAGTTTAGACTCATTAGAAGAATAAATTATAAGTTTATTACAAAAAAAACCATTCTATACTTATAAACTTTACTTTTTACATAAATCGCTTTTTTTTTTGTGTGTGTGTGTAGAAAGTTCAGCATTCTTACAGAAGTACAAAATCAAAATTAAGTCAGGCACATGACTGATTACTGAAAGTGATGTCCTATATGTCATGTTGCTATCACTGCTTCTCCACATTTTCTTGTACACAATATTTTTTTTTAAATGCAGTTATTAATAATTTTGATTTATTTTCAAAATAAGGATTGATCTACTTCTGAAATTTAGTTAATTTCGCATTAGTGCTAACATCAAACAAGATAACAGGATGCTATCAGCATTGCTGAAAGTCAGATGTAGGATTATGCCCACTTGTTATTTTGACCACCCATGCACCTAAGCTTCAATGAGTCCTACACAGTGAGCAGTATTCATATATTAAATCTGACGTGCAATCCAGATACCACAGAAAAAGAAGTTGCTTTATCCTGATTTCCTAAAGAACAGTGGTTTATGTGATCGCTGTCTTTCTGCCTACACTCCTCTGCCTTCCACACAGTAACTTTTGACCCATTTGACCTATTAAAAAAGGCACCTCAGTACTGGTGACTATAAAAAAGTGAGGGAGGGCTTCTGAATGTACCTTATGACTGCCCCAGCTGGGGAAACTTTGTGGGATGCTTGCTGACATAAACTCACGTGTTGAAGAGATAGGTGATGGCTTCTAGAGTTTGTGTTTTGCCGCCACATTCCAATAATCACTGTCATCATTGGCAGAAGCTGTGATGCAATGGCTAGCATGAATTCCTCTAGCAGTCTCAGTAAGCAAGGGAGCATTTGTGCATTATGTGTTTGTAATATAAGCAAATTATTTTTCTCTGTGGAACTGTAACCCAAAAATCTACTTAGTACAATCTTAGGATCAATATTTTGAAAAAAAAAGCAATTTGATTCCCAGTGAGAGTTCAATATTTTAATGATTGTAATGTAAGAGATAAATAACAGAGTTGTTTCAACTTGTTTATTTCTGTGTGTTCCGATTTCAGTGAAAATACATTCTTCTTCCATTCATTGTTGATACAAAAACTGTAGTGCAATGTACAATGGAGAGGGTCAACCTAAAGAAGCTGAACAACAGGACAGGTGACAAGTATTCTCTATTTCTGCCAGTGATTTGAGAGAGATGAAGCTCTCTTAGGCCAAGCCCTGAATTTGAACTGAAGGCCACAACTTCTGTTACAATGCACCACTCTGGTATTATTTCTGTTCTGCTAATATTCTTCTGCAGCATTTTATAGCATCAAGAATGTATCACCGGGGTCAGCACTGTGGTTATCTTGAGCTCATTCAAATGTCTCCTGGGTATGTGTATACTAGAACAGAGCTTTCCAAAAGGCTCTTCTGAAATTATTTTTTAAAGGGATATAATTTTACTATTTCATTATATTAAACACAGGAAAATGTCACATAGAATTTACTGTTATCAATATGTGCCGTAAATCTTCTCATATTCTCACTTAATCATCTGTATATTTTAGGAAATTAATTTAATCAAATGTTCATTAACAGTAATAATTAATTATAGCAAAGTTCATCAGACAACATACACGTGTTGCCAAATGATCACCATGATGTTCTTTTGACAGAGTTGTTACAGCACAAATGTTCACGCATTTTTATGCAGACATTTCACCAGCACATGACATACTGACTAAATCTGCATTTACAGCTCTATAAATTACAGATGGACTAAATATTATTGAAATATATTTTGATTCCATTAATTGTATAGTTATGGATTATAAATACATATTCAAATACTGTATAGATTATGTCTGCAGTGAAAAACTGGTTATTTTCAATGCTAGTTATTTCTACAAATATCCTAAAAATTGTCCACAGGAATAATTTGTCTACTAATCTATAAGTAAATTCAAAATCACTCCCATTCAGAAAGTCTGCATATTTTATCAGGGGTGGCGTGACTTGAAATTCTTGCTTTCTGGAAAACAAGGATAGCATTGTAGTTAGGGCATATGGCTTGGGGGAAGCATATTCAGTCACTTTGCCACAGGTTTTCTGTGACTTTGAGTAACTAATCTGCCTATGGTTTGTTCCTTTAGTTATAAAATAGCATTAAGAACTTATTTTCTGAAATAGTTTTTGCTTTATCCATTTACTTTTTTTGGGTGGGAAGGGAGGAACATCATTATATTTTTCTCCAAGACTTAACAAAATGGGGCAATGTTCTTGGCTGAGGCTTTTATATACCACCATTCTATCTAGTAACAATACAATTACTGGTCTGACAAAGCCATTAATTTAGTTGCCTTTCTGATTCTTGAAAGCACTGCTGGCTTCTGAGCATTCCATGCTCCAATCAGGCAGATGAAAACAGAACAGAAATTTCAAAATAAATCCCTCCTAAAGCTGTGAGGAGTTTCTCAGCTTCCCTTTCCCCCAATGCTTAACATGTTTCTGTATGTTTCTGGGTGAAAAAGTCTCACATATCCAGACAAAGCTTTGGTTTTGTTTGACTTATTCAAGAACATTTCTTGATGTTATATCAAAATTTGTCAATGATGCTGGAGGATAGTGACAGTATGCAATTAATGAAGTTGCCAAAAATGTTTATGAGTAATTACTGGTGGCTAATAACCTGGGAGATAACAAAACTATTTTGTTGGACCTTTTTCAAAAGCTAATGAAAGATGAACATCCCTAAGACATCATAAAAAAAAGTTGCAGAAAGACAGGTAGGTCCACCTCAGGTTGTCTGTATCAAAAATTGCTAGAAAACTGAAAGGTATAAACATGGGCTTATAATCGAAGTGGTTGGCCTTACTTGGGCTGATCTGCTTTTTTTGAGTCAAATCTCTGTGTGGACTTGGAGCTGGGAAACCCCATGTAGCAAATTTGCCTGCAATATTTTTTGAAACCCAGCCAAAGAAAGCCGAGTATATTTGGCTTAAACCTGTACTGCTCCTTCACTGTACAGTGACAGGTTCATCTGTACTTAAATTCTGGCACTGTTAGACCTGGAAACTTAATATATGAGTTTCACTTAGCTCACATCCCAGAGGCAAAGATACATCATGGCTCTTCAGTGAACATTTTGTTGTATTAGAAAACCTTGCAATACCCAGACACAACATGGAAAAATCAGACTAGGGAGAGTTCTTTGGCTTTACATTTTCTTACTGTTGTTGGTATGACTCAGAACCTTTAATTGAGTGTAGTTTTCTTTTTGAGATGTTTTACAGTCCTGCAATGTTGTTTTTCATTGTGGAGTCAGTGTACTGGAGTGCTAGCCAAGAATAACAATTAGCTACTTAGCCTGTCCAGTTCTTACTCAAACTCAAGCGTTAGATCAGCCTTTCAAACAATGGTGACAACATCTCTATTAAAGTTAGGGCCTGGTTCAGTAAAAAGGGTCACAGGCATCTGCATTAATTCATCTCACTAAGTCTTTCCCTTTTTATTACACTTCTCATATCATCCCACCGACAACATGGAGCAAACTGGCAGGTTTCAGGTCCGTTCTTGGGAAAACTTCCCACTTTCACTCACCACAACAATCGCATATGAGGAAGAATCTACTTTTTTTTTTTTTTTTTTTAAAAAAAAAAAAAAAAAAAAAAAAAAAAGTTGAAATGAAAATTCATGACCAGGGCTTTATGAAAATGTCAAGCATTCCTTTAAAACTAACTCAGAGAAAAAACCCTACAGGTTCAGAGTGTTCAAAAGAGTGGATATCACTCACAAATTGGATATTGTTCTTCTCAGGTTATCAGACAGAAATCTATTCTTTCACTCTAGCAAAGGAACTTAGCATTGGTAATTCTTGTTAATTGCTATCATCTTTCATTAGGATTTTTCTGTCAGCATCTGCTGTGCAATGACTCTATAGACCAACTGTGTTTCTAGTTTGCATCAGTAAAATGATACAAATGCTATTTTTTTTCAAAGGATTTAATTTTTTTTCTTAGAAGTTTGGAAGAAGAAATAAATTTCCAGGTAGGCAAATTAAAAGATCAGATCTGCAGAGTCCTAAACGAAAATACTAGGGATATATATTTTCATCATGCAGAGTCCCAGACCTTCCTTTTATGTTATTCTACAGAATCAGATAAAGAAACATATTGTGCAATAGATCAACTATCTCAGCCACAGACTAATTCAACTTAAAAAAAAAATAAATGCAAGGCTAAAAGCAAAACGATCACTTGGTTTATCGGGTCTTGTCCTGTCTGACAAGTAAAAGTTCATACATTTTGCAGTGAAAACAGTTAAACGTAGTTGGGTATCACTTTCTTCTGGCTGAAGACAACGTACCCTACTCCCCCTGAGCAGGAAGCCCCGTGTTACTATCTCTTTTGATGTATTTCAGGAGCATCTGGTTGCCAGTTACTGGCTGAAGATAATGATCAGTTACGTTTTCACCGGTTCCTCTTCCACATCCCTGAAGTTTCTAGTTTGTCCAATTATGAGGCTTTGCTCTGTCCCCCATAGACAGAGAATAAAGAAGCAGTGCTTCCACTGGGGAATTAACGGTTAAGTCACCAGTTTTTCAGGCTGCATCTTGGCTGAATGTAGATTATTAGAAAGGAACATTTTCTTTCACCTTTGTTCTGATTATAGAAATCTCACGTTTGATCACTAAGCAGCCTAGTGGAAAAAAATCTTGTGGTTTTACGTAAAAGGGCAGGGAAGGCAAAATACAGAAAAATAAAGAAATAAAAATACTGTAGAAGAAGGGACTAATCAACCAGTAAACATAATCAAACAGTAAACTGTGCTTCAAATCTGCAATATAGTATATATGTTCCAAAAATTTCCTCTTTTTTTTTTTTTTTTTTTTTTTTAAGACTCCTTCATGTGGTTTATAAGGCAAAGGAAATTTCTTTTAATAGGAAACTGATTTGTAGAAGGAAACAATAACAATTATGGGTGAGAAATAATATAAAGTTCAACATGATATTATAATGCCAGCCTATTTGCAGACTGAGCTGAGAACTACTGGCACAGGTTTCTTTCACTTAAATTGACTTATAATGATAAAATTTAATATCCTGACCCATATTTTCACATGTGACATAAGGAGTATTGATGTCAGCAGGTGCTAAGCACTATTTGTGCTAGTGGTACACAAAAACTTGTAAATGCCCTTTTAGAAACCACCCCTACCCCCACAGGTGGTCTCTTTTAGGAATATCGCCCCACTAGAAACTGTGGGTTATGTTACTGGAAGTATCTTATATCTATCCATGAGCTGGAGCTTTTGGAGCATAATATTTGTTTTGTACAGTGACAGAACTTGTAAACAGGTCTCTACTTCTAATAAATGAGTTAAACTCGTGAGTATTGCAGTAATGAATCCATAGAGAAGAACATATCTTATTTAGATTGTTGCCAAATTAAGTGCATCACAAAAAAAACCAGTTAAGTAAGGTATGTAAAAACTACAATTATTATCATCAATCACTTCCATATGATGGCAAATATATAGAGCATAGAGAAACCATCATATGCCCTAGAGACAAGTGTCACAAAGACAGGTGCTGATAATGAAAGGTATGCCAAGATTATTTTTCAGGGAAAATAAGATAGGAATTTCTGTGAGAAAATAAGTTTTATGGGGGGATTAGAAGGTGATAAAAGGTGGGGGTGGGGAGAACATGAATTGGTTCATTGTAGCCTCAAGAAGGGGTGTTAGAGAATGTAATAAAGAATGCAATAACAAACAGGAATGAAGAAAGAATAAAAAAATCTAGAAATGAAACTGAAGAGACAGCTTTATTGTGTGATTTATAATGAAGTTTTGTGGGACTTCAAACAGGAAATGATCTTGAATTTGATGTTGTTAAAAAAAATAAAAAGGAAATTGTTAAAAAGATTCAAGGAGTGATTTGATATGATTGAAGCAGAATAGCTGGAGATAATTTTATCAGTGGTGTTTTATACAGACACTCCCAGGAATGGAGAGATGGGAGAACAGAGAAGGCTGTTGGAGGAAGGTTTTATTAAGTTATATCAGTCAAGATGAGAGAACACAGAATGAGAGAACCAAATTCTTAGCAGCTGGCCTTCTGAGATGAGAATGAGGGTCGCGGATACTGGACAAGACAAAATGCCAAAATTATTCCAGCTAAATTTATTGTAGTTTCCATGAGAGCTGAGTTTTTTCTTTATTCATTATTTCATCTGAGGAAGAGGGTGCATTAAAATACGTTCACCAGTATCTGTACAAGTAATGAAAATTGTGTGTTTCTTAGAAAGGCTTTGTAAGAATGCACATAGCATTGGATCATTCCTTCCCTTGAGAAAGGAGGATTTAGTGAATAGCACAGAGGCAAATCTTGTATAGCAGGCTTAATCTTTCAGGTTTTCTTTCTTTCTGCCTTTGGCTGGTTTTTGGTCTTTTTTTTTTTTTTTTTTTTTTTTTTTAAATCCCCTCCACCCGCCCCTTCCCTGGGAGTAGGAAAGAAAATAAATGTATACTCACCTGGGACAGGAACGTCAGGTTTTGAGCCAAGTTCTTTCTGACCTTCATATTTATTTGAGCTACTTATGTTCACAAGGAGGCTAGATAAAATGGTCATGGATTCAGCAAATAGAGAATTTCATACCACATTATTTTATAATACATATTTTCTTTCATAATCACAGTGAAATATAGGAAATAAAAAGGTTGAGCTAGGTCTTATGAATCATAACCACACTGCAGAGCAGCCTACACATGTGCAGGGCTTGTAGTTATAAAAGTTATGGTTTCACCTCTAAGTTTTAGGTCATATAGATGATTTTTCCTGTTCTTTGTTGAAAATGTGCACTTGTGTAATGCAGAGGCATATCTCTGGTGCTTGTGAAAAGTGCCAGAATGACAGTTCTGCAGGGCAAAAATAGGTCAGGTCTGTGCAGAAAGAAGAACAACTTGGAAAACAGCATAAAACCTTCCCATGCCCTGTTAGTATGTTCCCGTTAAAGGTGAACTTAACCTCATGTCTCGAAGGACAACCTGTGGAGGCATAGGGCCACTCCTGGGCCTCCCTTCTGGGGCTTTAAGAGTGGTGACACCAGCCAGTTGCTGCAGTGACCTTGTACTGCAGATACCTCTGCCACAGCCCGCAAATGTTACCGGCTTGCTGCACTTTTGGCAGAAGCCACAAAGCATCCTTATTCTTCTGAGATACGCAACATTTGTTTCACTGAAATCCGAAAAAGTAGTAAGAGCAGAAAGAAAGCTGCAAGGACATGCAAGAAACCAAAACATTTTTGCTACCTTTTTTTTCCCCAGTAACTTTTTTTTTTTTGTTAATGCCAAACATGATGACTTTATGTTCACATCAAACATGTGCTGTAAAATTGCACTTGTCAAGCATTTCATTTGGCAGAAATGCAGAGGAGGAGATGTTGAGCCAAGAAATGTTCCTCCTTTTCTCCCTCATAAAGTGGAGAGCTCAAGACCAAGTGGGAGTCTGTTCATTCTGTTATATTAGCATGTGAGGGACTGTCAGTTTTTCCAGTACATACTTTCATTTTCAGATGGTTTTAATTTAGCAGTGGACATTTGATAGGGGCTGAAATCAGGCTATAAGAAAAGACACTGAAGATCTGATACAGCTTCTAATAGCACATTGCTATATGGAACAAATCAATGTCTTTCTGATATCTTGACCAGTGTCAGACTGCAAGTTTTTGGGAGCAAGGACTGTCTCTTCATTCAATCGGAGCACAAAACCCATCCTAATCCATGGCCAGAACCAAAAAGACACTACAGCAAGATAACAGTAAGCTGAGAAGCTGTAGAGCAAATCACTTGTCATGCCATGTAATATGTCGATGTATCAGAGATGTCTGATTCCTCCACTGCTAGTTGCAAACACATGACCAAAATTATATACCTCGGTGTGATTAGGAAGGCTGTTTTATCCGTTGGTACTTTCTCTGTAAAAAAAGGCAGAGAACATGAATACTTGTTAACCCATGGCTGGAGAGGACAAGGAGAGGAGTGCCCAAAGTGTCTCACATTCCTGCAGAAGAAGAGGGTGTACCTGCCTCCAGAGGACACTCTGCAGGGCTTGTTGTGGTCTGCCAGACAGCTCCAGGCTGTTAGAGCCATACCGGAGTTGACAAAATCCTAAGGAACATCCTGACTGGACAAATCAGCAAATCCTGACAATGGAAACTCCCCGAGAAGCTCAAATAAATATAATTTCACTGGTGTTGCGTCTGACAATACCAGCCAGCTACAACTCTGAGATAGCTGTGTTCTCTGTGGACAAGTGTGGGGGGAAATTTTCATTGCAATTACCTTGAACAAGATTTTTCATGGAGTTGCATTTCACTCATGCTGAGTATCTGTGATATATATTACCAAATTATTTTTCTTTATGAACCAACTGTCCTGTGTACTGGTTTGTCTTACAGGCTTAATAGCGCTTAAGTTTAGCCCCCTGAGTATTCAATTTAAACACATTCATAGTTTTCCAAATATTTTGCAGGGCATATTATAGCACCTGAGTAATAAAATCACAATAACAGTTTCTAGCTGGGTGAGAAGAATTTAAAACATATTTATCTTGAAAGAGTGTAAGGAAAGCACACATTATGGTTAAAAAGTAATAATTAAACTGCCTCCATTCTATCTGGAAGCACAGACTCATTATAAATAAAGATAAACAAGTGCAATATAAACCCCCCAACATTTATTCTTTTTTAATGGACTTTTAAGTCAGTTTCTCTAGTTGTTGATGAATGTAATAAAATTAAATTAAATTAAAAGAAATGTCAAGAAGAAAACAAATTTAAAATTAACAAAGCCCACCATAAATTTGCAATTACTTGTCCATTAAAGGTCCTGAAGAAAGTTCATTTCAGCAAGAATAGAATTGACACTATTGGAGTTTTAGCAGGAACAATTATTATCATTGCAAATTACTTAAACTATTAAACTGAGAATAATTCAGAAATATCATTAGCAGTCAAATTACTTAAAAAAACTTGTTTTCTTTCTCCTTTGTTTAATTTAAACTTAATGTCTGCTTATTCTCACACAAGCAGAAAATGCTGATAAATAATTCCAGAGCATGCCTAAGCATCTCCTTTCACAACTAGTTTCTAATTTGATCTCAGGAGACCCTTCTTAGTAGCTGAATAAAATATTTTCATTTATTCTAGGAGAGCCTACATCACCATACGTTTCTAATCTCATGTTGCTTGGTAATGCCGCTAGATGAGGTCCTCAGCAAATCATTAAACTTGTTCAATAACAACGTTACAAAACACAAGAGATTTGCCCTTAGTGAAACAAAGAAGTTTTTCAAACATGGGGAAAAAACCCAAACCTTTAATAAGCTAACTTGAGTTTCTAGGGCCGTTTCAGAGATTATTTAACATTTTAAACTTCCTGGTGTGAGCAGTATAAGAACAAGGAGACTTCAATACAGTGTCAGAGTGGTTTGAAAAAGCTGTACTTTCACATTACAGAAAATAGAAGTGATATTGTTTTTCTGATAGGATCAAATGTTTTGTCTTGATCAGCTCACAGTGCCCATTACCCGTTCCCTGTATTTAAACAAAATATGATCTTTTGAAATTTAAGGATTTAACCTCCCAATCTTATCTTTCTAACAACTAACTATATTTCCTGATGATATGATAATGTAAATGACTTTGCTATGGAATTCATGAATCATCAAGATATGATTTGAAGAGAGGAAATTAAACACTTGATTCAATTAATCTTTCTTATTAGGGTAGAAATTAATGATTTGCACTCCTAATAAATATGATGTGAGATTTCATATGCATTAATCGCATGAGATTAATACCCATTATTATTCTTTATATTAAATAACACTGGATTGAAGTGACCCAGACACCATCTTCCCAGTCAGGAAGGACAGAGAGTACTGTGGATGTGGTACACTCTCCCAGAGGAGAAAAGATTCTCATTGCTTGACAGATCATCCATCTTTTTTCTTAGCTTTATTGTATTTCTTCCATATTGATGGAATGGCTTTCTCTCTGGGAAAAGTTTCTTGGGTCAAGTGCTGAAAATCAAACCTAAGTTCCCTCATGCAACAGTAAGGAATAAAAGTGCAGTGAAGCAAAGTACAGCCAGGAGACTGGATTAATCGAGGTCTGTTAAGCATCTAATCACCTGAGATCCTGGAGATTTTTAGGTTAAATGTCTTTTTTCTTATTATTATTTACACTACATTTGTAGAGATGAATTCATTTAAGTTTTTTGTTATGAGTCAAAGATAGATGACATTAAGTCCCATGTCTTCTTAAGTGCAAGAAGACAATGAAGTGTTATTTTACTTATATACAGAAATGTACATTGTGTGGTATCTACTCATCTATTCATGAATCCACCCACTCACCTACCCATCCATTCCTCTGGCTGTTTATTCATACATTAGATAAAAATATACATTATTTGGTCAATTATTTTCTATCTCTTAATAATGAACACAGTAGAACAGAACTGTTGTTGTTATGAATGTAGCTATATGATATGTATATATGCAAATGTACATATTTAAGAACACATCTAGAGAATTGCAAGGGAGTAGGTAGATAAGTATATCTAGACATCTAGAAAAGAGGTGATATACCCTGATAGTGCTCTAAGGCACTGTTATCATAGATGCTACCTCTGTGGGTCACAGCTAATAGCACCTACATTGTCCGGTTGTCAGGGTAAGACTGTAAAAGTCCCCTGGGACAGTATCCTCCTTCACTGGTAGCCATGAAAGAGCCCAGGTCCCCATTTGCTTACCTTATTAAAGCTGCATAGGTTTGACTTTGAGTAACGTTAACAAAGGGCATTCTTATCAGTTAAAACCTTAAATATAGCTGATTTTACCTTCATCAGGATAAAACATATATTTAAATGAACTATCTAAAGCTTATGAGCCTTCAGAATTGTCCTTGAACTAAAAGTCAGTTGAAAAAGACAAATTATTTTCTCTATGATTTTTGATGAGATATTTTCAGAAACTGTTTTGGGTAAAATAATTTCAGTCTAGCCCTACCTGGTAGTATCCTATGAAAAAGAACTGCCAAGACAACCCTGCATTACTCTTTGCTTTTAGTTGAGATGTATTAGTACAAATAATATTTTTGGAATGCTAAGTATTTTAAACTGATTTTAAAAATAGGCAATTTGAGAGGTTTATTGTAATTGTGAAGCTACTGATTTTTTAAAAAATCAACAATGTTTCTAAAGTGATTTTTGGCAATGATAAGTTTTACTATATTTTGAATATTGAGAAACAAACAAACAAAAAATTATGTTAGTAGACTGAAAGAGAAAAATGACAAATAATTGCTTCCAGTTCTTACAGAAGACTGTTATGCAGTATGTTGGTGTATTCCATAAGCATGAGCATGTCCAGGAAGAGACTCTTCAGAGAACAGCAGAATATCCTCTGTTCTATATCTTCTGCTACATTTATAAATATTAGTAGAACAAGCTGGCAAAACCCAATTCTGTTAAATGTTTTTTTTTTTTTCTGAAAATTCAGTTCTGGAACAAAACATATCTTTACTAACAGAATTGCCTCAAAATACGTCTCCTTGGCTAGCACATGTCAAGTTTTCAGTCTGGTTCTCTCTCACTTCTTGTTGGAAATGGCTAGAGGAACCATGACCTTTTAAATATTCCCATGAAAACATTTCTTGTAACTGATAGATAGATCTCTTCAAAACAAATTTCACTCTTTGCTTCTATCTCGCATAACCTCATTTTCCTTGATGATTCAACCTCAACTCATTTCTAATTTCTTAGAAATCTCTCTGGGTAGAGAGAAATCAGCATTTCAGTAAACTCAAATAATCTCATTTTCACCATGACTGTTTCTTTGTTTTCATTTTTTCCTCCTTTTCAAAAGGATAGTGAAATTGTCATATATGGTGGAACAAATGTTATCTTTTGATAACGTGTTGGGAAGACATACAGAATCTCCACGGCTTTGTGAGAATAGTTAATTTATAAAAAAATATACTTGATAAAGATGTCTTCATAAGATATTGATTCCTGAAATAGAATTTTCCTTTGAAGTATCTGAATCTGTTTGAACTTTTTATGCCTTTGCTTCTGCCTGCAGTCTCTACCAGATGGGTATATTCCTTAGGTGTCATTTTGCTTTGTCTTCTTACAGAAGGAATATAGCTGATGCTGATGTACACAAGCAGTGACTATGCAAGGAAGCATAGCTTTCTGCTTGTTTCTGTAGTTTCTGAATTGGTAGTAACATCTCTGTGTGACTTAATAATGATGGCTATCACATATAAAAATGCCAATCGCAGGCTCTGATATGTTGTGTAGCTACTATACAGTCATTATGAAAAAGGTATCGTCTCCCTGCTCCTACAGGTAGATTACAGTTAAAGTGAGGAACAAGCAATGACATTTATATTACTCTCATTTTTGTCTTTTCTATGCAATATTTTGTACTTGCTTTTTTTCCAGGGAAATATTCAGGTGTCACCATAATTTGTCCCATAACTGAGAGAAGGAATATTAAATGATAGATTAATAGTACACAATATCATTATACTTATAATCTCTTGCTAATTATTGTATTTCTTGCATATTGTTTGATACAGTATGTCAAAAGGTCTGTGTGAATGTTAGTTAAGGGAACGTTTACTGAGCAGCTAACATTCCTCTGTCTTTGCAAATTAATTAGTAATGTTCTTTCTGGTTTGTTTTTTATGTAAAGTGTAGTAATCTGAAACTGTTTTACAGCAGAGCCATTGCTTTGTGCTACTTAAAATAAAACTGGCTAGTTAAGCTTTAGTTCGTATGTACATGTCTCTTTCACTTTCTATTTTAATTTAAAGTGAATTCTGCAAGGTAAAAGTGATGAGGGCATCAGAGATGGAGATTCCCTGTAGTCTAAACTGGCAGTTTTGCTGAGCTCTAGGTACAAGTCACCTTGGAGCAATTTCGAGGGGAGTTTTGTTTTTATGTTGCTTGTAACACTGCCTGCCAAAGAATAATTTGAGACAAGAGGGTGGGCACTTGGCAACTTTTATCTTGGAGGTGACAATGCAGAAACTGCTAATTAGTGAATGTTGTTTGTATCAACTTGATGTAGAATTCCAGTCTTGCATGTGAAAAGTGCACAAATTTTCTTTGTGCCAAATTGGCCTCCATGTGAGAATTGGGTGGATCCAATTAATGTCAAACAGCCCTGAGTACTGTGTTTGGATAAACTAGATTGTGATATGCTTACATGTGGCATCCTTTCCAGAATATGTGCTCAACTATGAGTAGGGATGAGATAATGAACACACAGCATATTTCTTTCATCAGAACTAGACAGAAGACTGAATTTGTTCTGAACTACACCACAAACTATTACAGGCACCTTTTTACTTTCTTCTTTATGTGTCACAGTGTTCTCCCTATTCAGTTTGTGTTGGTCAGTTATCCAGTGGATTTCTTAATACGCCTCACTTAAAAATGAGATGAATTTGTCTCATTTCTGGAAATGAGGATTTTAATGCAAAGTGTGGCAAATATCTTGTTACTTAAAAGCTCTGACACTCACCCACTTTCTTGATGTTTGCCAGAAAGTATAATACCAACTGTTCTATCACTTATTTGTCACAGTCCTCACATGAAAAAAAGGGATTTTTGTCTTGTTTTGTTTTGCATTGGAGAAAAAGAGCTGGACAAGAAGAATGCAATGCTGAGATCGTCATTCAGTGTGAACCAAGATGAATAGTACCAGTGGGATGTATGGGCTCAAATTGTAAAGAAAAGATGACAGAACAAGCACAGGGAATTTGAGACAGAAGCTGGACAGCAATATAGATTAATGTGAACAAATCCAATCACCCACAGATGCTGAGGTGAAGCTTTAGATGATTATTAATTGTTTAAGAAATCCCATGCATGCTGAGAGATTTACAATGACAAAGTGGCACAAGAAGTCAAGAGGATCCTTTGATTAGGAATTAGGCTGTGGGCTCCACATTTAAGAAGTACAGAGAAACAAGGGAAATTCCTGATGCATGGGATCATACCATACATGGTTCCAGATCCCCGTTTTAAGCAAACATCCTGATGCCCTCTTTGCCTAGTATTCAGATCTGTATGACTGGATTTGTATACTTTATTGTGAAATCTCTCTTTTAATATTGATGGCCTTTTACATTGGCTCGCAACTGATAATCTTTTTAAGTGCAGAATCTTTTACATGATGTTGATTATGAGTAGTATTTTATGGGACCTTCATGCCATATGCATTGTATTCAGCCTCTCAGTGAACCATTACTCATATTTAGGGGAAAAAAAAAACACCTTACCTTTGGTTTCAGTAAGAGCTGGGTCAGACTTCATGCCTGCATTTGTAAGAATGCAGCTACAAAATAAGGACTAAATGAATCTGCTGTTCCTAACAGCTGCTTCATTCCCTGTTCAGAAAGCAATATTCTGCTAATGCATCATGGAAGTGCAATACATTACAGCTGGGCTTCCAAGTAATGCAGGAATTGTCAGCTCAAACACAGCCTTTCAGGAGACATCAGAGCATGTTGCAGTATGATTTGGAGAAGGATTCACAGGGAGGCAGAAAAAGTTGGAAGTCCATTGATTTTCAAAGCTGAGTTGTTACAGTAAAGTGGAAGATATTCAGTACCTGGTCTGTGGCCCAGGGTCAAGACTTTTTGCAGTGGAACATATTTAAGTGAGAAATGCCTGATGACTCTCTGAGTGCCAGAATCAGAAAAATTTCACTTTGTCAATATGTCATGTGTGTGGGCGAGTAAGACCTAACAAAAAGCAAAGCTATTTCTGAACTGTAGTAGCTTTCTCAAAGTTATAGTAAGCTGCACAACAGTGACTTGTTAACGTGGGTTGCGGCAGGCTGGTATTGGCCCGTGTGCCTTTGTGCCATACTTCATTGTGCAGAGGAGGCATACCCTGCATCTGCAAAGGAAAGTGATGAGGTTAATGCAAGAAAAATTTCTCTTACAGATAAATATTTTTCAAGTAAACCAATAATTAAACTAGATATATGATATTTATAACCTCAAATCACTTTTGTTTTTAGCTTTTATACATATATTCTAGGTTGCTAAAAGCTCTATTCAAATTCCTAGGAAAAAAAGAACCAAAACAACTTAGCCAGATAAACCCAGTCAGTTTCTATTGATCATGATTTATTTATCCGTAAGACCTTTAGTAGACCTGGGGATAATCCATTACTTCTGTGCTTTTCTGAACATCTGAAGTCATGAAGGGACTGACTGAATTTTGAAAAATGAACAAGGGGAAATGTGTGACATACATTCTGTATGAACCTTAAAACCATACATGCCAGTATATACTTGCCTCCAGTGCTGTGTTCACCTTTGGTTACCCTATCTTAAAAATGGATATAGCAAGGAAAGTTACCAGAGAAAGACAGCTAAAAGAAAAGCTTCCTTATAAGAAATTAGAACAATAACACCTATTTAGTTGAGAAAGGAATTTGGTGAGAGGAGACATCATGGAGAGATATGAAATAATGAATATAATAAAATTGTGCTAATACTACAAATTGACTTCTTGTCCTTTTTCTTCAATTTTGCTTTTAAAAAGCAACTCCCTTAATGTTATTAATGCAAAATGATAGCCATTTTTTCTCTCCAGAAGGACCTATCTGTTAGCAGTGGTGTATTCATCGTATATATATATATATATATATATATATATATATACATTGAGCAGGTCATACATGCAAAATTTCTAATGCAGTGTGAGAATTTACCATTTTATTTATATTCATAAAATAAAGGTCTGCTGAATACAGAGCTTGTAAAATATTCTGTAATACTTCCATTTCACTGCATGTTTCCAAGTTTTTATGCTTCCTATACACTATTTCTGGGTGGAGATACAGGTTAAAATGCAACCTGGGTGAACACTTAAGAAACCTGAGGAGGTTTATACCTTACCAGTTTAACATGTAGTACAGCCACACTTCAGAATTAACTAAAACAATATATTTAATATCTTCCTGGGAATAACAACAACACTAGGGAGTTTTTCATACAATGCCAATATTTAGCAGTGAACCCTATGGTTGAAATGGGCTTCAGAAGAAGGGAAGTGAAACTTCCTTTCTGGAAAGAACAGATATATATACAAGAGTGATCTGATGGGATTTGCAAAGACAATGACTTCCTGAAAAATACATCGTTGACATCAGAGAGAGACTGTGGGCTTTTCTGGCCTTTGCCTAACAAAAAGGTCTCTTTTTTCATTTAACTGACCAACAGATGCTGTATTTCTGGTTTAGACAGTCAATATTAATTATTGCGCTTTGTGTATTTTGATAATTATTTCAGTCTTTATTTCACAGTTGATTTAGTCTATTCTGATGATAATCTAGAGTTCAACAGCAAAACTGGTTCTTTTAGACCCAAACTAGGGTAGCTATTATGCCAGAACCACAAAGAAAACTAGTTAATTAGGGCTACTCAGAAAATGTTGAAAAGGCTGGCAGTGAGAGCAAAATGCTTTTCTGAGAAATACATGACACTAGGAAAAATTTATTTTACCAATAAATATGAATGTGTCTCTGAATAGAAATAGCTAGATTATAAATTAATATGAGAGACGACTTGCACAAAAGCAATTGAATTGTAATAGTTAACGTGCTTGCTCATTTGGTTCCATGATTTTTGTTTATTTTCTGTCCTTGAGTCTTTGGGAAGAAGCTATCAGGATAGAATGTCTCTCAGCACTTTTTCAGATTTGAAAACCCTGAAGAACTTAACATCTTTGCATGTGGGCCAAATAATTGTTAAAAAAAATATCAATTGTATTAAATTTAGAACAAAATACAGTATGGAGATGAACAACAGTGCCAACAAGAGTGAAAGAAAATCCCTCGAAGTTGTATCCATTTTTGTGTGAGAAATCATCTGCATATTCCTGTCTTAAAAATGGTCAAAATATTTTCCAGAAAGAGTACATGTTCTGTATTAAGACCTTTGAATATTCAAAACTCTGTGTTTTCTCTTTACGACTGGAAAACCACCAAATATATTCAACAGCTGTTTCTTGGGGAAATTTCTGTAATGTTGGGAAAGCCTTTTCTTCTCTAGCTTTGATAGAAATAGTCTGGCTCGAAGAATCTCTATGTGGTGAATGAGAAGAATGTAGCTGAGTTCAGTACCTTAATCTAACTCAAATGAGTTAGAGCAAAATATTACATGTAGTAATCTTACATCATAGATTTTTGTCTGGAGAGCATCCAGACATGTTTCTAGTATTATCATAAGTATGTTCTTGATAAGTGCTAATATTGATATCTATGCCTCTCAAAAGAGAGATATATAGATGTGAGCCAGCTTTTCCAGTACGTCTCTCAGTTGAAGGAGACTTAACAACCCTTTTTTATCTGACCTTTTAAAGTAGCATAGTGGGCAATAACCATTAACTGATCAAATATGAGAAATGTCAGGTGTAGAATAAGCACCGACAAGGAAATATTTCATCTCTTTAAGCTCATGAACAATCACTGAAAAACCTTGGGTCCTATTAAGACTACTATTTTTTTTTTTTTTTCCAAATATTCAATAATGGCATGATGGGTTGCCTCATGAAGTATTGCTCTACAAAGCTAAATTTGAAGCTAGAAAGAGATCAAACAAGCCAAAGTATGGTATAATTCTGAGAAATTAATCATTATTGCTTACCCAGGTATTCTCATTTTCATCATACAGTGCCAGATCTCATTTAGTAATGCATTTAATAATTCTATCAACCCACTTATCTACTTTTCTTTAACATGTGCTGCAGAATCACTCTCAGATCATCGTGTGTCATTTTTTTTTTTTTTTTTTTTTTGTTAAGAATGCTCTGTACTTCAAACTTCATACATGCTACAAATCTTTGATGAGACAGACATGGTATTTATTTAATAATAATTTGCTAGCAAACAGAAACATGATGTGGAATCAAGATCAGAAGTCACTGTGTAGGCTGTGGGCGTGATTCTTCTTTGCCAGTATTACTTTGTGGTGTTTTACAGTGGCAAAGTCCACTGATGTCAGCATGCTTACTCTTTATGACAGACTCCAGAAAGTTTTGATGATGATGTCAGACCGCTCCTTCCCCCGAGCAGCCCTGGGCAGAGCATGCTCTGCATCAAAACCAGTGCCTGTACCCAAAATCTTCACCGTGTTCTGGATAAATGAGTTCTACTTCTCCTAAACACAGCCAATGCATTGGTTGTGCTATAAAAAGAGAAACAATCTCTATACGAGTCTGGAATTCTTGTCCACGTGTAGCTCTTAGGATTTGACTGTATTCTGTCGTTAATGTGTGTTTATAATATTTTAAAAAGTTTATGTTGTGTAGGAAAAACTAATTAAAAATTAGGCCTTCTTCATAGACTCTGACTCCAGCTGTTCTCTTTAAAGCAGCTGGTAAACTTCCATAAATAGTTCACCAAAGATTAACCCTGACAAACACAGACTCTCAAGGCAGGAGGCATCATTCCAGAGTACAAAGTTCGGTATTAACAGTTAACCTCCTAATAGAGAGAGGGATTACGTCAGGATCTGTGAGTGGGGTACTGAGACATGAGAGACACAGACTCGAGCCCCTTTGGGGTTTTGTTGTCTCTGCACTTTTGGAGCAGCCTTTGGGCTGCTGTAGGTCCAGCAGTTGTTTCAGCATTCGGTATCAGGTGTGCAAAATCAGGCTGTAGAGCCCTTGGATTTTTTTTTTTGTTTTGGGTATTTAAAAGGTAGAGGAATGGGACACTAAAGGAATCTATAGGCAAGAAAACTTTATAACTGCTCTGCAAAAATTAAAACTGTCCCCAGAGAAAGGACCTCAAAAGAATGAACTCCCAGACTTCCCTGTCATATTTGGTGAAGGTTGCCCGTCAACTTTCTGGCACATTTTTCATTATCTGCAAGTGAAAATTTGGCACAGTTGAGGATCAGGATCACTGTGCAGTTAAAACACAGTGTAAATTCAAATTGATTCTTCATTCTGCACAGAGAAGACTGGCCTTGCCAGCAATATAATCTAAAGGTCTTTGGGGTACCAGTTTAGATTCAGATTTGGCACCAGAAAGACCAGAGAAGTGGGCAATAAAAATGAATGTTAACTTGAGGATATTTTAACAACAGCTGCTCTGTTTTCTTTGTTAGTGCACTTTTATTTTATTTGCACTTTTTTTTTTAGTTTCAGTGTGATGACATGGCTATTATTTTATAGCAGTCTCAAGCAGTTAATTAATGAACTGCACACATGTGACATGACACCACCTTGCCCAATTATCTCTGGCATCTCTTTTTATGGTATAAAGCGCTGCTGCTTTGTGAATTATTTTAGATTATAAATTGGCTCTGGTAGCTGTGTTTTAATAGCCAAAACAATACAAGAGCAGTGCTTGATGGCTGACATGTAGCAATGACAAATTGCCATGCATGATCTCATGAAATCCACCAAAGGACTTGGAGACGTTTGATAATTCTTCTTTGTTCTTTAGATGTAAATATCTCTGTTGTTAAACCCACAACACCTTATGAAGTCCTTCAAAAACAGATTGCCATGTTGCTGACAACCTGTAAATGACTGAGCAGTATAGAATTAGGAAGAGAACGTATTACACAGTTTTGGACTGATTTTTCACAGGATCTTTTTGTTGATAATAACAGACCTAAATTATTGCTGTATACCTACGAGAAAATAAACACAAAGTAAAGACATTTGAGGCCTAGTTGTTTCTGGTACTGTATTTTGAACCTTGTAAAGACAAATGAACAAAACCTAGGGGAACGTGGGCAGAGATCATGTCCTGATGTCCCCCATCCCCACTCCTCAAGGGAGAAATGGAAGGACAAGGGAAGCATAGGTAAATCCCTCTCATCTTCCCTTCTTGATTGCTTCTGAAGTGAACTATGACTGGCAGATGTGGTGTACCCTCTCTAAATATAACTCAGTAGGTTTTTGTATGAATCATTTTGTCTTGGTCATCATAGATAGCTATGCTGCCCCGTCAGGCTCTATACAAACCCAAAGCTCACTCCTTCTGTGGGACCCAAATTTGTTTTGAAATTCACCCTACATCTTACAGAAATACTGTTTTCTCCAGGTTCTTCCTTCAGGATTGCACAATTTGCAGCCAAAAGCCTTCCTTCAAAATAAAGCTGTAGCAGAAACTTTGGCCTGCTTTGGTAAAAGCCTGCTTGAAAAAAATTTCCGAGGGTTTTGAGCATCTGGCCAAAGCAAAAACACTTTAAAATCATTTAATACTTGTTTGACCAGAATAAGCACTTTCAAATTGCATATGATATCAGTGAAACGCATCACCTAAATCTTATTATTTTTATGTGCTACATTACAAATACGTTTGTCATTTATTGTGAATATTCATTAAAAAGTTCCTTCATCTAAAATTCATGTAAATATTTCCCAATAATTACATACATTTTAATTTTTATATAGAAGTGTAAATTCTGTTCCTGCAACTTTACAAGTTGAGATGTAGGCTTTAAAAATTGATTTCAAATATGTGCTGAAATTGCCAATTATGTGTAAGAATGGAAATACATTATAGCAGAAGAATGAATTCCTCTCTTTGCACAAAATACAGAGGAAATTTTCTCTCTCACATATGTCTCTTTCATGCACAAGTATACACATTTGTTAGAATACATTAATGTACAAAAGATTCTGAGACAAAAAGAAACAAAAATAATAATGTTTTCACTTTAGAATGTGATCCTTCAATAGGAATTTCTGATGGTAATATGATTCTATACTTGAATATGTTGATATAGAATAAAAAGCAATATTATAGATGCAAACATTTATTCAATAAAACTAGCAATAGGTAGAAAAAAAAACTTCTGTAGTTTGAGAGTGGCTTGAGACTAATTTTGGATGAGAATCCAGAAGTTCAGATGCATTCCCTAGTCTTTTAAATTTTTTTTCCATATCACAGGAGCTTCTTTATTTCATATCCATTAGCCTATCTAGGCCTTTTTCTCAGGTCCATCGCAGTCCCTCACTGCCTTTTTCCATTTCCCAGACTTGCATGATCTGGCTTTTTTTTTTTTTTTTTTTTTTAACAGCTCCCATTACTGTAGTATCTGAGCAGCTCATATTCTCCACTGTACTCATCCTTACAATACCCAAGTGTAGTTGCATGAGAAGCAAGGGAAGTACTATTTTCCCCATTTTATAGCTCAATAATTGAAAAAAAAGAATGACTCAAACCCACATCGACAATGGTATTTAGATACCTAATTCCCTTTGAAATCAGTGAGTTAGATAGCTAAATAGAACTGTGACTGTGATGGAGGGAGAGCTGGAACCAGACCTCCACCTAATGACCTGCTCATTAAAACATCCTTTCTTATATCATGAGTTCTTTAAACCAGATACTTTCTGCCCCCTTTATATATTCACCCATCACTCATAAACAAATTATGTGAAGGTGTTTCTCACCCATATGTCTTATATATATGTGAATATCTTCTGAACGACAGCCATTTCTTTTCAATATATTGTGTGCCTTGGGCTGCAACACAATTTGGGATGCCTGAAGTGATGAACTAAAACAATATAGAAAGTAGCCATGGAAGCTCTAGAGTCCCACCAAAGAGAGACTGCTCATTTTAATTACTCTTTGTAGAGAGGAGATCTTAAAATTCTGGAAGCAATGGCTCCTGAAACTGGGAAAAAATGGTACTGGAGTGAAAATCATGTAGATATTTATGAAACTGAATGGAAGAGAAATCACTGTGAAGAACACTGCAGTATAATTCACAGCACTCCATATAGTTTCTAGCAATCACTTGATTTTATTAAGTTGTTAAATTAACACTTTGTGAAGTTTACTTTATGCCAGATGAAAAGGAAGACAAACTCTAGAGGTGTACAGACTGACTAGAAAAAAAAAAAAAAAAAAAAAAAAAAGTGAAGCTTTTGAATAAGAGCATCTTCAAATTATTTTATATTCCTAAACAATGGGTTACACAGACAATATTTCAGTACAAGGCTAATTATGGTATTCTTCAGAGAATCCTTTGAGAAGAAATAAACACATGCATGACTGGAAGCATTTATGAAAAAAAAAAATCATCAGACTATTTTCATAGCTGTGTTTGTAATACAACTGTTTTAAAATAGCAGAAATAATACACAGTACAGATGCAACACATCTGCTCAGACATCTCTGCTTTTCAGCAAGTTAAAGCAATTCGGATGCTCTAAATTATGACCTACTGTTGTGCTTGGAGTCATTTGAACAGGCCCCCTGGTATCTAAAAGTAGGAAGTATGTTTCAGCCTTAGAGACTTTGGTTTTAACTCCATATTATACTTAGCCTCACCACAGAGGAGCTTTTTATTTTATTTTATTTCTCTTCTTTGAAGAGACTTAGACTATGTTGCTGTTTTTTTTGTTTGGTTGGTTGGTTGGTTTTTTTTACAATAATAGATAGCGTCACTTCATGCTGATGTCAGAGATGCTGGATGGACAGCTTAAGCTTGGTAAGAAACAAGGGGAGAAATGTCTAATACAAAAATAAAAAAACCAACAAACGATTAGGGCAGTGTTGTCTTCTTTCACTCCCACATAATTTCAGTATCAGAGAATAATGTGCAGAGCCTAGTTTAGATAAAGATTCAGGTATTTCCATACTCAAGTCATGTCTATCTAACTAAGCATCAAATGTAGCAATGATGAAAATTAATCTTCCTATATTTGTTTAAACAACTTTGCAACCTTTCCAACCAAGTAAGACAACTTCAGAGCTAAACAAAAAGTTTCAGATAGGCATGAATTAAACAAGTAAAATTATGAGAGACTGAGTAAAGATCTGGGGTGACTTTATTGTAGATGGATGAAGTCATTTTTAATTGCATGTTGAAAATGAGGAATTAGTGACGGAGGGTGAGAAAAAATGAAGACACCAAGTAATGCAGAATAAGGCAAAGTTGCCAGATAACACACATACTGTCAAAAAAATCTTACTTTGAACAAGGAAGGAGAAAGAAAGCACAGAGGAGAAAAGAAAACAACTCTCCTTGAGTCTTTGGAAAATGTTAGAAGTCATTGATTCAAGATTATTCAAGTTCATAAACAGAAGAGTTTAGATAAGATCAACTGGATAAAAACTGTGATATTTGTCATTTCTAACTCCAGTAATTAAGTGCTGTTCTAATTCTACTTGAGAAGGCCTCAGTGGGATTATAATAATGGCATAATGATGGAAACAAAGACAAAGAAAGGATCAGAACTGCTACAAAAAGAAAGGAGATCGAAAAATTCATGACACACAGGCAATGACCGTCCTTTAAAAGGTTAACCTTTGCTGAGAGTTGCTGTAACAAAGGTGTGCAAGACATGTTGTTCTCCATGTATTTATATATATATAAAAAAAAAAAAAAAAAAGAGGAAAAGACATAAATAACTGTGATATATCACAGTGATATTTCTGGAAGTTGCTACTGATTGCATTCTTCATAATGATCATAATTTTTTTTTAGATGGTTGATTCTGAAGCCAAATTTTTTTTTTTTTTTTTGGTCAAAATGCAGTAGTTTACTGAGAATAAACCTACCGGTTTTGAAAAGTGGTGGAAGGGGGAGAGAGAAAGAAAGAGAGGGATAAAGATAAAAGTGAACTACCTGACAATTAACAAATTTTTAGGACAAGCATCAGGGTTGTAGGATCTAAGACTCAAGTCAGAATTTCACAAAGCAAGGAGTTAGACCTTGGTGACCTTCTCTGTAGGTGACTCTGCCTGCTGTTTTATACTCTTTCTCAGTGGCCCTGAATTGTGTACAGTGTGTGCAAGACTGACTAACTAATAGGAAAGTGCTAAACCCCCAAATTACTGATATACTTGAGACTTAATTACTCACTAAAGTAGGTGAATGTTACTCAGTGGAAGAGTGACATTCACGTCCTTGTTGTAAGGAGAGTGCTTTAACTCCTCTACGTTGGTTCACCACAAATTGTCTACGTTCATCTCAGGGAGGAATGGGAAATTTTAGAAATTTCAGAGACTTTGGCAAGCAGGGAAATAATTTCTTTGTCATCTGGTGTAGAAAGGAATAAGACTTTTGTTTGCCTCCGAGGACCTCTGGAATGGAACTCTCCTCCCTTCAGACCTTGAAATTCACATTGTTTCCCATCATCACACTGCTGAGAAACTTTATTATATGTAAATTTCCATCACTCTTATTCCACTTTTCTTGATTTCACTCTATACAAGTTATTTTGCCATCTCTGCATTGAACCATTATTCAATGTCCCATAGAGGGTATAATGCACAGTCCTTATTAAGGTACACATGTTCATGGAATAACCCAAAGCTCATTAAAAAGATAAACTTATATTAGAGTATTTGGTACTATTCTCAGAGCATGCACAAAATATGGAGCAAATATTGTAGTTATAATTGCATTTTAATTGAGCTGTATCTGGTATAAAAGATAGTTGCATATGGACTGTCAACTTGAATAATATTTTAAGGTACATCTTTTAATTTTACTGCTTTTATTGTTACTATTACGGTTTGAGAAAATTTCCCCACAGCTGTTTTTATTTTGTGAAAATCATTCATCCCATGAGCATGACTGTAGCTGTGTGCAGTATACATAAATCCTTATGATCATTAAACACGTGTAGTTAAGGACTGTTGTGTATCCATACATGTTTCATTTTCTTGCTTTGTGTTTAATTTTTCAGTGACTTTCCTTATTATTTCTACACCTCAGCTGTAGCACAAAAGAGAGATCTACAATTAGCAAACAGCTTAATGACATCCTGTCTGCTGCCGCTGTTATTGTTTAAACCTTTTTTGAATTATTTTTTACAGATTTACCAGTGATTTTGTCTCAAAACCTAGATGTGTTGCTTCTTCCTCATCACTTTCCCCATTCATGTGGTCCCTAGTGACAACAGTCCTGACCCTCTAATACAGCTGGTGCGTCACTCTCCCACACAAACCCTCTGAACAGGTCTCTTGAATTCCAAGTGCAAGTTGCCTTTCCTTCTTGCACACAGTCTCTGGTACTGTCACCTTTTCCTTCCTTTCACATAAACCCTAATATTTTTCTCCTTCCTCCTGCTGCTCCACTAACTTCTCCCAGCTCTCCTGCTTTTGTTCCAGTTCCTCTGCTCACATAAACACCCTGGGCTTCCTTCCTGTGCTGCTTCTTTCCCCCAAACCATCCCAGTTATTCACCACTTCTTCCCAGGCTCTCACTTACTTGTCTCCCATTCCTAGAATTTCTTACTGTTATTTGACAATCTTCAGGCTGAAAATGAGTTTGACATACAAAGGATCACATTTTCTAAAGCAACAGCCATATCAGAGGAACTAAAGTTTGCTGGGTTTCACATGAAACCCAAGTGAAACAGAAATTTTTTTCTTGATTTCAGTGCAGAACTACAAAGCAGTCCTAAATTTTTCCACAAAGTGGGAGTTATGAAAAGAAGAAAACCTTTCTGTCAATACAGCCTGAATTGATACTGAATGCAGGTAATTTTGTGTTCTTTCAGATTTTGCAGAATATATCTTAGAGAGCTCTCCTTGATTATTTTCTTTTCATGAGCATAGCCATTCCAGCCTAAAGAACCTGCCTCTATTTGGCTTAGGCTTCACTAATTTAGCAATTAACATTTAACAGCCAGATTGTTTTCCCAAACCCAAGGGCACTAGTGCAAGAAAATATCTTCTGATCTATAACCTCATTGCAATCTCAGAGCTCCTAAAACCTAACTTTTTTATTCTAATCATTTTTGCTGATGCAGGAGCCAGTCATAACTATACTGCAAGTAGCAAAATGCTACACAATACTGTCTAGTCAGACAGCATTTATTGTGCTGTAATTTGTTCTAAGACAATAGGGGAGATGCAAATTCTAGAGAGGCATATTAATCTGTAGGTCAAACAATAACAAAATATTGAAAAACTGTCTTAATGATTTTTTACATTGTGGTGGAAAAGCATGTAATTCCATGGAGGGGTGCTGGCGATCTCATAAACCAGAAGAATAAAGCTGAGAGGTTTATTAATGCCACCAAGGCACTGAAATAGAATTTGTTTTATATCATGTACAACTGTATAGGTGTTTATTATTTATAACACATTCTTCTTTTTTAAAGGTCTCCATTCCAAGCCCTCTTTTGATGCTCCATATCTTACTTTTCCCCATTGGTTTTAAACAGCAATTGTATTCCAGATGCAGCTTTAAATGGTGCTGTGTTAGCTGCTACCTTTCACTTTTTATTACAAAATTTAGTCTATGATACCAGCAGTATTTTTCACCGAAAAGTAAAAGTTAGAAACTGCTGACTTCTTAGGGTGTTTGTGGAAGGATGTTGCTCTGTGTATGCCATATGGTGCTCAGCACCTTATAGGATCAGGCCCTAAATGCTAGTAAATTGCTATTTACTGACAGCGTGTACTGTGCAGGCAGGGGCAATGCACCGCTCCTGTTCAGCCCTGAGGGTGAGCCTCCTCTCTGGTTTCAAGCAGTCAGTACACTGACACTGTAAGCACCAAAACAGCTGTCACTGCTGTTCTTGGCAGTGAAAATTGCATGGGACCACGTTGTAAAATGCTTAGCAGGGTGGGTGGGTTCCCAGCACTTGCGTGAAAAAAGCCTGGTACATCTTAAAACACAGATCTTGAATGCCTCTTTATTCTAAAAGTCCAGCACTCAAAAAGAAAGCGGTACAGATGGGCCAGTGATGGGGTGGAAGGAGGCTGCCTTCACTCATAGAAAAGTGGAGGGACACCCATGAGAAACAATCCACTCCAAGCTTAATGGCTTGTTACTACCATTAGTCTCTCTCACATACAGGGCAGCTGCCCAAAGCCTGGGTCATGCAGGAACATCTCCAGCAAGACCTCCAGCACACATCCATCTCATCCTGTCCATGGCAGAACTGCTAATGACAGAGTGAGAGCCGAGAAACACCAGGGACACAGGGCAGTCCCCATCTGCAGAGGTTACCACTGTCAGCCTGACCCCACATGTCCCACACTCTTTTGCAGCACACTATTCATGTCAGTTGTGAGTGACCATTTCCTCTGTCACCCCTGCTAAATTAATTATCTATAACACAATAACCTCCCATTATGGGAGACTAAAGCGACCCTGCTGCACTTCTTATACAACAGTTCCCGCACTATCCCTGTTCAAGCCACTGGAGATCTGACATCTAAACCAGCCTCTGGCAGCTGACCAACATGCTTTGGAGCCTGATTCCATGGTGTGGACGAGCTGAGCAGGCTGCAGCCTCCCTGCAGGGCTGAGGAGCAGCCATGGTAGTCAGCCAGGAGCAGAAAACTGCAGCCACGGGCCCTACAGGGAGGTTGGTGCTCGCAGCCTGGAGTTTCGAAACACACCTGGGCAGGGAACAGAGCTTTCTTCTGTAGTGGGGGTTGGCTGAAGAATGTTTCAGTCTTTTAATATTCTGCCTATGCAGAAAACAAGGCTGGTAATGCTTGCGGTAGTGCTTGAGCTTGATGGGAGCACCTCTGCACAGGGCTGTCAGGTGGGGGCTTCTGCCAGGGCAAGGTGGTTACGGACTGGAGGTGGGAGTGGGAGAATGAAGGGCTCCATATAGAGCTGTCTAGTAATCCTATGAGTTTTTCAGTCTCCTTGAGATGAGGCGTTTAATTTTACCCTTTTAGAAATGTACTGTTAAAGGCTTACTAATAAAGAGTTGATATTTTTAAAAGTTATTCACAGAAGTATATATTTTCTGATAATTGTTTCACTACCAGTACTAAGTAACGGTAGTATTTAGAAGTATAATTGTTTACAAAATATCTTCTCTACCAGTTTGTACCATAGGTACAGAACACTACGATAATAAGATCCTGTTTGGTTTAGGGTATAACAATTGTTATGCTCCTAGTTTTATTTTATCCCTGCTTTTCAGCATATTCTGTTGGGGAGAGGTGTTGATGTGCCATGAAAAATAACTGTAATGAAGCTCTAGGTATATATAGTAGTAATAATAACAATCTTTGTGTCTTAATAGAAGCACGAAAAACTTGAGATCTTTAGTGAGAACTGAAGAATGCATTCTCAGTATTCCTGTGGTAATTACCAAGAAAAGACTGTGCTGATCATGTTATTCTCTTAGTATTGCATTTTCTGTAGAATATATCAACACTTAAAGAAAAATTAAAATTAGGGGTTTTTTTCTTCTAAGGAAAGTTGATGTCTCTTTTCTGTGTCTCAATCTACATCTTAAATTGCACCTTCAGTTGACATCTAGAGATGTATACAATTAAAGCATCAAATCACCACCCCACTGCTTAGCAAAGATAGATCTTCCATGGAAAAAGAAAGGAAGGATTAGCTAAGACAGCCAGTAGACCACAGTAAAGCTTCCCCTGATGACTAGCAGCCAATTTTTCTGTATTTCTATTGCCCCTAGATCTGCTGGGGGAAAGCAGTAATAGATGTGCATACCTACACGCTTCTCAGACACCCCTGTACAGTCTTTGAACTCTATTTCACACTGCTCCCCATCACTGAAATGTGTCCTCTTCTGCTGTCCTTTTTCCTACCTTCCAGACAGCTCATTTGTTATGCATCATGCTGCTGCTTGGTGGCCCTTTGCATTCTTGGAGTTAGAGTGGGATTTGTCCCAGTTTCTGCTAGCATACCATCAGTGTTAATGTTTAGTCTAAAATTTTTAAATGGCAATGGAAAAAAAAAAAAAAAAAAAAGTATGTGACCTATTAAAATAAAAGATTGCCCATTCTTGTAATTACAAGTAACAGGAAGCCTGGTAGTACCTTGTTTGTTAAATTCCTCTGACCTCTTCCAAAAAAAATGGTACAAAAAGTCACAGTTATTAGTACATCTAGAGCTAAGGTCCTGCTCTATGCACATGTGTTAGTCATTTACTGGATTTTTTTCCCCCCTTTTTGCTAGAACTGCAGTGAATTGATAGCTAGATATTCAAACACTGGTGGACAATCCCCTTTAGGCTGCCTTGGAAGAACTTGCTAATAACTGCCATTCTTCTCTGGCTCAGGTTCCCAGTTGCTGTAAGCTTCTAAGGGGGCCCATTTCAACATGCTTTGATAAAAAGTACCTCTGAAGAAGTCCCAAAGACGTAGAGTCCTGGGGCAACAGCAGTTTTAGGTCTAACTGTGGAAAGGGAGAAGGAGACTAAAAACTTGCCATGGTTTTCAGAGTGGACTCCCTTGTGAAAATTTTAATGTGAAAACGCTGGATTGCTAGGGCTTTTTCAGACCACGATGGAAGAGGCTAAGTCTGCATGCTGCTTCGTCCCCCGGCCTTTGTCAGGGTCTGTCAGGTGTGAAGATTTAGCTTCTATTACAGGGAGTAAAGGGATCAACTGCAAATAAAATATATGCTGTGGATTAGACAAAAGCCCCGTTCCTTTGCTATACACACATCTATGCCAAAAGTTAAGTACCTCAGAGAACACCCCTCAGTGCTACTCTGTGACTATAGGGTTGTTCTTAAGCCCAATTTTGGAGTCTTCTCCAGTAATTTACTTTGCTCACTCTGGAGAACTGAAGCAGTTATCTAACGCAGACTTTCAAATTTGAAAGATTGATCACATGAAAATGGAAATTACCATCATTTGACTCCAATTTATAGAAGCAAATGTAGTCATTACCACAGTTACGCATCCGAAATATTAGGTAGTTGCAATCTGGGATTTTTTTCCCCTACAAAATAAACTGTCAAACTTCTGTTCATATTTACAGTGAACTTTTCCACAAAAAGTTTTTATGTTCTGGAGCTGAACTTCTGTTAAGAGGGTCTTACATGTTAGGAATGCTTATCCGCAAAAACACAAACTTGGAAATCTAAGGGAAAGAACAACAGGGGGAGAAAAAAAGAAAAGAAACTGAACTGAAAATGTAATCTGTTATGGCTATAAAGATAACTGAAATGAGAAATTAGAAACAGAAATCAATGAAGTTATTTAACATGTATGCATAGAACATAAATGAACAAATCAGCTAGTGTTGTATACATCCTTTATTAATAATGTGACTAGTTTCTGATACATGTAGATAAGCACATTTAAAGCGAGCTTTAAAAAAGTACATGAAAACTTATTCCTAAATGAAGCAGAGAGTTATTAGGACTGTTTACTTATTAAAGTGACCTATATCTTTGTTAGTGAACTTCAAAACCAGGAAAAGTAATTAACATATGCATAGGCACAGGGAATCAGTGATCTTTATGTGTGGTGAAACTTGATTTCTTATGCTTACCTTCTAAGTAATAAAATTATCATATCTAGAAACTAAAATAGTTTCTTATGTTTCCCTTCTAAGTAACTTTATCATATCTAGAAAAAAAATATTGTTTTTTTCTTTCCCCAAGAGAATTATACTTTCTTATCCCAGATAATATGCACCCCTTCAACTGACTGTTAAAATAAATCCTTGGGTAATCTGAATTGTCAGACAACTGTATAAAATTTCATTAATGGGGCAAATAATAGTGAAAAGGATTATAGATGGACAGCTACTAGAGAGGAGAAAAAAATGTAGAGGAACTGCTGGTAAAGTGAGGTCTCTGGAGTAAACTTTTCCGTATACACTTATAACCTGCAGTGCTACTGAATATGTTAAAATAGAGTAATAAATAATACAAAGATGATTGGCTGGCAGTTTTTGCTCATTGGTTTGAAACACCACTTGGACTGGGAATTGGGGAGGAGACTCAGGCTGAACATTTGTGCCACCACTTTGGTGTGTCTCTGGGAAATTGTCATTCATATCACAAACAATCTTTTCTTTAAATCAGTCACTGCATCCTCTTGGGTGCTTGTTGCTAATGGAGACAGAAATACTATTCTAGTCTGGATTAAATACATTTTCACACATAGATTCATTGTGCACTACTTTTTTCAGCTGAAGTAGAATTTCAACATTTTTGAGACTTTTGACACATCATCACTCGTAATGGAGTCTTACTTACAGGGAATAATGAACATATTCATGTGCCACATTTGAGGATGTGTTGTTCACAAACACTATTTGTAGATTTCATGCCACAAAATCAAACGGCTTCATGCAAAGGGATGATTATGAATAGTCCTGTCACTTCTCTAGATTCTAACAGTGCTTCTAATAACCTTCAAACCACTTCATTATTCCTGTTCTCTCTGAAGCCACTGAAGTCACATTTAAATATGCATCTAAATATTTTAGAATAAAGATGACATCATTAAACAAAAATATATTGGTGACAAAATTTGAGACTTTGGCTTTTATGTGGACCTAAATAAATGGCCTGACTGCAAGAGATTATAAACACTACCTTAAACTTAATTTCACTTTGCGGTTTCAACAGTAGGTGCTCTGTGTTCCTTATTCTGATCTCAAGTATATGTTTATATACAGACATGAATATGTATGTGTGAATGCACATGCATACATAATAGAAGAAATATCTCTGCCCAGTGAATATGCCCACTGAGAAATCTAAACTTACCTGGTAGTGTTTTTAAATCAATTCAGGGCCAAACTGTCATCCCAAGTCTCAAATTTCTTGTGGCAAGCTCATTTTGCATGACAAAAAATGGTCATCAAAGTGTAGTTCTCTTGGAATAAAGCAGGACATGGGCAAAATTCCCTGCAGATGGAAAATGGAATACACATGGGAGGCTGAATATAAAACCTGCAGCACAGATGAGCGCAAGGAATTTCTTCTCATTCATGAACAGGGTCGGATCCTTAGTGGGTGTAAGTGGGAACAGTTGAATTGCGGAATAGCTGGACTGGGGATTAATTAGAGCCAAGCAGATTTAGAGCACTGTGGGAACTACAGCTCGCTGACACAGGCTGCATATCTGGTCTGCAGGTTGAAAAATCCTGATGAGCCTTATAGGGCATAGAAGTTTGCAGTTTCCTCCACTTTGGTGAGTGCTTATGAGCAGCCCTTTAGTGGCACCAACGTACTGTTTATGTAAGATCTCATGAGTGTGAATGAGATTTGCACTTCTAGCCCCAGGAATTTTTGGAAATATGTTTTGTTTTCCAGCAGGCTTTTGAACATTTGGAAATGCTGGCATTGTACTGTCTCAGCATAAATCATAAATGACTAGAAGTGACTTTTTTTTTCTCCTAAAACCAGTCCTTTTAAGCATTATTGCACCACAACAAAATGAAACTAACTCCTTTGCTGTAGGAGGAGAAGAACATTTGGTCTCTGGGGAAATCCTTTCCATTTCTTTTTTCTAACTTCTGCCCATCAAATGAGAAGGAGATAAAGAGAATTTTTGGGCTGGTACAAATAAAGGGCAATTTTTAGATCTGTTCTGGTCAGCTAAAATTGCTTCTGCTGCTGCTGTTACCACTTCCATTCTTAATAACTGTTCTGTGACCTTCAGTCCCCATCAATCTATCCCTGAATAGTAATTCTATTTGCAGCTTTTCCTCTGGCTCCCTTGTCCCTTGAAAGACAGCTGTGCAGGTTTTTAAGCACTGACACTGCTTCCACTGCTTGGCTAATCTTCCCAGAGGTGTTGGGGTCTGCTTAACCCTCCCAAGGTGTCTCACTGGGCTGCTGCGCTTGAGATGGATTCTCACATCTGAAGAGCTGTGCTGTGCATGGATGTTACTGACAGTGCCACCAAAGACTTCTACTATGCTGAGTCAAATTCTTTTTTGGTTTTGTTTGCATTGTTTATCTTAGCAGACTGTGATAATCTTCTGCTACCCTGAGAAAAGAAAGATGTGACAGCACACCTGAGGAGTCAGTCTCAGGTTGGAAATGAATGGTATTTCCAGTCATACGTTACACTAGGATAAGATGACTCAATCTCTCTTTCTCTCAGTCTTTTAAGCACTTGCTATTCTGTTCTACACAGAGAGTCTGACAATATTAAAATATTCTTTAGCCACTTAGAGATGGAGAAGGATCTGCACCAGATCCTTGGATCAGAATACACATGAGCTCTGGAGAAATTCCAACTCTGGATCCTGCAGCAAGTGCAGCAGTCAACCTTATCTCTCACTGACTGCTGTCAAACATTTGCAGAATTGCTCTTCTAAATGTCTTAATCCTTCCATTTTTGCTGATTTGTAAATGATGTCAGACATGCTCTTTGGTAACAGGCACCTAGTAGCTCCCATATTTGCACATCTTAACAAATGTGGAAACTTGCCTTCCTGCTTCTCCCAGGGGACCTCAGCTTACTTCCACAGAAAACTTAACTCAAAAGACAACTAAGAAAAATGCCATTGATATACTAAGACAACTAATTGGTATTTGGTTTATAGTTACATGCTGACAATGATTAAACTAATTGCAAGGCACACTGTGCTAAATTGCTAGCTCTTTGTCTACGTCTAGTGTACTGAGAACCAGAGAGGTTCTTGGTTCAAACTCTGAGCGTGTTAAAACGATTTTTGTTAAGATCACTTGCAGAGCTGTTGATGTGTATGCACACACACATAACGCACATGGCTGCCTGTATATGCGAGAGATCTGTATTCAGAGAGATATGAATACAAAATTCATTCTTTCACTCAGAGAGAGTGGATGGTGTTGCGCTCTGTTAAACAGTTGCTGTGTTTCAGTGAAGAATGCTTCAGTGCGAAGTGATTCATATGTGTTTGTCCAGAGCATGTCCTCTACAATCTGAAACTAAGGACTATGCAGAACCAGACAAACTTATTCAGAAAAGTAGGAAACATTTCTTCCTACCAAGAGATAACATCACCTGCGCCATCGAAATATGAAGAAAAAAAATATTTGCATTACAACAAATAATGTAGTTGTTTAGAACATATTTTATTCTTGGGTCACCTCCAATGACTAGACAGGAGAAAAGATGTTGCTTTGGCAATGTCCTTCTGGGTGCAGTTTGATGCTAGAGGCCGCTAGCCAGGAGCAGGTTTTGTATATTAGAAATACCAGCAAGGGCCTTTTCCATGTTCCTCCTCTTCTGAGCCTGTCAGAGTTCATCAATAAAATTATAGAAAGTGGAGTTAACATAGAATAATACAAGTCATGTAGTGAGAACAAAGATTTATTTTTTTTTTTGCAAGGACTAGAGGTAAAACTTGCACTAAAAGGAATCCTTCTTATTTTTACTTATTAACTTAGTTTTTGCCAGACAGGTTATTACATTTGTGGGTTTTATGTTTGTTGAATATTTTGTCTTCTGTTATGTGCTGTATTAAGGGTTACATATGTGCTATTGTGCCTTGGGTCTTTTCTGATGGTACGATATTTACAGTTACTATATTTCAGAATTATTGATATATATTTATATAATCTTACTATCTCAAGTACATGAATATGCAAACATTAAAGCTAGCTAAAACTGAGGAGCCGTTGTTACTCAAATAATGCTGCTAAAACCCATAGACAACCTTTTTAAAACCTGTCGAACAGGATAAATTGTGTTTATCCACAACTGTTTATAGAAGTAAAGAGGATGTCTTCCAGCTTTCAGGTTCATTCCACGTTAAAGACAGGAATTATGTCCCAGGGAAGGGGATTACTGTCAACTAAAGACAATCAGTTGGCATGGGGAAAAGGCTTACACGAGTGTGCACATATGTTCTGAGATCTGAACATATTCTGTGTGCTGTGCAAAGAGTAGAAAGACCAAATTCCTGTATTAGGCTCTGTGCTCAGGACACAGTGACTTGTAAAAGCACAGCTGTGGGAAGATAAACTAGTGTCCCTGAGAATGAATGCCACACAGTGCTAGGAGATCAGGAGTCTGCTCTCTACATTTAAAAAAATTTCAGATGTCTACCACAGTTTTGACTTAGTAAAAGAATTTTTTTACAATATTGTGATTCATATTCTAGTCCCACCTGGATTCAGGAAATTAAGAAGTGGCTATGAAGTGATAGAAGTGACAACACTTGAAAGTCTAAATTTGGCTTACTTCAAGAAATATGGTGGGGTTTGTTTCATTTAAAACTCTCTGCCTTTTCCTTGTTCAGTCCACTTCTGCTGGAGCAGAAGGAAAGTTCGATAAAGCCCAAATTAGTCTCTTACCCTCTATATTAAACATAAAGTCTGGCAATGCTCTATTAAGGCAGGCCAAGTTCTCCTCCACATCAAGTTAATTCTAATAACTGAACCTACTAGCATGTGCCAGCCTTCATCACTATACCAAATCACAGTTCTTCCTCTCAGTGAGTGCAGTGCATTCAGTTTGATTTCTGTTTGCTAGGCAAGTGTAATGTACGGTTATGAAAATTACTGCTTTTCAGCTGAACTCCAGATTGTACAGTCCCACAGAGTACTTAACAGCGTGGGTGGCCAGAATCAACAAATGGTCAGACATTTACAAGCTGGTTCAAATCTTTAAACTTAAAACTCCCCAAATGAGGACTTTGCAAATGTAATAAAAATATTATTTAATTTGAATATTCATTTTTTCTATTAGCAAAACTATAACATATCATGTCTTATGACAAATTTAGAAAATTGAATAAAACCAATATCAGTGTGCAGAAATGAAAACAAGAACAAACTGGTTGAGTAATTAAATGAGAAATTGATCTCATCCTTGAGAAGCTACAAAATAAAAAACTTGTAAGAATGATTATGAGTATCACAGTTTTTAAAACTGAATGGATCTAATTCCTCCTATAGGTTGTGATTGTTGTTCTGTGCTTTTTGTCTTTTAGAGTAACAGGAAGTTAGAGAAGAACTCTAAAACGCTGGAAGTAACTCTAACCACTGCAACTGCTGTGCCAGCATCACACAGTGTTGAGAAACAACAGCTCCATGCTCGTTGATGCAACAAGGCAATTTGGCTGCAAGTTGTATCTTTTGGTTCAGTGGTTCTGTTCATCTCAGGTGATGTAGCTGAACACAATGAAATAAAGGGATCCAGTAAGCAGGTAGGATGAATTTTTGTTAGCTGTCATGATGAACTGAATTGGTCCCATTAGTGAACAGGTTATGATTACTGAGTAATGTACCTCCTTCTCCTAGTGCTGAGTGACAATTGACAGCTATACACTTCTGAAAGGAAGGCTTTCAAAACTGGCTAGGAGAGGAGCACACACAACTGCGCTAGTTTGCAAGGCCATATGAACAAAATCGTATTTTCTCTCATTGACAAAGAAAGGGCAAAAGTAATCATTGTATATGAACCATGTCATGTTCCTTCTTAACTAATAGGATGACCTCCAACTTAGACATGCAGCCAGTTTATTTTCTTCTAGAGGCTTCTACTTTCCTAAAAAAAAAAAAAGCACTGTCCATATGGAAACAGAGCAGATAGCAGCTTATGGCAGAGACACATTAAAGTAATTTACTAATAGATGCATCAAAAACCTCATAGGTAGGACACAGACAATTAACATGTATTATCCAGCAGCATCACATCAGCAAGGAAGGGGTATGCAAATAGTCTTGTCTCTCATTGTTTTTCACCACTGGCTCACTATTTATGTTTTAATAACATTTTCTCAACAAAATCACCAAAAATAGATCAGTTTTAGAATGGTAGATTCTGAACATCTGTGTTTTACCAACAAAATATGACCATTAGGGAACTATAGTTTCTTTGTAGTTGCTGAGAAAATAATGACAACTCAAGCCAAGGATCAATTAAACTGAAGAGTTTGTTTCATATCCTTCTTTTATGGGAAGAGATCAGGTGTTTAATAATTTACATAAATATACAAAATCTAAGGCATTTACAGTAACCAAACACTTAGCAAGAGACGTGAATGAAGAGTTAAGTTAGCCAACGATGTTTTGTTTTCCAACCAGTGCCTCTTTAGCACTTCTGTAGTTATAGGCCTGTGAAGGTTTATGTTATATATCCTATATTCATGGATTCATAACTCAATCCTAAAAAAAGTTCTGATTTGCATTTGGCAGGCAAAGATTTTAAACTGAGACTGGATTTTTTTTTTTTTTTTATTAGGTTATGGGAAAAAAGTCAGTTTAATTGTCTCTAAGTTATGCAAGTATAAAAATGGAATGTATTGGTTTCAGACACTATTTTATACTGCTACAACTCAAAACTGCTTTGTTTTTTTAAGGGGTAACTTTACAAGCCGTTAGTCCGAATTGTGGATTAGTGCATTTGGGAAACTTGGGAAAAAAAAAGTAAAAACGCTTGATTTCTTACCTCTTTATAACAATGTTTGATCTCTAGGTACACTCCATTCCTTCACCCAAACTTTGTTCAAGATGCAGTGCCTTGCTCTGCCATCACTTATGTAAGACAGCTCTCAGTTTCATATATTTTACATGATTCAGGTGAAAGGCTTGAATCTGTTATACAATTTACATGAATTCATCGTCTACCTTTCCACAAACATTCCACATTCTTAAAGATATTGGCAGGTATGCAAGTACTGAAGGGAATGCTTAAATTTATCAAGAAAAGAGAGACCTGGATAGGCTGGAGTCATGGGCTGAGGCCAACTGGAGGAGTCTCAATAAAGCCAAATGCCGTGGGCTGCCCTTGGGCCACAACAACCCCCAGCAGCGCTACAGGCTTGGGGAGGAGTGGCTGGGGAGCTGCCAGTCAGAGAGGGACCTGGAGTGTTGATTGACAGCCGGATGAACAGGAGCCAGCAGTGTGCCCAGGTGGCCAAGAAGGCCAATGGCATCCTGGCTTGTGTCAGCAATAGCGTGGCCAGCAGGGACAGGGAAGGGATCTGACCCCTGTACTCGGCACTGGTGAGGCCGCACCTCGATTCCTGTGTTCAGTTTTGGGCCCCTCACTACAAAAAGGACATTGAATGACTCAAGCGTGTCCAGAGAAGGGCAATGGAGCTGGTGCAGAGTCTGGAGCACAGGTTGTAGGAGGAGCGGCTGAGGGAACTGGGGGGGTTTAGTCTGGAGAAGAGGAGGCTGAGGGGAGACCTCATCGCCCTCTACAGCTCCCTGAAAGGAGGGTGCAGAGAGCTGGGGATGAGTCTCTTTAACCAAATAGTAAGTGATAGGACAAGAGGGAATGGCCTCAAGTTGTGCCAGGGAAGGTTTAGACTGGATATTAGGCAGCATTTCTTTCCAGAAGGAGTTGTTGGGTGTTGGAACAGGCTGCCCAGGGAGGTGGTGGAATCCCCATCTCTGGAGGGGTTTAAGAGTCGGGTTGAGAGCGCTGAGGGATCTGGTGTAGTTGGGAACTGTCAATGTTAGGTTAATGGTTGGACTGGATGATCTTCAAGGTCTTTTCCAACCTAGATGATTCTGTGATTCTGTGAAAAATACTCTGCAGATTGCACAATATACATTATAGGTTAAATTCTTAAAAGGGAAGTTGTTGGTAGGTGGTTCCTTTATTCGGTATCTTTCCTAAGAACTGTTGAAGTGACAGGTTTTGGAGGGACTGTTCTTTACCCCATGATAAAATTGTAGCATTCATGGAAGATCTATACCGTACCATGCAATCCTCCTAGATTATGCCAAGTCCTTTTCATGTGTTTTGATTTATTCTTAAAGAGCAGCATGCTTTCTAAAGCAGCCAGAACATCAAGATCCAATCTGTGATACTGCTCCAAAATTACAGGTGGAGGTACCTATATATTACCATATGCTACATACGATAATACTAAATAAGATGGAAATATGTTATATATCAATTTCTACTAGATGAATTAAAATAATGCCGTGGAAAAAAATGTTCATTAGATTGAACACCAAGTTTGTTATGTCAGGATACTTCCTCCCACAGGAGATTCCTCCAACAAGAGAGATTTCTAGTTTATTCTACAACACACTTTTAGATTAAGTTAAAAAAACGCTGTGGTCTCAGGTCAGTGCTCTCACCACTTGCAACTAATCAAATTATTTCTGATCACACAGCAACTTTCACTTGTAAGACGACATGTACATAGAATACATGTGCATGTGAGGTTTTGCATGCATGTTACTCTGCATGAACTTCACACTACCTATTCATGCTGCCAAAATTTCCAAGTGAGTAAAAAATTACATAACACATTGTGCAAATTTATTTTACAGGTTAACGAAAACCTCTTTTTATAGTTTATGGCAGCAATTTCAATCTTTCCTATTGGTTCCTAGACTTTAATGTGAAATAAAACCAAGTGCAGATTACAATCAGCAAGAATATCACTATAAAAATTCTCAAGAAATGATCAAGCTTTGTTCTTCGCCTCTTGTTCTATTGCTTCCTTTGTGCCTTTTGTATAAATGTTCACACAACAATGATGTGGCGATTAAAAGAACCAGCTGTTTATGAGCAAACATTTCTATTTGAAGGTCAGAGAGCAAACCAGAAAAATCTAGCATGAGTGTTAATGTTGATTTGGCAATTCACTGGCAATTTTTAAAAAATTGCTGTTATCAAATGGTTATTTCAGCAGTTCTGTGTGAACTGTGCTCAACCTACTCTTGCCAAAGGCTCAACATGCCAATAGGGAAGGCTGCCAGATCCATCAGATGATGGCCCAATTCAGGCCACTTTACGTAGGATGATTGAAGGGCATTTATGTTGATCTAAACAAACCTATTAGAACTTGCAATAATATTTGTCAAAGAGGAATGTTTCTGCAAAATATGTAAATTTTCCGGAGTATAAGAGATCGTAAGTAGAGCAAGGGGGCTAAGAAATGCAGAGCTTTTCTGCAGGTCCTAATGGCATTCTAATGGAGATTTCCTTGATTCCCCAGCAACATAGAGCTGACTTAGCAAATCTCTAATTGCAGGCCCTGAAGGCAAACTGTACTTTTCAGTTCTCTGTACTGCATATATATGTGCATATATAATTCAGTGATTCCCCCAGGATTTTAAAAAAGGGTAAGAGTAAATGTCATCTGAATACCAAAGGCAATAAAGGAATAGCTCATTGGGTCCAGTGGCATACAGGTCTCCCCATGCTCCCAACCCTCAATTTCATAAGCAGAGCTGAACGTTAATTCTTGCTGTGTCCTGAAATATATTGTGAAAATGTCGTGTTATTGCATAGGACTCCGAAGGCTACTAGGAAATGATTTTATTGTTCCTCTCTAAAACTCCGGAGACAAGGATATTTTCCCTGCCAGGAACACCACTGTTATCCTTCCCTGATCCACTTTTCTGTAGTTTTCCACTTAGCCTTAATTTTCTCGGTTCTGTTCTTCTGTAAGGTCTCTTCTAGTTCTCTGAGTTTTCCTCCTTTCATGTGTGTTTCTCTTATATATCCAACTTCTTTCATACTAATGCTGCACACATTCTCTGACAATGTCTTTGGTGTCAACAGTAAAATCTTCATGGATCCCAGTAAAACATTTCCCTTGCATCTTTAGCAAGATAGGGACAACGTTTTATTCAAGTTTCTTATGTGCCTGAAGTTATTTCAGTGGGAATTAAAGTTCAAATGCAGATATGTTATAAGATTAAGTATATCTAGATATTACAAGGCTTAAGTAAATATTTACCAAATATTGCAAATGACGACTATGGAAGTATCCAGGGACTCCTGTCTCTGTGGTGGTGAAGTCATGAATGTTTGTGTGCCTTGTCCCAAACATATATTTGTAAAAGTCTTTTGCAGCAGCATGTCATTGTATATTTCAGATGCAGCACTTCTATTGTATATTCCAGATACAGCACTTCCAATCCAGAAAAAATAAAATAAAATAAAATAAAATAGTAGATTTCTATTTTTGCAGAGACTTATTTTCATTTCCCCTTGCTTGGGAGTCCAGGTGCCTTAGTTACAATGAGCCCACCAGGGCAGATCTCAGAGGGAGTTGTAAAAAATGACATGCTAATCCATACTTCTTTGGGCATAAACTTGTCATGGTTTTAAAACCTGTTATTTTGGGACATTCCAGAGCTGAAAGTGAGTGCTGGAAATTTAACTTTTTTTTTTTTTTTTTTTCAATTATATAAGGTGCCATTTGAAAACCTGTGGCTCATGAAACTATGGGCTTTGAGGTCATGTGGAAAAATCTCTGTCTGACTAGGATACTCATGGTTAAAAATCACAGGTTCACCCAGGGTGAAGGAGAAAATATTAATATTACTCTTGGGTAGCAAAACCAGCCATGGCTTCCTAAAAGGATGAATTTTAGAAAGGTAGTAGCTGTCCAAAAGTATTCCTGACACTGGGATATTAAACAGGCCTTATGAAGATGAGCAGAGACACATCTGATAACTGCATTACACATTCCTAATACCAAGGGCTTTAAAAGGAAAAAGAGTCAGAGGTAGCTCAGTAGTTAGGACTCATCCCTCCTGCCATAGACAAAGACCTACAAAGTGATCTAGGAACAATCACTTCACCTTTTTGCCTCTCTGAGTCCACATTCCTTATGCCTTCACTGTTGATAGTTTTCCAGATAGTATTTTGTTTCTTCATGTTCCTTCTTCATATTTTTATACATGTGTAAAAATATAGTGGCACCACAGAAAGAGTGTAAGGACCTGTGTTTGTAAGATCTAAACTGTCTTACCTTTGGGCTCTTCACTAAGTCTGTAAATATATAAGAATGACTTGTCCTGGGCAGGAGGATATCATAGTTGTCTATTCAGCAGAAAATTTGGTGAAGAATAAGTGTCTGGAGCCTCTGTAACATGCCAGATATTCTGAGGAATAAAAAAGAAAAGAGTACTTTAAAATTCCTTTTCTGTTCTGTGCATGGAGATACAATTATCACTTATTAAGACTGAAAACACGATTTAACACAGAACAAATAATGTTAATATAGACTGGCAGTCTTTAGTGATCAGCATTACTAAACCAACAAACATTCATGTGAATAATCATATTATGTATAATGGGTGTTAAGAAGTGTAATATATTTATTTGGGCTCACAAGTTTAACTGTATCTTAGTTGTCAGTGGCTGAGTTTCTCCATATCTTTCTTATGAGGGTACCTACCTTAAATAGTCAGTGATACCTCTTGGACAGTCTCGTGTGCAGTTGTTCATGTACTGTGTACTTACCAGGGGATAAGAAGCAACTACAAAAAGACTTACATTTAAAAAAAAAACCCAACAAAACAACAACAACAACAACAACAAAAATAAAAAGGTAAGAAATGTCCTGCTGCTCTGAACTCCTACAAAGCTACTTCATCAAGTCTTCTCTATGGTTCATTTTGACTGGGAGTGTGTTGATGTTCACACCATCTCCTTAGCTTTAGATAATTTTAAAGCCTTTTAATGATGGAGGAAAAATAAGGTATAAAAATTAAATGTGTTCTCAAAGGGACTATATTTGAATAAACAATTAAAGATATGACATCTTGAGATCTTTGTTAGGTCTTACAGCTATATAGGCTTTATGATACCATACTGAGCAGTCAATTTTATTTTATTGTTTCACTTTATGAAACACGGTTTGTATGATGGGAGTAGAATAGGAATATAGGATCTGATCCAAGGACTATGTCATCCAGAATACAGCAGTGGCCAAGAGAAGAAGCAGAGTAAAGAAAGGGTTAGAAAATCTGTCACAGGCTAATTTGCCCCCCATATAGGTTTTCTTTGGGTTTCTTAATAATTATTGTCTATTTCACAAAGTTTGTTCATTAATTCTGACAATTCTATATAGTCTTAACATCTGTGTTTCTATGTAGTTTGTTTGTTTGATGTTTCTATGCACAGGTACACTCTAATCCATCCCAGACATTTACCGTAAATCTGTGTCCATGCTCCTGGGCTACAGCTGGATTTCTTTGATTTTTTTTATTTTTTTTTTTTTTCTTCTTGCCATTCAATGTTCATGTCTGTGTGAAGTCATGCAGAAACTGCACAAAGAGGAATATTCATCCCCTCAAAAGTATTAAATTTCATATGCCTTCATAGTATTTCATTATGAGAAATATTTGTGGAGAAAACTGGTTTCCAACATAATTTAAAAAGACTTCTACAAGTCACATTCAATATTTTTCCTGAGAAATGTGTCTTTCCAAATGCTTATCTTCATCACTATGGAAAACCTCCTTTCTGATAGTATTTACAGCATGTGAGAAGAGTACATATTCATTTTAGTACAGCTACATTCTCTACAAAGTCCATACTGCTACTCCAAGACTGTCAGGTTGAAAACTGGGAGACTTTGGAAGCTCAAGGTTGCTATTTTTCAGTGGATATATAAACAAGTGGAGGCGGAATGTGGAAACAAACAAGATTAGTCATCCAGTCTACTCCCCTACATATTGTATTAGTAAATTTGTGTGAATAGTTTATTTTTTTCACTCTGTTGGCTGGAATTGAACATTTAAACCAAAACATTTTGCTTGATTTCTCTTTGAAATGAGAAACAGAGAAAATGGCTTTAGTATAATGTCTTGTTTAATTTGCATTTTTTAGTAAAAATTTTATAATCTCATAAAATACTGTTTTGAAACAAAATGTAAATTTTTCACTAATTGCTATTTTTTAGTTGAAACTATTAACTGACTGACATAAATTTCTTAAATAGTTTGGGCTAAAATAAATCTACATTATTCAATGAATAAAACCATTGATCAAATACTCCCCACTCTAACATAAAGTCTGAAGTTCTCTAATTGCTTTCTTCCTTCAGATACACACAGTGAAAAAGAGTGTTAATGAAGTTGTTTGATATGTTGAAAACATAAACTTCATCACATTAATGTTCTGTATTTTACTTTTACAATTCACAGTTGTTGCTAGGCAGGTGTAATTTAGCAGTATGAAGCAGCTATTAAGAACCTGTCGTCTCTTTGACCTTGTGCACATATAGTCAGTTTTTCACACCTGTGGGAACACATCCTTCTCTATGAAATTTACTGCTTGAACTCCTGAAGAAGTTAGATTTACATAAAACGACCACCCATTCTTTAATCAACTCTTGGCAGACCAAATACCCCATGAACAAATCGTACATACAATGTTGTGTCTCTATTTTTCCCTGGAAAAAAAATGTTTTCTATCAAATTTTATTTCAGTTGGGAAGATGAGGAAAGCAAATGGTTGTGACTGCCCACTGACATAGAGATATCAGATATAGGTATAAACATATATGCATCAGCTGATGTACTATAATACTCTTGAAAACGATGTTATTTACAGCTCAGTGTCAAAACTATTTTATAATCATTTTATATATCCTATCCTAGATTTCAGATTGATTGTCAATGTTATTACTTTTGTTGTTGTTACTATAATTTTGTGAGGTCCTAAAGGCAATAGATAATCATTTTGACTTAGATTCTTTACAAATGGAAGTCTCTGTCTCAAGAGCTCACAGTCTGAAGAATCTCAGAGTGATTTGGAATATTATAACATTTAAAAACATAGATTAGATACAGAATTTAAAATGCTACAGTAGGTGAATTTTTTTTATTTTTTTTTTCTAAGGGGCAATATATTTCTTTGGTAAGGAATTTACATATAGTTTTGGTTAAACTTTTTCTTCCTAAATAGTAGCAACACTAGATAAATCCACTACAATCTCATTGGTCAGAGGAAAATGTTAATTTCTTGCATAACACTGAGTCCTTCCACCCTAGTAATGATTCTCACTAAAATGCTTTATGACTTTCTTTGGTTCAGGAACATTATTTAAAACTAAAAGTGAAATCTAATCATCATTCTAATGTAGATATGCTCTTGGAAATATCTGGTTTTTTTTAAAGACCTATTGCATTATTGCAACTAGTCAGGGTTTAGTATTGAAATTTTTGATTTTTGCAACTTCTATGGAAATCTGTGAATATCATAGGTTCTCAGTATCTCCAGAATGTTTTCCTTTTATGGTCTCTAGATATTTTTGCAAGTATAGAGAAGCTTGGTACACAAGGAAGTATTTTCAAAGGGTTTTCCATCCTGGCAAAGATATTTTTTGTAAAATGTCTAAGCAATCCATGCCTTTGTCCAAATCAGGAAATATGTTCCTGCACAAGAATTTTTCCTGGAAGATCATTTGTTTTGCAAGTTTCAACATTTATATTACTGAAGGGTGAAGTTGTACAGGAAGGTACATCACCACTTGAACCAATATAGAGAATGGTGGTGCCACAATCCCATGTGATGCCTGGACAGCTGATCTGTGGATTTGATGCTCAGGGGCAACCCATCCTTCAGCTACAGCATTGCTCCATAACCCTTGGCATTCAAATCCACATGTCAGGTTCTAGGTTGTGGCAACACCAGTATAATGCTTATTCCTACAAAATTTGCCATACTTTAAAAAACAATCTTATTTCGTGTACAAAGTAAACAAATGGGACATTTAAAGCTTATCTAGTGTGGAAATTCCATATCTGTACATTTTAGTGTAAGCTAATGGAAAAAGTGAAGGAAAAAAGTTAACAGAGCAGAAAGAGGTTGGTTTTAGCCTTTACAGAACAGAACAAACACAGGTTAATAAAAGACAATAAGTGTGTATTTTATGCAAAAACAAAGCAGTTAAAGCAACTTAAATATTGGAGAATATACGTTGGCAGATTCAGATAAGAAATTCCACAATGTCATTCTGCTTACAAGCAATCTTGTGCTAACAGAACAATCTGGTTTGTTAACACGCTAACTGGTCATCTTTTGCATGCAAATTCTTGAAACGGTTTAAAATGTGGAGAAACTTAGCAATTTAAAGAAAGTTTGAGGAGACTAGATCTGGGAAGCACTGAGAAGCTTGTCTGTTGGGATTCTGGGTGATATGATTTCATCAGTTTGGCTTTCCTCTTTAGCAAGAGTTTATCTGATTAAATCGGTAAGTCATATAAAACAAGTAAAAATTGAATTAATTTGATCTGGAAGCTTGGACTATCTAAAATGGGACAGGAAATATTTATTAGGAGTACTAAAGATGAGTGCTTGAAAAAAATCTTAGGTATATTTTGTAATATGATTTTCAAAGAGCCTTATTTAAAATGGATCTATGTTGGTTTATGCAAGGCAAGATGCTGGATTCCTGTCTTTCATCCATCTTTTTAGAGACTTCTTAAGAAACAAATAAACAAAGAAACAATTATATGTTTTCTCATTATAGCATTGTGCTACCATTATAATTGTTATGGTTGACAAGGCACTTCCATTATTGGTTTCTGTTTTCAGCTGCCACTAACTTTCTGAAACAATTATTTGTTCAGCTGAAATTTCTCCTGCTTGTTCTTAATCCCAGAGGTGGATTGTTTTGTAAAGTTTATAAAATTACTTTTGGCTGTTTTTCTGAAATATCTGAACATGAAAAATTGGTATGTTTCACTAGTTATTGTATTTGTTATTTATATCATAAGTTCTTCTGGACAGGGATTTGGTTTTATGTTTAGTATATTTTATCACAATAAAATCTAGACTGCAGTTATGCTACTATATAAATAAAAACTAAATTTTGCACAAGCTTTCTTTAATGATTCGGTAAGTCAAACGTATTTCTGTTTTAAACTTCAGGGGTTATGTATTTTGAAAGGTGTTAGTTTATTTTAAAAATTCTATGTTACATGTAATTAAGAATAATGGCCCAGATTCTCATCTGAAAAGTGTTTCATAAAACTCAGGGTGGAAGAAGAGTCACTCTGCACTTAGGAACTAGTACTTATTCTCCCTGGGTTAAGGCTGTTCTCATGCACTCAGCTACCTGCCATAGGTTCGTACTGTGAAGTAGCCTCTTTGCAAGCAGTCCTGTTGGAGCTTCAGCTGTGGGCTGGCCTAAAATATGTGTTTGAACTTTCTTGATTTATAGCAGCTGAAAATCTTGCCTTGTGCATGTCCATCAATTCTCACTCAGAAATCTCACACACTGCCTTCCATTCATTTCAATTCAGCACTGGGTCAGTTTTTATAGCCAAAACTCTCCATGCTTCTGAACTTGTCCTCCTGAAGCACTTCACTTTCTCCAGCCATAGTTTTACCTGTACAATATTGCTGACTTTCTTTCTGTGATCTACATCACCATGACTTTTTAATCACTCTCAACTTTTTCTTTTCTGTCTTTATCCAGTTCTGTGAAATAGGACTTGAGACTTTCCAAGCCACTTCCTTCCCCATCTTCATTTTGTTTATCTCTTCCCGTCTGAGCATGTTTTACTACTAGTGTCTTCATTAATGCTTTTTCTTCTTCTTGCAGTTCTTACAGTTTAATCCCTTTGCTACTACTAGCAGACTGTTTGCTTTTTGTGATGCCTAGAAACAGTTTAATGTAAGTATGGTCAGTAGAAACATATTTATTCTTCTGCCAAGGTTTTCTGTTTCTCAATCAAGATAAGATCCATTTCTTTTCTAGAGATCTATCATTAGTGTCCTAATAATTGCTTGCTCTTTATTCCAAAAGGGAAAGTCAAAATTCTGTAAATAGAGAAGTACATTGTATTTCTCCATTGAGTACATCCATACACCGTGTGCTGCCTTTACATTTGCTTTGCTTTTATTCTCCTTTCCTGTGTATCCACAATCACTTGATATGTGTATCTATGCATGATCCTGTGCTGGGTTTGTGTGTGTGGTGGGGTTTTAAGTAGCAGAGGAGGGGGATACAGTGGTGGCCCCTGTGAGAAGCTTCTTGAAGATCCCCTGGCTCCAAGTTGGACCCACCTCTGTGCCAAGGCCAAGCCAATTAGTGACAGTGGCTGTGCCTCTGAGATAATGGATTTGAGAAGGGGAGGACGTGTGGGAGTTGTGAGGAGGAGTTGCGAGGAAGACACCTGTGCAAACACCAAGATCAGTGCAAGACAGGAGGAGGAAGGGGGGAGGTGTCCTCTGCACCCATGGAGGTCACCAGTGGAGCAGAGATCTGCCTGTACCCTGCGGAGGAGCCCACACCAGAGCAGGTGGTCGCACCCGAAGATGTCCAGGACTCTGTAGGAAGTTAGTCGCTGGAAGGACTGCAACACCGGACCAGCACGAGAAGTGCTGTGCCCTATGGGAAGGACTCATTGTAGAAAGTTCATGGAGGACTGTCTCCCATGAGAGGGACACCATGCTGGAGCAGGACAAGAGTGTAAGAAGTCCTCCTTCTGAGGAAGGAGCAGTGGACTGACTGTAACCCCCATTTCCTGACCCCCAAGCTACTGGAGGGGAGAAGGTAAAGAAATTGGGAGCAAAGCTGAGCCCAGGAAGAAGGGAGGGGTGGAGGGAATGTGCTTTTAAGACATGGTAATGCTTCTCACTGTCTTACTTGTCTGTTAGGTGTTGTTATTGTTGGTGTCAGAATTAAAATTATGTTCTTTGTCTTCCCCTAACAAGTCTGTCTTTTGCCCATAATGGTAATGAGTGAGTCACCTCTCTTTGTCCTTATCTCAAAGCCTTTTGCTTTATTTTTTTCTTGCTGTTCCTGAGGGGAAACAGGTGAGCGAGTGGCTGCGTGCTGCTCAGTTGGCCTCTGAGCTGAAACCACAGCAGATCCCTTACTACCTTTTTTAATCATCAGCCAATTTCAAGCATATTAAGAAAAGAAATGAGAATAAAACAATTAATTCTTACAACTTTTACAAAAGCAAATAAACAAAGAGGGCATAAGGGCTCTGTAGTGTTTTGACAGAGCGGAAATGTTTCAGTACAATCCCATAGTGGAAGTTATATGCAGAAAGAAATCTCTTTAAAAGTCTACTTTGGAGAAAAATCTTTAATGTGAGCACTCTCTTTGAAATAATTGTCAATCAAACTTGAAAATATTCAAATACTAGTAACCAGTGTCCCATACACATAGATCTTTCTGGATTTTGTCAAATGTATTTAAAACATTTCAAGATAAGATCAGTGCCTTCTGCAAGTTTAGCAACAGCTGGAATTGTATGGGTACGATTGGAATTGGATAACTCTATCCTTGTAGAGGGACAGACACATGGATTACAGCTCAGACTGAAGTTGAAAATTTCCATCTCCAGATAATATTGAAGAGAAATAGGAGCATGGAAGTCATTAAGAAGTTCATCACATGGAGCCATTATACTGTATTCAACTTGAATACTTTTAATGCAACAGAATGGTAAAAAGAGCTCATCATTAGGTGTGGATGTGTATGTAAGTTTCCCTGGGAGAGTATTCTCTATAATATGAGATTGCTTGGGATCCAATTACTTTAATGCCTATTATGCTCACTTTTCATGCAAAACATCTGCTAATAACACAGCAATAGTATCACTCTCAAGGACGTTGTTGTATTGAGGGTGAAGAATATATATATATATATATATATATATATATATATATATATATATATGAGCTGTAGACCCCTTTTCATATGATAGTCTTCCACTAAGAATATATTAATCTTTATTAGCTCTGAAGGCTAATTCAGTAGCAATTTTTTACAGAATAATAACTACTTCTGAGAAACCAGCAGTAGATATTTTTAAGACACAGACTTTTAAAGGCACCTTTGTGGCTACAAACATAATTCAAAACCACTGTGAAATGCTTTTTTTTCATAATTAGTTCATTTCTGAATGCATTTAATACAATATTGTGATGTTGTCAGGCTGCGTTGCTGGTGAGTACCACTTCTGCTAATATTCCTTATTACATCAGCATGGATCAGACTTCTGAGGGCTTACAAATGTGAGGGAAAGTACAATGTGACTAGTGTGGAATAGCTATTTAGCGAAGGATATTCTTTACTTTTTGTGTGGATTTTAGAAGTGGATTACCCTAATCTACAAAAAGTCACCTTTGTTTTGGAATAATAATGTCCAAATAAGGTATTTATAAGTTGTTATCACACTCTAAATTTGTAGTGTGGTAATTTCATATTAACTTCCCTAGTCTCCTTATGTATGAAAGCCCTGTATGAGAATATGATTGTGGTAGCATGACTCTCTTTTATATATAACTGTGAAACTGTGATCTGCAAAGATTAATTTAAATTAAAAACATTTGGAAGCATTTTTCAAAAGCACATATAAATAGATGTTAAATAATATGCTTTAAAATTACCAATTCTAAAATATAAGCAATGATTCAACATTGGTATTATAATAATTAAAGCTAATATTACTTCAGATAAATAGAGAAAGGAAAATGAAATTCACTTTCTTTTAAAGTGCTGTGTGACTAACAAGTGTCAGAAAGCATTAGTGTTTATGTAGCAGGATTTCTGAAATAAATCTCCAGCTGGAATCTGCAATTTAGGCTCTTGTTTCTGCTTTATACCTTTTTCTTTCAGTCACCCTCACCTAAATTGCTGCCCTTCCTACCACTGTTTATTTGCTATGACCTGGATTTTAATAGTAAGAGAACTACGACTGCACTGTTTTCAGATTACCTGAAACTGAGATCATGTCTAGTACCTAATAAATCCTCCCTCTCATTACTAATATTGTGTGGCTACGTGGTGGCTTAGAACATATTAGTCAAAATATATAAAGGGTAAAAAAGTACAGAACTTTTCAGCAAGGTTCACTACAAGGAAGGCCTTTGGCTACTCAGAGTTTTCTGAGTCTGAGAGCTGTTTGGCTTTTCTGTTCTTGAATAACATGCCCAGACAGGGAGAGTGTATGCAGGAAGCAGTAGGAATCAAAACAACGGTCTGGAGCAGAGCAGGGGGTTTGGAGGCTGAAGGGCAAATGATCATCGAGAAAGTAAAAGTCAGTATGATAAAATGGGACATCAGCACCTAAATAAACTAAACTATCACATATGTGGGATTTCTTATTATTTGTCCTTTCTGAACAAAGGGAATTTTTACATGTAAACGGAGTTTTAGGTGTATACTATAATTTAAAACCTAATTAAATGTTTATAGTATAATTTAAGATGGGCATAATGGGATGAAGATCAGATATTTGTCAGAGAGGTGTAAAGCCATGTCTACACAAAAATTTCCTGAACATTTCAGCAGTAGATTCTGCCCAGAATGTTTCACACAGATGTGTCTGTGGATCTTCAAATACTAACCAGAAAGTCCCCATTAGACACGATGCAGGAATGACAGATTTCCTTGCTTGCTAGTGTTATAATGATTTCAGATATTTTTCATATTATTACTTTATATTCCCATTGTGTTTTCATGTTTTGAATGTATGTTTCTATGTTCTGTGTATTTTTTGGTGAATATGATGCACATCGAACTTAATTTATAGGCTTTCATGAGGTAGGGACCATTAATACAATGTTTTGTAACTCAATCCTAATAGTACATAAAATAAATCAGGGCAAAAAGCCCTTTGTGTGCACTCTCTCGATTTATTCTACATCTGTGCATGTTTGTACGTGTATTGGAGTAGGGTGGGACTCTTTGTTTCTGTTTAGTCTGGAGTAAACAAATTTCCTGCATCACATTTTGTAAATATTACCAATCTATTTACATCATTCATGGTTACGCAATTGGATACATGTGTATCTACAGTACATTCTGCATATACTTCAATCATTAGGGAAATATTTTAGCACAAAATAGAACAGATTAAAAATGCTTTTGCATTAAAATCTCAAGAGTGGGTATTTAGACATAATTATGTTGTGTTTGATCAGTAGCACATAACTATATCATTTTACTACAGACTAAATTTTGAAGTGAAGACAAATCAGCCCTATCATAATTTATGATGGGAATATGAAGTCAGCAGACCCATACAAGCACATGTTGTTAAGGAGAATAGATACTTTTCATACATGAGCAAAGAAAGGAAAGCATTGCTATATTCCACAATCAATTAGTTTACTCTGAAACTATTAGTTTTGATAAAACTCAATACTTTTCTGTAAGTACAGGATGTAGACAGGCAGTTGAATTAATTTTCAGTCCTCATTAGAAGTGACAAATAGTACATACATTCTACATTTTAAAGGCAATCTTCTTGCTAATAATGGAATAAGCTAGTCTTGAAACATGACGTGCAGTCTTTTATCAAAAGTGTTTGAGGTAGATAAAGGAACTACAACTGCGCAGTGGAAAATCTGCCATACTCAGTAATCTGAGACTATATTTTCTAGCTACAAATATAGTAGAGAGATTACCCTTCTGCTGCCTGAACTAAACAAGCTAGAACTGATTTCCTAAAACACACAGTAGAGTGATCCAGTCAGTCTCCTCCCAGTTGCCCTGTCCAAAAAATCTTGACTCTACAGTCAAAACTTGGCAAGAGGTGTACAGGACCACATACAATGGAAAACCACCCAAGAGCATGATGACATTTATTGTACTTAAGAGAATACACAACCTTTATTTGAACCCCATTGAAGGGGAACAAATACTTTTGCAATAATATGAAGCAAGTTTCCCAAACATCACAGTATATGGAGATATAACCAAAGCCAACAAAACATCCCATGAAAAAGTGCATTTAATATCTCAGTTCAAGTCCCTTTATCATTTCTATTCTGATTTTACAACAGGAAGAGTAAATGCCAATAACCATAGGAGTGAACAAAGTCATTTATTAAATGTACATGCATCTCTTGTGTTCACATGGGAATGGGATATCTTCTCCAGTAAAGGAAACCAAACACTGCTAGGAATTTATTGCAGAGGCAGTTATTGTGTCTACTGAGCTGTCAGAAAGTTTAGAAAATTATATTTTGTTTATAACTTTTTTAAGGTGCCTAAAGCTTTTCATGTCATGTGATCATTACATATGTATGTACATCAAAATTTCCTTTACCATCCCCAAAACAGCGATGAGTACAAGTTAGCCCATGTACTACATTGCCTTCATTTTAACAGTGTATGGTCAAATTCTGCAGAGGAAGAACAGCTGTGGCCTTTGAGCCCCAAATCCTGTTCTACAGAAACATCCTTCTCTTGGCAGTTCCCCTGTGCCCACCCCACTAACCCTACCCACTACAATCCTGTGGGCATGGCTCACAGGATGGGATCCTACATTTACCTCATGACTTAAGCAAGAAAAGAGATTTGTTAAACATTAACTGCCTTTGATGTAAAAAAAATTCTGAGATTATATGATAGATATTTCCAGCATTACTCTCAATTCAAATAGTATAGACTACTACTTCTGTACAGTGAACGGAATCATGAGTCTGTGTGATGTGTTGTTACCATTCATCTGTTAGATTAACATGTACTGAAAATCATCTCCTTGACATAGGCAGGTCTTTAATTCAGAGAGACAGCATTCTGCTCCCTTTATAATTTTTTTTTCATTAATTGAAAAAGAATGAGCTCTTCCCATGACTACATAATTTTTTTGTAACTGTGTTACTGAAGGCCTTCAAGACAGTGTTTTCAGATGACCAGTCTTGTATCCTAGCTGTTCCATGTCTTGAGGAAGGTAGTCTGAAAAATTAGAAAACTCCCAAAGATTGCAACAACTTGGAGAAGTTGATTGCAAAATTGCAGTTCAAGACAAATTAAAGCACAGCTATTATAAATTCCTAAATTATAAGATTTGTAATGGAAAGTGCAACTGACCTTCAATTCTGATATGACAAATCTGTAGTTGTAAGAAACATGTAAGATTAATTTTTTTATCTGTACTGTCTCACAAGATAACATGAAAATGTATCATTTGCTAACACCACATATACAGACTTGAGCTGATACTGTCCTACCCTTTTAGGAGTCCTCTCCTCAGAACTTCTGAGATTCTGATTCTTATGTGAATTTAATTAAAAATATAAAATAATTTCACATTGTTTAATGCAGCCACATACAATGTACTGAAATACCTCATTTATTTAAGGAAAATTTAGGAATAAAAGTAGCATAAAGATTAGATAAATCTTAATCTGAAGGATCACATCTTTGAGTCAAAAACCACTTCTTAGTGATCAACCAGGGTTGCAGGACCATAGCAGTTACAGTCTATAAATACAGTATTAGCACATCTAAATGCATTTTTGCATTATCCTGTATGAGTCTCTTTTTGGTCTATATTCTGTAACAGCTCCTGTGATATTAATACTTGCCTTGAAAGTAGGTTTGATAGCTTATGGATAGCTCCAGTGTTTAAGTTTTACTATACTTGATGGATTTTTGCTATACTAGACAACTCTATATCTTGCTCCTATTTCTCTGATTATGTTTTATTTTTATTCTAGAATATGCCTTGTATTCTGAATTCTCTTTAAGGTTTTAAACAGGTAAGTTACAAATAAAATATATCAGAAATATTATGAAGGAATATTAAAAACCTCTGTTATTTTAAAATCTGCATATGAAAGGATGTAGGGTGTTTTTATGCTTTGTCAAAAAGATAGGATTACCATTAGAAGCAATAATTCTTTTAACCACTTATACAAAAGTTACTCTTTTTTTTTTTGAAAATGCAAGCACCTCAGGAGAATCAGAAGCAAAATAACTGAGCTGAAATCCTGGACACACTATAGTTGATTTCAGCCCAGGATAGGAAATGTGTAACTGGCTTAAAATGTTTGTTGCCCCATTGTAAAAATTGCACTATTCTGAATGACAAAGTTACAAAAAAAAAAAAAAAAAAAAAAAGTTAATCTGATTACTAATCAGACTGAATGCTCTTATCATCTGACAGTTCTGGGACCATTCAAGTGGTCTTCAGCTGAACCTTGGTGTTAGAGCTCCAAGTTGTTCAAAAACTCATTATCATAACAGAAGTAGGTCCTTTGATGACAAAGAATCTAGACTGAATAATTAGAGATTTGTATTATGTTAGCTAGTGATTAATGAGAAGTCAGTGTCTGAGCTTATAACTAAGACAAGTCCTTAATTAAACAACAGGTTAGCTAACAAACATCAGAGGAAAGAGGCTGTGTGTGAGAGAGAAGCCATGCTTTCACTAAGGCTGATTAACACATATTCAGCTGATTGGCAAAATATTTGTCAAAAGGCTTCGGGGGTATTTAATTTCAGCCAAAGCCTTAAAGGAACTAATATCCTTACAAGGACAATTGGAGGAATGTTGGCATTTGACCACAGGAGCTCTTTCTATGTTTCTCAGATATTTGCTGAATATCTAATTTGTTTAATATAAATGAAAATATTATATATGCACAGCTGTAAACTCTTAGTGGTTTAGATATTAATTTATCCATTTGTTGGTTTTATCATATTTCTTTTGCTCTGTCCAGCCTCGCCTATGTCAGTTTATAAAAATCAGTTTTCCCTTATTTTTCAGCAACAACAAAGTCATTAGCAAGGCTTATAATATGAACTTGTTTTCTGTTGCTGTCATTATTGGTGATGAGGTATGAAACATTTCCAATGAACCTAAAATGCCAAGAGCAGCAAACAGCTCAGTTGGAATTTTTTTTCAAGCTAGTCTACTGTAATTCTCTCTCAACTGCTGGTCTCCCCATGGGCAAATACAACACCTACTCCTTGTGCAAAATTCTGCCCTTTTTTTTTTTTTTTTTTTTTTCTCACAGAGCGTCACACTAGAAATTATCACTTGTACATTTATTCTGCTCTGCTTTTTTCAAAGTCCGTAATTTGCAAACAAATTTTTACTAGCATATGCCTGAGGTCTGTTCCCCAAAATAGATAGCTGACCCTGCATTGTAAATATTCCATTTTATCCACAAATTAGTTGGTCTCTCATAGTCATTTTCTTTTGTTCTTCCATTTTACTCCTCTAGGTTTTCTCTCTTCAGCTGATGAAAGATATAAAATAGATTGAAAACCATTAGAATATAATGCTTAACCTTTGGATAAGAAATCCATTCTCCAGACTTAGAAACATGCAACAGTAGATATAACAGTCATTGTAAAGACAGTTGGGGATGTTTTGCAATTGTTTCTAATTATTGTCGTTCTAGGAGCTTCCTCCTACTCTAAAAGAGAAGGCAAGCAATATCACTTTTGTTTACTGAGCCAAGGATGCAAACTAAGATCTTTACATCTGAATTAATTGTAAATATCATATGCTTGTTTAATTTTAAGTGTGTGCTTAAGCTAGATAAATTTTTGTGGAATATTTGATCATGCAGCCATGGCAGAGGCTGCCTGTTGCATGTTGTAGCTGAAGAAGTTTAGGTATCTTGTGAAGTGCCCACAGGGTATTTCAGCTGAGTTTAGCTCAGGCTAATGATGTGAAGGTGTTTTCAGCTCTTGGAGGGCTGGGGAGAAGAGGCTATTTGACAGGCTGAGTTCTGGACTGATGGTAACTGACCACTGGGTACCCAGCTTATTTAAAATCATCTCTGGCATGCCTACATGAATTCTGCCTAGAGAAAGTATGGTAGTTCAGACCTGACCTTAATTTAGTACCAGCCAGGTCTGAGCATGAGCTTGAGGTGTTGTACTAACTCAGGAAAGAAAACCAGTTTGGTTGTCTTCTCAATCATATGGAAATATTATTGAGAACATAATCCAAGTGAAAACTTGGACTGTGATGATTTAAAAAGCGATATTTTGTGTACAGATTAAAATCTTTAAATGTTGATCAGTTGTTTGTATATTTATGACTGTATCCATGGATCCAAGTCATCATCTGTCAGATTCCTGTAAGAATTTTTTTTATTTTTTTTTTTTATCAGCTTGTATTGTTTAAATTTCTGACCTTTTTCTCCTTTTCATTCGGAGGGTAAAGTACTTGCATCACTCCCAGAGGGTAAAAATCTCTATAAAATTTGCAAACCTAAAGTAAATTTCAAGCATATGTTTTCTGAACTCATTACACTGTTGTCTGGTAACTGAGCTCTTAACACATTTCTTTTTCAAACCAGACAAGTGGGACTCCATTTATAAATATTTTTTTTGAGAGTGTAAATCTTGAAGATAAAAAAAGAAAAAACAAACAGCAAAGGAAGTGTACAGACCAGTATTGTCCCAGCTGAATTATAAAAAAACACTCTTTCAAATATTTGGCTCTAGAAATATCCATGTTTCTACAAATCTGCCTTTCCTTCTCCCCTGCTCTTTCCTTGCCCCCCTCCCCTCCGATAGATTATTTAAAATCTACAAGCCACTCAGTTTATGTAATGAGCTTCATATGCAAAAACTAAGAAATTGCCCTTTAAGATATATATTCAATAAAAATGTTCTTGAAAAATATTATTGGGGACAAAATTAATATGCTACCTGCTTTCTGTTTACTATTGGCACTTTGTGCCCTTTTCATTTTCACTCTGTGTCCATTTCATCATTTATGACACAAAGAGATTTTTTTTAACTCTGGGAAAAAAAACAACAACACACGATACATTGGGAGGGAGCTCATTTTGGAGTAAGTGGTTAAAATCTAGTAATGAAAACAGGGAAATGGTTTTGATTTTCATTATGTTTCGGGTCATTCCCAGGTCACATTTGACACAGATTCAATGTTCATATAAATTTAATAAAACCTGTAAAGGAAATTCAAGTAACAGCTGTGAAAAGAATGTGATCAATAGGAGCCAAAATAAGTGTCACTTTGAAATTTGCCAACTGTTGATGGATAGTTAAATGAATAAAACTATAATGTTTCTACCAACTTTTAAGAGCAGAAAGCCCTGGGAAATCAGTCACTTAAGTGACAGAATCTTTACATGCTAACAAAACTGTAATAGTTATTCTGGTCATTTTATATCAGATTTCTTACTTGGGGTTTAAATCATACTGTGAGTTATTTCATCACACTCCTGGTCTTTTGATAACAGAATAGTGATAAAGTCATGTTAAATAGCTCTTTTACCACAGTAAATGATTCTCCAAAAATCTTTCAAATACACTCCTTAACCTATGGACTCAAATGAGTTATTCATCTTCTTGTAACAATATTCAACATTTATCTTTTAAAAAATTGCTCAAGCATGTTTTCTACATTTCCAGGTGTCTCTGTGTTGTGGTGTGGTGGTATCCAGGAACCAGAGGCAGGGACTCTGCCATAGCTGAATCCCCAGCCCGGATGGCAGTAAGGAGCAGAAAGACACAGGGGACAACATGCTCCACCACCACTGCAGGCACAACCATGTCAGCATAAAGGTATTTAATATCAACCTGACTTATATGAGAAGAGAAATTGGTATAATCTTTCACACGATACAACTGTATTTACATCCTGGGTTTTATTGGTATAAGTCTACCCTTTAAAAAATGTTATATTTACATAGCAAGATGAGGTCTCCTCATCAATTTTAAAGTTCATCAGTTGTGGTTTAAATGTAATAAAATATTGTAAGTCATTCAAAGCCCAGACAAGTTAAAAGAAATTTCAGTGGCTTCAGTGGATTTTGCCTGAGGAGTTAAAGCTCTAGTACTGTGGTCCCTATACAAATCCTCAGCAGATATGTTGTTTAAAAACATGTTAAATTGGTTGTAGGTGAATAGAAAATCAGAAGCAAAAAGTGATAGCAAGTGGTTGGGGATGTTGCTGCTATAATAAAAATAGCAGGCATAGTAATGCAAACTATTTGAATTTAATTTCCTTGTGTTTTATTCTTTATTACTTTTTTGTTTATCAGTTATTATAAACTTCTAGATATTACTTGGAAGTTTGTTACTTGTGATTGACATTTGTCAAGATATGAAACGGCGTTCGGCTCCAGATGAACTATCTTAAATTCCAATAATGTAAATGTACATGTGTTCAAGCTATACTGACCCCAGCATGCTTTTCTCAAAGAATCAATAATGTTACCAGAAGTACCCTCAGGGCTCCAACATGTGTTTATAATATGCATACTTCTAGCTAAAATCAGCATCTGTAATACTGGAATATGCTACATTATATCCTCAGATAATGTAAATCAGCGTAACTCCACTAAAGTCAAGCTAGGGAAGCTGATTTACAGCAGCAGAAGACCCAGATTGCTGTAGGTATCCTGTTGCTTTCTGCTTATTAACCCATTGGTGTATCATATTCTGTCTTCTCTAGCTTCAGAAACATTTTTTCACAAGCTGAATGGACTTGTACCCATGCAAAGGGAAATCAGAAAACTTAGAGAGCAATTGACTGACTTCTCCTTCACAGGAGGAGTCAAAGAGGTTAGTATGGCTCTGTGAGTAGTAGCAGGTAGTACAGCCCAGCAGGAGTAGGTTGGAGAACAAAACTCCTGAATGTGTTTCAGGAAACTTTTGGACTAGGTCTGTGTCTGATCCTGTGAACAGAATGAGCATGTGGATCACACTCGCTGCAGTCTTGGATTGTTTCTTCCACTAGAATTTCCCCTGAAAGAGATCCCATTTGCTCATCATGAGACCACTCTGGGGAACGAACCAAAGCACAGTGGCTGGGACTGAGGGAGATGTGTGCTTCCTGAGGTCTTTCACGAGTCACACTACAACGGCAGTGTTGACTTGCTCTAAAATCTTGGTCACTGCTTTCTTCATTTTCCTTTGTTCTCTTCTTCTCTTTGGTTTATTATAATGATTTAATCAAACACAATTGTACTGTGTTTAGAATGACAGCTGACTCCATCAGGGACTTGACCATCTCCTGTTAAAATTGCAATATTCACAACTGGAAACTGTAGTGCTACACAGAGGGACTATTTGTTACATGGGCTCACATCAATATGTTTGTGGCTTGACACCTTCGCTGTACCATTTAAAAATGTGTTAACTGTAATCTACCTTAGATATGATGAATTTATGGATGGACAGACCAGAATGTATGAAATCATTCAATGAAAGTGTACTCAACATGACAGAAAAAAACATTTAATAATTGGATATAATATATAGTCATGTCCTTATAGGCTTCTCTAATTTGTGTTTCAGATTCCTGTAAAAAATGGCTGATGCTTAGTTGAAAAAGTTTCCTTTTCTGCAAAGTAGGTACTGCACACAGTGTGTTCTTCAAGAACTACTACCATGTTTTAGAAGAGCATCTTAGCAGTAGAATATATTGGTATGATTAAACCATACTGACAGCGATGACTGGGGACTGTGTACATGTATTTGGAGTACCTTTAAAGATGATAGTCTGGAGAAGGACGATGACACATGTATTCTGGGCAAACCATCTGGACATTTACGCAGCTGCTTCAGTGAGTTTGAGAATTCATAACAGACTTGTCACTGCTGTGGCCAACAGTACTAGCACTACTAGCAGCAATGCTATTTGCTATATCTTAATTAGCGTGATTACAGATCAGGCTTTCCAAGATGACCTGCCCCACCTGGCCTGTGCCTGTATGGTTTGGAGTGGCCACAATGTGATACAATTTTGTCTCCATACAAGTCTTACCTCAGCATCTTACCTGAATGTTTGCATTCCTGGAAGCACAGACAGCCTTGTTCTTTGGCTTGTGAGACTTAGTGCCATGTCTGAGCCTGTGGTTGAAGTTATCTTACTGTTGAAAACTGACTGCAGCATATCTATAACCTGTGTTTCCTTGACTGTAGAAGAGAAAAGAGGAAATCAACCACACTTTTCATGACATTTTACATTCCCAACCCATTATTGATCAGTGATGTCTCATTACTAGCTTTGATTTTTAAAACTCAATGTGCTTGTCAACCATTCATTTAATATTCTTTGGAGTCCGACAAGGTACAACATACCACTTGTGGCTTTTGTTATGCTGTACTCTTCTGAAGTTACACTATTGCAGAACTTCTTAAAACTCTCAAAAGTATGCAATATATGAGCAAAGTGACTGCACAATATTCAGTTCTAAGATAAAATACAATCCATTTTTATCTGCCTAGTGAAAGTGCACTCAAATTTATTAGGAGAAATATCAGGGCAGATATGGACTGAATTAGTTTTTACATATCCATAGATATCAGTAATAACATTTTTCTCCAACCCATTTTCCTTGAATTCAATGTTTCCCTCTTTATTCATTGCAAATCATATAGATGACAAAAAAATTTGTATGTCCATGCATAGTAGTCCATATTACAGTAGAAGAGTGAATGATTGTTGGGTATTAGTTAGATGCATTATCTGTGCAATACCATGCCAAACTCAGAGTGAAAGTATAACTGAGAACATTATGAATATGATTTTTAAATGGCTAGCTCACAATGTGGCTTCATCTTCCAAGTTCAATTATATGGTGGTTTAGGTTGTCATAGACAAATATTAAATGAAGTTAAATTAAAAGATTGAGCTCTTTACAGAGACGTAAATATGCATTGTATAAAGGCAATCAATTTTCGTTCTCTTTTGTCTTCTGACAGTTATCCTGGAAGGTTCTGAGAATTTCCAATGAAGCAGCACTTCTCCTAGGCCCTGACATTGCAAAGCATTCAAGTGTTTTGCTGAGCTGAAGCTTTCAGAGGAAATTTGAGACTGTTGGGATTGTGGTAAGAGAGTGGTGAAAATAAGAAAGCTTTTTCATTTTGTAACCAGGATACAAAAACTGCAGTGCAAGAACTTACACCTATATATATGGGGGTTTGAAGTTCATAAAATGTATGATCCAAAGACCCATGAAATATGTGCACAAATATCTGTGTGGTCTTGCCCGAGAGATGGCAGGCTGCATGAAGTTTGTAAATCTAATTATAGTTTAAATATAATTTAAATATAACTTGGAGCTGATATTGCAGTCAGCATGTTTTATAATATAAGCATTTGTAAATAATAAATGTTTTCGGTCTGATCAGGTTTAGATTTATAACCAGTCCCACTGTCTGCAGTGCAGGCTGTTGAGGGAATTGGTGGAGTCATACTATTAGTGGTGCTACATATCGAGTGCTCTTCCCAAAGCCTCCTTTCATTACACTTTAAAAATCATTCCCTAATTTAACAAAGATACTACCAGTGCTCTTTTATTCTATTCAATTATGTGGAGCACACTAACTTTTTTTAAACTCTTCTTTTTTTTTTCAAGGGGGTTAATCTTCAGGGATGAAACAGATTACCATCTTTTGAAACCGTTTAAGTAGAATCTCCAGAAACAAAGCCAGGACAAATAATTATTGGCAGTTCACAGAAGGTATTCTGTGCCCACAGCTCTGCAGGATACCGTTAAAGTCAGCTCACTTGTCTTAATGGGAAACACCTGTGGTCGGGAACACAAGAGGAAAAATCAAACTAACCATGCCGGAGACATTACAAATAAATTCTGAAAATAAAATCTTCCGTCATGTCCCTCCCCAATTCCTTCTTTCATACGCTCCTTCCAGTCTCCAGACTATCACTGGTATACGTCCTTTCTTTTAAAACAGGTATATGAAAGCCTGTCTTTAAAATTTTATTCAATATCACAGACACTGAAGGTTGCAATATTAAATCAGAAGAAATCTTACTACAAACAAAAACATGCTTAATAAAGGCTCAGTTGGAGCCCTTTTAACTAGCTATTAAAGTGGATGCAAACCATCTGAAAATGTTTACCATAAGCAGTGATTTAAAATATTAAAAATATATTAATCTAAAATACTAAGATTTTTCTCTAAAATGTGCTGGGGACATCACATTAATCTAGCTATTTTAACAGGTTACTGAAATTCTAGTAGGGTAAAAAATATGTCCTGGATGTTAATTTAAAACACAAATTTATGCAATTTCAATAATTTAATTTGGAAAATCCAAATACATAACAATCATACTTAAATGTACATGTAAAATCTCATCACTGAATTGAAAGGTAATTCAATATTTGGAGTGGTCTGCAGCCTTGCTAGCACTGCAGGTCACAGAAAGTCGTAGTTTAAATTACAAATGACAGCAGAAATTCAGGAACAAATTTTAATCAATGTAGTCTCTGGTGTAAAACCAACATGCAGGTTTTTACCTGTATTTATTAACATGTACATGCGCAGTTTTGATCTTTTCCCTCTCTCCATTACTTTTCATTTTATCTTTTCAATAGAAATACCAAGAAGAAGAAATCAGAGAGAATAAAAATTGTTTTTAAACAACTGCAGTTACAGAGAAGAGGCCATGACATGGCAAGATGTTAAAAGAAGGCGGTTCCTGAACCCAAAATTTTTAGAGGTCTAAAAATACAGCAGACTGTGAGAACTAACGCCTACATTTGCAATGTTGTACAAGTTTTAAAATGTCACAGCACATAAAAATACTTTTTTTTCTCCCTTAAAGGCTGGTAGTTGTTGTGTTAGCTTCAGAGTCAAGCTACTGTGGTAACCTGAATATGCATTTGTGGTATAGAAATAATATGAAAACTGGCTTTCATCTGACTTTTCATGCATCCAGGAAACAGATTTATTCCACTTTTTTAAATACTGGAAGGAAATGGCTCTGACTTCAGAAATGCTTTTAATCAATCTCTCTATATCCAAGGTGACCATTTCATCGTATGTTGATGATAGCTTAGAAAGGAAAAAAAAAGAAAAAAAAAAAAAAAAGCATTTCTAGAAAACAGCCAACACAACAGTAGCATGAACAGGAAAAGTAAATAAATACATTAAAATACCCAATTTCGAAAGAATATAGTGATCCCTGAAGATATCCTGGGCATCCTCAATGCCTTGTAGTCAAAGGGGTTTCCTTTTCTGTATTATTCACTGTACCTTGTTGTTGAAAGGATTTTTCTTTGATAGTAAGGACAAAAACTAAAGGATGACTGTACTAGGTTGCTCTTTGATACAGCTCTGAGCTTTGTAGGTCAGAAAGCAGGCTGCAGAGTACTTTGCTGAGTAGTTCATAGTCTGATATACCCCATTCCTAACCAGAGAGTTGATGCCAAGATGTTCTAGGTTATCCAAAACTTCTACATACCCAGACTCCTGGTAGCTTGTGCACAGAGCCCTGCAGCTCTTTTAGTGTGTCTTTTCCTCCCTCTCCCACCAGCCAGCATACCAGCTGATTTGAAAAGGTAACACTATTGCCCACAACTAATATGGAAAACACCGGAATAGGAAAGTGGGACTTAATGTGAATGCAAACCATTCTCTGCACTGTGTGGTTCCCACTCATTCCTTCCCTCTTCATCCCATCTCATTCTTTCCTACTTATATTTATCTAACCTGAAATTATAATGCTTGCATGGAGAAGAGGGGCAAGGTATCTTTCCCACATCAGGTACTAGTAGCCTGATCTGTGGGAATGTCTCAGAAGTACGCTTCAGAGAGGTAAGGATTGTTCTGGGACAGCACTTTACACTTGGTTGGCCAGCTTGAATTTAGTAACCAGCCTATTTGCTACATATTTCCTGGAAATTTATGTGGACCTTGGCAGAGTAAGACAACTTTGGGAAGTGAGGAACACATTATATGAAAATCTGTCCAACTCAGTAGTAACATTTTAGGTCTTGATGTGGCATAGTTTGTGCTGTTTCAGGCAAAAGCTGTTGTTGCTTTGCATGCCTTTGTGGAGAGCTATGGCAGGTTGAGTTCAGGCTCCTAACTTTTTGCCTCAATGGTGCTTATTAGGTCTCCATTAGGTGCCCTATTTCCACAACGTCCACATGGTCCCAGAGAAAACCCAAATGTTTTGGATTGCTCCAAGATCACAGAACACTAACACCTGCTCTCTGGCGACTGCCTAGGGAATCAGATATTTGCTTTCACCTGACTTCTATAAAGGTTGTTTTGTCTTGGACATTAGAAAAGCTGGGCATAAATTTTATGTTCCTTGCCTCCTGAAGTGTTTCCAAATCACTTCCCTGCTCACATCAGCACATACACAAATCAGTGGAGGGTTCTCCTGCTTGTAGGTGCTCACCAGGGATAGTGTCTTTGAAACAACTGTCTCATGGATGGAGCCAACAAACTCCTCAAGTATACCTTAAGCTTAAGGGAGGAGGCATGGTCCTATTCTGTGCAGGCATCCACGTGGATAGATCCAAAGAACAAGTATGTTCTTCGTGCCCTTTTGGGGCTTCCAAATATGGTGCAAAGGATGTGGGGAAAATTATGGGAAAAAAGCCATAGCTTAGAAGCCTCCTGGTGAAGTCAGTCTCTGTTAGAAACACGGAGGATTATGACAAAATCAAACAACAGCCCTTTCGGCATGATGTAGTGAGATCACTGTGTGTAGATGGTGTAGCTAAGTGAGGACAATGCTTGAAATATTTTATTAGCCACCTGCAACGAATAAGGTAGGGTAACCATCATGATGAAATATGCAGGGTGGCTGTACCTGGATCAACTGGGGACAAATTTAGGGACCTTGTTTTCAATATCTCCAGGCATTTAGGCATGAAATTTCATTTCCAGGTTTATCTCTAACATGATCTCACAGGCAGAGAAACCTGCTACAGCTGGAGAAAAAGTACAAAATTTGTTCATTTGAGAACCAGAGTGAGCTGCACATACAGTTTTTGTCAGGTCATTTCTGTGTTACATTCCCTTTATTTTCTATAACCTCTCTCTTTTCTTCCATGAAGTACAATAGTGCAGTGTCAAAGCCTGTACAATGCTGAGAATGATGGAATGCTGCAGTAGGCGTTTCAGAAACCACATGTTAACGTTAGTGTAGGACAAGCTGTTGCTATAATGTAAGACCATTCATCTCCTATTGATGCCTAAGGTTTACTTTTGTAAATAGGCAGCACCTTGTAAAAGTACTCTCAGATCTGTAACACCTATTATGCCAGGGTCATTTTACCCTGCAACTCTATTTTTTTTTTAAGGAGGAGGGGAAGAGGGAAGAGAAGGTAAGGAACAGTGTTAGCAACAAGAGGAGGCTGGACACAGTCTGTCAGTTCCTTCTACTTCTGAGCAATTAGAATTGAAAGAGCTAGGAGAGGCTTAGCTGTGACACAAACCGGAATTATCACACTAAATCCAGCAGAGTTGCACAGACAAAAAAGCAGTGTGGAGGAGAGGACAATTACACAAATAGAACCTGAATGTAAAGACTTTAAAAATGTTTCTTATGAAAACTCCAGAGAAAATACTTAAGAACATTTTAATCCACATGAAAGACTAGTGTGCATATTTGGAATTAAATATCAATGTATGGTATATGATATGTAATTTAACTACAATTAATTCCAAGGTAGCTGAAATTTATCCTACTCCAAAAAGTCTATCTGAATCACGGTCTACCTTTAAATCACTAGTACAGAGACATGGCCTCAACCCTGAGTCCCCCACACCATATGGTGCATGTTACCTTCTACAGAGGACAATGCAGAGCTGTATTTTTTGTAAATGAACACCCACACTTAGCACCTCTGTGCAGTTTAATCAGCTGAAACTGTCATTTAGCTTGTGCATTTGGACAGAAAAGAGTTCTTAGCCAGGAAAAGTAGCAGATCATGCCTGAAAGTAAAATTATTTGAACTTCTATAGGAACTGGGGATAAACTGTAACTGAATCCAGTGATTCATTCATATTCTTTAAGATTTTTGCAGAATACAATAAAAAGGAAAACCAAAAGACTCATCTTATGAAAAACTATTTTTATTTGATTCAAAACCTTTCACTTAGGCTTTGTATTTTCTGTTATGACATACTGAAATTGGAAAAGAGAAATATTCTCTCAACAAAGTCCTGATCATAAAATTTCAACCATATTAGAGTATATGTGACTACTTTTTGTTCAAAACTATCCCCTGACAAATTCAACACATTTGTGATAGGTGTTTTATTTGAAAAAGTCTAATCCGCTGACAGAGAAATGTAGATTGAGATACCATGTAAATCAATACTCAAAGCTAAAGAAAATATAAGAAAGCAAATATTTAAACCAGCAGTAAAATCAGAACTACTTGAGTTTGACTTACAAATGGGTAAAATAAAATGCTTTATGCTTTGATTTTTCCCTTGATATTCCTGCCAGGATAGTGTACTCTGGTATTAGACATCTGGGTTAAACTCTAGAGCTTACTGGATTTGATCAAGGCTTTTTCTGTCATTTTAATCTTTTAAAAACACCACCAAACAGATATGGCAAAAGATTACAGAACCTAGTTTATCTGTTATAGTCTATCCTCTTTTGTTAAGATACTCTTATGCTTCAAAAGTTGAGCAGATACATCTCAGAACTCAAAAAAAAAAAGATTAATCTTATAGTATTTCTAATTGTGATTTGTGATGTCCAGCTAAAGAAATTATAAATCATAGGATTATACTTAGTCAATCTGATGCAATCACAAGGCACACTTTAATTTTCAATAGAGATGTTAAACTCTTGCTCCTCTTAGAAGCAGCATGTGCCAGCTTCAGGCAGAGATTTGAACATTGGCACTGATCCAGGAACAAAGAGGAACTTGAAATGGAGCTGCTACTGAAATACATGCACAGCTTCTTCAGATGAGATGTCAGCAGCACTTGTTCTTGTGTCTGATAATGAAGTTTTATTTTTCTCAAATGATGAATTACAGGACACATACACATAAGGCATTTAACTCTTCCACGAGAGGCAGGTACTTGAAGCTGCCAGTGGAAAGAAAGCATTTAACTCAAGGCATAACAGTACTATTGGTAAACCACAACTTCTTGCACTGACGCTATAATTTAAATTAAGTAGAAGCCTAGCTTATAAACTCACACTATGACCCATACTTTATGGTCCTTTTATATCTCTTGGGTCCTGATCACAATGAAACTTTCTCAGTCTAAAGCAATTTAATGCAAACATTCCTGGGGCAGGCTATAAAATGTGATTTTTGCAGTCAGTCTTTTATGGGTATTTTGGATGAATATTGTATACCCAGTTGAAAAAAAAAAAAAAAAAAAGAAAGGATGACGAATGTAGACATTACGACATATGTGTGGGGTTTAGCTGAGTCTATATTTGCACATGAATATTAACCCTGGTAATTGAGAAAACCTGTCTCTCCACACATCTTGTTCATTTCCACAAAAAGCATGTGCATAGTTTTAAGAGAGAATTAATGTCTTGCCTTACTTAATTACAAATTTTCTGGCTATGAGACTCCCCATGCTAGCTTCTCTTTGAGGGCAAGGGACTCAACAGATGCCATGTTACACCTACTAGATGGGGATAATTCTACTTGCTACTGAACACTAACAATAACACATGGAGATGTAAGTTGTGAATTGAGTTCAGCAGACAGCATGGTATCCAATTCTTAAGCATTTTGCAGCAAAACTAAAAAGCACCATCAAAGATGTTCACAAGTGGTATCGTCGCAAATGTTTACAAAACATGAAAGGAATGGTAAAATATGTGCTTAAAAATGTACTTGTTGAGATCTTGAGAGAAAGGCATGAAAACACATGGCGTTGAGAAGTAGACTTGGTTTCCCGCACAGTGCACCAAGAAATTGCCTTTTTAATCAGTAATGGAGAATTCTTTGTTAACATTTTTACAGGTCACTGGCACATGAATGAATTACTGTGAAATAAGCCAAGCTGAGTTTATGATGTCCTGACTTATCTCTAAGCAACTTGTCTTTGCAATCTTGTCTGTATGATTTTGAGAATATAAACTAAATAAGTGGCAAAAATGAAAATATGATGTCTATAATATTTTTTGTCTTCCCTTGTCTTCCCTGCTTAGGCAGATCACAAACATCTCTGGTTTCCTGGCCCATTTAAATATTATAAAAAGAAAGTATCAATTCAAATAGGATCGAATAAAAAGATCAAAAGATAAACACCTTCTGAAAGGATTTTTAAAATGTTTTAAATCAGCAGTGTATGAAATGATAGCAGTAATAATAACAGAACACGAATGTTACCACCCTATACTGTGTCTGGCAAAGTGAAGGGCAGTTACACTCTGTCACAGATTCAGGTGTTGCAGCTGTACACTACAAAAAAGTTTCTATTTCAAAATCTTAGCAAGAACCAACTCAATGAACAGTTGAAATAAATGAAGCTTATGAGGAAACATAATATTAGTCAATGGCCAGGCACCAGGGTCTCTCCAGCTTCTGGTCACAGACAAATTCTTATTTCGATTTTCTGTTCTGCTTCCTCAATACAGTAATAATCTTATCACTCCATTTACTCTTCACAGCTGGCCTGCAATTCTTGGTTGGTTTTCTGCTGCAATTTAACCTGCTCATATGTGGCTGAGACATTTACTAGAAATCAAAATGTACCATTTACAGAGTGCAGTCCCATAATTTCAGGGATGGTGTGCTGTGTCTAGTCAGGCATAATTACCTCCAAGGACTCCTTTCTTTCATTTGGGAGGCACAGTGAGCAAGGCAATATTTAAGGAAAAAGGGCTCTGGTAGGATTTGTGTGCCTGAGCGTACATGTCTTATCCTACTCAGCAGAACTTTCTCTCATTCTAAGAATGAGTTCTTTGTGCTCTGCTGTTGGTATTTTGCTGGCCATCATAAAGCGGGCTTGGACATCTTGTTTTCCCACATAACTGCAGGCCAGTTTGAGATCATTATTTTGTCTTTCCCCTAGCAGAGGCCATAGATGCACAAATTAGATTCATATCATTGATTGATACCTGTCTAATGCATCAGATGAAGTTGAGAGTGTTTGTTGACATCTTTTTTTTTCTGAGAAGGCTGGAAAAAGAATTTAGAATTTCTCAAATTTGATAAAGAGGCAAGAGTATTTTTTCTATTCTTTTTGTCCTCCTTTGGAAGAATAGTACTAAAAGACCTGGAACTGGATTTGGAAGAGGGGTTACTGGTAGCCCCAGGCAATGGATAGAGGTGAGTAAAGAAGGCACCTACCCATTGTGATGACCAATGCCAGATGACTCCCAAGTATGCCATGTTCATGACCCACTTACACCACATTTTTCAGCTCTTGTTGCCTATCTATGTCTGTAACACAATGGCGGTGCAGTAGCTACACTAAGAAAGCACAGTCTGTATGGCCAGATTTGGACACTCTGAAGAGTACTATTACACCACAGAGAGTGCAGATCTCGTGAGCTGGAGCAGTCATGTTGCATTAGGCAGTACATCCATCTTAATCCTCCTCAGTAAATCTGTGCTTGACATATCTCTTTCTACCGTAGCTTGAACATAGAAATCATATGCTGAATCATTCATTTTGACATAAAAGCTTAATTGTGTACATTGATTACAAAAATGCACACAGTTTAACTGGATAGAAATTGTAAGGGGTAGACAGTCATGTTTCAGGTCATAATGCACTCATCTGACAAAGTTTAAAAAAGTCCATTATAGATATATAACCATATTTTTTCACTACAGCTTTACCTTTACAAAGTCATTGGGCAGTAGCCATCAAAAATATGTAATGATACAAATTGCTAGTTATGATTATCATACTCATTGTATTCCTCTTTGACCAAATCCTACTTATATGAACAGCTGTTTAAAATACATAGGAACTTAACAGTAGATTTGAAAAGCTGTTGATAAAATTCCTGACCCCCCTACAGTCAACAGCCAAAGACCAGTTAACTTCGGTGGGAAAAAAGAGTAATTCCTTTCCTCTAACAGAGGGTCAGACTGTTCACAGAGATGAATGCTTTTGTACAATACATCACGGGAGTTGAGGCTGAGACACTGCAGAATAGAACCATAAGTGTGAGTATAACATGGCTGCCTCTAGTGTCACTGTAAGATTATTTATTTTAAATCCCAAAACTTTTTAAAAAGTGTTGATGTCATATATTATTAATAAAATGAAATCTATGTATAGGCAATCTTACAACTTAATAGCTCAGTGGGATGTAAAACCCCATACACCACAGTTTGCTTGAATGAATCAACCTGTTTCCTGAGTGAAGTTATAATAGCACTAAATGTTTTTAATATTGTCTAAAGAGAGCTAGTTCAAATCTGTGTTTAGATTAAAATATAATATTTTGAGTCTAAGAGAAATGGGTAACTGTAAACGTGTCTCATCCGTCAAAGACACAAAATAGACAAGAAGTTATTTAGTACCATAGGGGGAAAGATTCCAACGACTTGCAAAAAGTGATAAGAATTTAAATAGTCTGAAGAAATTTTAATAGAGACTAATTTTATGTATAAACATAATGATTTGATTTGTTAATTTTCCGGTTTACAGATCAGGTAATATACAGGGTTGAGCAAAATTGTAAGGACTTTTGAAAAACATGTGCAATTTCATTTGACAAATTCATCCCTGCTAAACTAGTTTTCAATGAAATTCATGCAGTGAGGCTTCTGCACTAAAATTAGGTGGACATTTTTCTCCATTTGTTTGCAAATCAGTTGTGGTTCAAGGAGAGACCTAATTTCATTTGCAGCATTTTTACTTTTATATATTAACATGGCTTACATTCATTACAGGTATTTCAGTGCTGTGTCCATTCAGCACTTGCTATTCAGCCAGAGGCTTAAAAGGACACCCAAGGTCTCAAGAACACCTCTGCAGTGCAGACTCCATTCTCACAGTAGATAGTTTTAGGCTGAGACAAGGTTTTGCTATACCCAGGGGTCTGTGGTTCAAACACTCTCCTGTTTGCTCAGCTAATGAGGTCAAACCACTTTTATCAGTAATGAAATGATTCTCTCTTGTGTAACTTGCCTCTAAACAATGCACCATGAATGATGCAGTCAAAAGGAATATAACTACACAATTTATTAACACTGAAGCCTTCAGCATAGGATTCATGAAATGAAGTGAAATATACAGAAACCTTATTAGAACAAGTAAGATGTAGGTCACACTACAGGGTTGTTCTAGAGAAAGATTAATGAGCAGTTCGATTCTGGTACCTAGGTACATAAAGATCACTAGAGAGCTTTTGTCTGCCTCAACCCCAGAGTCTGCCTAGTCTTTAAATTATTAGCTGGCAACCATTTTTTGTTCTGATACAAATTCAATGGACTAAACCCACAGTTGTAGCAAAGCTGAGCTGAGTACATCCAAGACAAATGTGAGGAGACAAAAGTCTCTTTAATCCACTATTGCTTTCTGGTTGCCTAATCTGAATTAGCTAAGGGCTTCCTCTAAGTTATGGGGGCTTACAATGTCTCCCCAGTTTGTTGCCTTAATGGAAATGCCTTAGTGGAAAAGTTCCATGGCTTCCCCTTGCCCAGCTAGGCTACTCAGCCAGGAGGTTATGAGAAATGGTCCTACTTGTGGGAATGTTCCGCTGTGTGAAGCAGCTTGAAGATCAGCAGATGTTTATCCCACGATAAGTTCTGATGTACTGTTTGGGTCAGGGCTGTCATAGGAAACCTTGGTCCTGGGATCCCATATTTTGTGGTGCAATAAAAACATCTGACTTCAACAGGAATTCTTTTCTCTAACCTCTGACCTTTCAGCACAACGGTGGGGAACTGAGAGCTGGAGGGACAGCGGTGCTGAGGATGAAGTCTGAAAAGGCAGAGGTGAGCACTAGCAGTGATACTGAGCAAGGACTACAAAGCTCAATAATAGAACACATTGCTGTATTGAACTTTGTTTACAATGCTAGGAGTTTATAGTTTAATTACAGTTTTATATGACTATAATCTTAAGTCATATCCCCTTTCTCTGTGTGTGTCACTTATCTGCAAACTGGCAGGTATTTTCTGATGAATGCAGTTTCTATAGACCCATATAAAGAGATTAGAATGGAGATGTTATGAGATACTCTACAATAAAGACACATGTTATGTGGAAGTTCAAACCAATGACAGCATGCACAACGTTTTAATACGCAACTCTGGGAGATGAAGTGGAGACAGGTAGACAGCAGTGACAAGAACACTGCACCAGCACAACTCACAAAGCAGGGTCCACTTGGAAGTGAGCTTTTGCTTTCAACAACATCCCTGTCAGAAGCAAGCATTAGTGGCTGCTGAGCTTTCATTGACTTTTAAGTGCAGCTATCAAGCATACTTCTTGTCATTTTTACCCAAGCTGTAACGTGACTGCAGGGTGCGTCACTTTTATTGTGCTTGGATCCTTTGCTGGGTTCCATGGCTGCAGCTTACACTTATGTGTGAATGATTTGCCTCTTGTTCTCCAGTGAGCAATACAGAGTAGGCTTAGAAACTTGCTCACTTTGCTGGTCATTATGCAATTTCCACTGTACTCTAAAGAAGGCTTTTTTTAAAAGATGTGGAGCAAGCAGACAGTTCTGAACACCTTTCAGTAGTTCATATGATCAAATCGTTGTCAATGAACAGTCCCAGATAATAACAGAGTTTATTAATCATTATAATATACTAATCATATATTTAAGTTTCACGGGACATTAAACAAAAAGTCACTCTGCATAAAACAGGCTTTGCTAAAATACTGCAGGGCATATGTAAGCCTTAGTAGAAAAAAACATTCTTTCTGTTCAGATTCTTCTGTTCAATGTATTACTTAATCAAATCAGCCAAAGTCAGAAAGATCTTTCTTTAGCCTCTTTGATCAGCTAGGACAATACATTGCCAATTCCACAGCCCCTCTGGGCCCCTGTTCTGATTGCCCTTATGGTAAAATAAGTTTGTCTTTGTACGAGATTGGAATTTCTCATGTTTGAACATGTGTCTGTTACCTCTTGACATGTTGACGCAACTCCAACAAGACTGTCTTTATCTTCTGTATGCCTTGCCATTAGATAGTCAAATACAGGTACCAGATCTCCCTTCAGTTTTTGCTTTCTAAGTCTGAACCACTTGGTTCTCTTTACTGTCCTTGTACGCCATGTCTGCTGACCACCATGGCAGCCCTCTCTTGGACTCACTCCAATACATCAATACCTAAACTGCACAGAAAAGACCAAAACTGGGCCAAGTGCTCTCTCAGGAATCTCACAAATGCTGAAGAGAGTTGAAGAGTAGAGCATACCAACTGCTTCCCCACTTTGACAACTTCTGCAAACTTACTAAGAATGCAATCCATTCCATTGCCCAGGTCATTTACAAAGGCATTAAAAATTGTTGATCCCATTACTGATCTCTGAAGGATGCCACTAGTAGCTGGTTGTCAGTTGGATTTTGTTCTCAATTTCACCCAGCAGTTCAGCCAATTTTCCACTACTTTGTCAGTATCTTACCAATTTAGCTGTAAAGATATTGTGGGAGACTGTTTAAGACTTTCTAAAGTCAAGGTACACAACGTCTACTGCTCTCATTCACTGAATTAGTCACCATGGAAGGGAGTTAGGCTGATCAGGAAAATTTTCTGCTTTGGAAATCCATTCTGGCTGTTTCCAGTTACATTTTTGTCCTTCATCTGCTTGCAAAGAGCTTCCAGGAGGACTCGGCTCCATAACCTTACCAGGCACTTAAGTTAAGCTGACCTTGAAGGTAAGTACAGTTTGCTCTTTTCCAGTCAGCCGGAGCCTCCCCAAGTCACCATGGTCTTTCAAAGATGATATAATACTGTGGTAGGAGCTTGTGCCCTCAGCCGGGCTGCTATGAAAACTACTACTAAAATACTACCTGATTATGAAGAGTTTGAGGATTGGGAATGATACTAATGAATGGAGAAAACATGACAGATTTTGTAGACTTTCCACTTGTCAAAGTTAATGCCCATTCATTAAAAATAAGAACTTTCCTGTGTTATTCCTGAATGAATCAAGGTTATCTAAAATAATTAAGTAAGCTTGAGTATAAGAAGTCTCATATCTGTATTAGCTCAGACCATTGTCCAGACAAGGACACTTACCTTGGATAACTAACACTAATGCAGACCTATTGCTAATTAAATTCATTTGGAGATGGCTCACACATTTCTTCCGACCACTTCATCATGCTGCATAACTATGTGCTAAATGCCAGTCGAGAAACAAGAAGATTACATTTTTCTCCTCAAGGAGAATTTCATGTTTAGTTGATGTTTCCTAATAGAGCCATGTAAGAAAGTCCAGAAAACTATTTATAGATAGAAGCTAGTCCTTTGTCTCTTGTTTTTAATTTGTCCGCTGGGCATTTTACAGGCATTTTCTGCTTTGAAATTAACTTAATATTTTATGAAAAATCTTCAGCCTCTGGAAGGCTCCAGGGATTGAAACTCCTTACTTAAACAGCAATGACATTCTGAGGACTTAAAAGACCAGTATAAGTTATACCCCATGAAATACAGGCCAGCAGAACAAATACTGTGTATTAAAGTAAAAAAATATTTAAGCTGTGTAAAGCCATCTAAATTTGTATGATGTAGACCTGCAGTCCTGAAGATATTTTTACTATGCCATGGGGCATGGTCATCGGACAGCTAAAGCTTCTTGGCAGTGGAATCAGATTTCAAATCAGTCCAGTCTGGAGGTGAGAGCTGTAATCATAAACCTGGTTCTAATGTTCAGGAATTATTGAGCTGATATTATTTCAGGTAGATATCACCACAATTCATTCTCATGGCTAATCAGAATTAAGATTTATTTTTTTTCTTTCACTTACTCAGTTTTGGTTCCCAAACCTTTTCAACCACCTCCCACTTAGACACATTTTCTCATTGTAAGCAACTATTTACTCGTGTTCTATCATTTAAGGAAACAGATTCCAAAAGACCTCTATCACAATGACAATATGATGAATAGAGAACTGCTTTACCAGGCAGACATCTGATTCCCTCTGTAGTATTCTAACTATCCATCAGCCTCATGGTTTATCCACCTGGGAGCCAAATTATTGCCTCATAAAAAAGCTTAGTACTTTGCTTTAGTTTAAATGTAATTGTATTCAAAGAACTTGCAAGTTTCAGTTAGCAAAAATAACTTTTAGCTAATTCCATGATAAGTTTACAAAAACTCAGTGACTTTCTGTGAACAAGTTTGATGTTCAGAACTTTCTTCAAAAATATTCCAAAGGATAGCAAAAAAAAGTTAAAATGAGATTCCTTTCCATTAAAAGCTAGATTTTGACCTTCTTTCCTATCTGATTTCTCCAATGTGACAAAATAATCAAAGTGAACTATTTGTCTATACAAATTAGGTTTTGTTGACTTCAAGTAAAGTAGATAAGACATAGTGCCTTTAACTGGCTATGTTGAGGTAATTTTACTCGATTCTATCAAATTTGAAGATTTTGTCAATATATCTGCATAAACATCATTAAAATACAATTACATTTCAAATTTTCAGATGAAAGCTGCTTTGTCTGTGAAGTATTTTATTCACAATTATTGCTGAAATTAAAACAAATGTATGCAAACCAAATATGTACAGGAACATGCAGCTAGGTACAGATAAACAACAGTTTTAGCCTGGCCTCGGAAATTATGCTGACTGGCCAGATTTACAGTTTTTCAAATTTACTATTCACGGATTTACAAATATTTATGCTACTAAAGATGGATATATATTTATTAGGATTTACAAAATCATCTAAGGAAGTCCAACTCAATCCTGTGGACTTCAGTAGGAAATCCTGTTTATGGACAATGTATGTTTATGTTCTTATATGCTTAAACTCAAGCTGTGTATAATTTCATTTTCCATTACAAATGAAGAATGCCAAAACTTTGATATGTATAAAAGTTACACTTGGAAAATAAATCTGATTTAGAACTTTGCATGCATTCCACCCAAAATTTCCTCTTTGTGAAAACATGAATGTAAAAAAAAAAAACAGCATAGAAGCCACTTCGGATAAAAACAAATGAAGTGACTATCAGATCAGCCAATTTTGGAAATATAACCATGAACAAGACCTAATTTGTTTCCATAGAAGAGTACATATATTACTGTAGTCAATATTTCTGACCCAGACTTGTTCAAATAGGATACAATGCTACCAACAAAATCGCTGGAACCTTTATACATGAAAAATCAGCAAAACTAATGAGATTTTATTTACTATTGTAAAAACTGAAGGAAATAAAGTATATGATTACTACATATTATTAAGGCCTTACCAGTTCTCTGTGCTGATTTTATAGGGTAGATCTTCCAAAAAAGTGGCCATTGTGAGGTCTCAACTTACGCATATTCTGAACGAGTTAATAATTAAACAAATTAAATAAAGGAGCATATATATTTCCCATTTCCCAAATCATATGCAGATTGATATAAGAACATAAGAATGTCCATATGGAGTCAGACCACACCTCTGTCAAGCCTAGGATTCTCTCTTCAGCACTTGCCAGTACCAGATGCCTAATGAAAGTACATGAGAGCAGGACAAGTAGATAGGGATATTATATGCTGGGATATTCTGCAGAATACTTTCCAGCCATCTGTGGCTCAGGTAGTTCTTGAACTGCAGAAATGGTGTCTGCATTTAATTGTCCTAAGCAGATTTTCCTGTCACAAATTCATCATTCAGCCATGCAAACTTTTCCATCTGTAATATCTTATATCAAGTAGTGTCACAGCTTAACTGTGCATTCTTTTCAGAAACACCTCTTGTTTGTTCAGGGCCTGCCACTTGCTAACTTTATCTATTGTTAACTCACTTTTTTTTTTTTTTTTTTTTTTTTTTTTTTTAATCATTTACTAATTCACCTTCTTCATGCTACTCATGATTTCACTGATCTTTCTACAGCCCTTCAGACTAAGGGCTTCTAGTCTGTTTAATCATGTCTCTTCCCTGTACAAAAGCTGTTCCACACCTTTGATCATCTCCTTCTCACCTTCCTCTGTATTGAGTTCCACTGTATAATTTCTGAAGGTGGAGGAGGAAGACAGAAATGAACTGTACATGCTTAAGATGTAGATGCTGTTTTATGTTTTCTTCTCTTTTCCTTTCTAATCATCCCTTAGATTTGATTTTTTTTACTTCCTTTTGAAAGAATGAATCTGATTTTTGAAAATAATTTTCCATTGTAATACGTACTCTCATTCCTGAGAGTAATTGTCATTTCAGAAACAACTATTACATAAGCAAAATTATGGATTTTCCCTCTTATGCATCAGTTTACATTTATCTACTTTAGTTTTATTTAATTGTTTTTAATCTCCTGATCCTTCATTATATGAGAACCTTCTGAAGTCTTTCACAGATGAATCTTACCTTTTCTGTCTTAAACATCTTTAGTGTCATAAGCAAAGTCGTTACTCCACTATTTACCCCTTCTAAACAGCACAAACTTCCACTTGGGACTACCCCTCTAACTCCCTATGAAAACTTAAATTTTACCTAGTTGTTTATCTACCTGAGAATGTGCCCTTGGTAGCTTAGTTTCCTCAGTAGCCTTTGGTGAGATGCTGTGTCAAATTCCCTTGGGATACATTCTGGGATACTGTTCAGTTTCCTGCTAGCATATCTTATAAAGTATGATAATGTGAGTCTAATATAGAACTGGAGTATTCAAACTTTGCTGAGTGACTGAAGACATTACCAACTTTGATCCAACTTACAAATTATATGAACGAGAAAAAAATGCAAAATCATTACTGGTGTTTTCCTTTGCGTAAAAAGTAAATCAATACTTCTATGCTAGTCAAATAGAAGACCTTGCATTACAAGTTATTTTTAGCTTAACAACTGAAAACAGCATAGGTGGTATTGTCAAGCTCACAGGCTTGTATTTTGTATATAATAAACGAAAAGGAAAAAGTATTCTTCTATTTTTTGTAGATATTTCTAATCTTGATTGCATAATCTTATTAACCTCTCAATACATGAAACACAAAATGATGAAGCATAGTGTTCGTGAACTGTCATTTTCTTCCATACATGAACAGCTTAAATTTACTCTGTGGAGGCGACATTCAGCTTCAATGCTGATCTGCCCTATGAGGCTTTTGCTGAGCTAAAAAAGATATATTGGAATGCTAACTCTATAAATGGATTTATACTAATATAAAAATTGTACAAATCCAGTTACTAACGAAGTGTATGATTACATAGATAACTTACAAAGACATTAAATAATGTATATTTAAAAAGTGTTAGATAGTGCTATAGCTAAATAACTGCGCAATTATGCATTTACACCATAATACATTTGAGATAGCCTGAAAGAAACTTTATATTTCCACAGTTTGAGAAAGCCAGTCCCATAATGAAAGTGTCTCAAGATACTTTATATTTACGTCGAGCAAGAGGGATTATATGGGCAGTTACTTTGTAAATATCTAATATTTAAATTCTATTATTGATAAGGTTATAAACTCCGGAATAATTTGGCTATACCAAACCAAATTGAACCCATCTTCAAGAACTGGGAAAACTCTCGCAGCTGCTTTGATTTAGCCCAATAATAGTCAGTCTCACCTTGGATGAATTCAGACTCCATTTATCACGTTTTCAAATGCCTGTCTGTCAGTGCCTCTCACACTTTCAAATGTACAGTCTGCTTGTTTGTATGAAGCTTTCAGCGTATGATTTGCACCAGATTTATGTTTAAAGCTTCACCTCTCCATTCATGTGTCAAATCCTAAATTAAGTCTCTCAGTTACTTCATGGTAACTTGTTTGTGTAGCCATATTGTGCCTCAGCAAAGAGTTTCTCCCTTGTCAGATGTCTCAGCTGTAATCATTCCTTCCACAAACCGCTTCTCTGAACTTTGTTCATGAATCCCCAGTCACGTGTGATACCCAGTTTTCCCAGTTCCCCCTTGCTACAGGGAGATGTCCAAGCTCCGCTGGCATTTTATCCTTCATTGAGGAAATACTGGATAGGTGCCCAGATGGTCTTTTTTGTTGATGAATATAAGCAGAGTTTATAAGCAGTGTGATAGGAATGACGAAGCTGATTATAATGGCAGAAAATCCACTACAGAAAGTAAACCATGCAACTTGTGACTGATGAGGTGAGAATATTTTCACCAGTTATAAATTTGTGTTTGAAAGTTTTAGCATTGAGAGTTTTATCTTAATATAAATTGAATATAATGGATTACTCTGGATTTACACCAGGGCATGTGAGATTGGAATTTGGCTCAGTATTTTTACTCACACATCAGAGACAGGTTGCTTCTAATAATTAATTTAAATTCCATGTTTATTCTGTATGCATTTCCATCCTAGTCTCCCACTTTGGCATGTCACAAGGAAGTCACAGTTCTCTTGGACTGAACTAATGTTCTGCTGCTGCCCAGCACAGAGCTACCACAGAGCAGGTACGGGCAAAATGGCTGGCACTTCCCTCCTGCAGAGCCTTAAAGCCGTGATGGCATTCTCATAGGTTGTTCTTCGACAGAAATTGTAAAGGGGATTTTCTTAAGTTTCATTAACTGTATGGACAATGGTAGCAGTATTGGTAGAATAGCAGTTTTGAAAGCTTTGAACCTTCTTGTCACAAGCTGTAGTACTAGATTGCACCAGAAGACGAGCACTATGTCATGACATAAAACATTGTTTATTTTATTTTCTTTGACTATGTAATTAATAAAAACCTGTGAATCTGTTTAATATCAGTTATTTAAAAAACAGCTGATATATTTATGCAAGTCACATACAAAAAAGGGGTCATGAGGTGGCCCAGTAACATCAGTGACTGATACATAAGGCTGTGGAAGCATGGTATATTTGTTTTCTGTGCCTGAAAGCCATAATCATTTTGGGGTTTGATCTGGTGAAGTTGCTAAAGGACAAGCACACTGTGCTCTCTCAGTAAGACATTACTCTTGTTTTCTTGTTTTATTTAATCTGGTATAAAACTGATATCAGACTGAATGTATAGATATGGTTGATATTTTTTATCTGGAAAACTGTAGGAGAAAAATTTTTTAGAATAATTAGAATAAGGAACAGGCTGATTGATGCTGCTAGAGTAACAGTCATACATATTTTTTTCCTGTGAGACAGTTGGCTTTTGCAGTTCAGTTAATGCAGTTTAAGCCTTGCAGTACATTTCTAAATTTAACAGCCCCACATCCTGAAGTCATGTGAGAAGTATCTTTTATTTACCAACATGAAGTACAGTCTAATCCTTGCAGTATTATGGAAAAACCTATAAATATAAAATTGGAGTTTCAGAAACTATAATAAGTTCTTATATACTCTATTATTCATTATAAAATATAGCTATCTCAAGATCTTACAGAACCTGTTTTTCAGCTTGGCTGGGTTTGTATTCAGTTGAATCTTCTGATGTCCAGTGATAAATCAGTGACTGGTTTTGACTGGTATTCTCGGATAAGAATTTTTAATTTGTCCTTTATATATATATATATTACAGCTTTAGAAATGAGAAGCACAGTCAGTACACATGATACTTAAGGATATCCATTTTTGCCTACACATACAGTTTTAGACAAAGGTGGTCTGGGCTTACAATTTTGAAGGGAAGAGTAAACGAACTAGAAAAAATGATTGAAACTAAGCAAATAATATCTTTCAGATATATGTTACAAACAATTAAAGAAAGAAATGGAACAGGTTTCACTTGCTTCACCTTTCATGTTTCTTTTGTCGCTCATTATTTTTCCCAAATATTTGCTTCAGTTTTATTTGTCATCTCTGCTGATAAAGACAGCTTCCTTGTACTCCTTGTACAATCTTAGTTTTTCTAAGTATGGTGGAAAAATTGGGAACTGAAGACATGTTATATGGTATTAATGCCACTTTTCCCTTACGCACTCTACCACATAGTCCATGGGGTTTAGAGGAAAATAATTCTGAGAAATTTTGGCAAGCTTGTACTGTCCTATAGCTAAACTGCTAAGTAGAAAGAACCTCATATACTAGCTTTCTTCCTATAATCTCCATTTATTCATTTCTTATATGTGTGCCTCTAGTTCAAATAACTGTACAGCCTTATAAAATGGAGGTAAATGTCATATCTAAATGCATTGTTATTACGTTAAATTCTCATTTTAGAGAGGCCCTTAAACACACATCTAAGTTTGAGATCATTTTTTCTATAGATGTGATCTTTACCTTGAAAAGACTATGCACATCTTGCATAAACAAAGTTTTCCAATATAGTAGAAACAATTTGCTCCACATACCATTAATGATTTGAAATGTATGAAGTTTGTTACCCTAAAAGCAAACAGAACTGTCTATAGCAACGACAAAGACTGAGTTCCCTTTTGCTTTTAATGCATGCAAGAGCTGAGATAAGCCTTCTCAGCAGTCAGGGTAAAACCCAGTATTTTGCCCTGAAGATGCAGCACTGGCCTCATCTGCTGCAGCGAAAAAAACCCAAGATGGCAGCAGCAATGTGGCCATCCGAGAGAGACAGGCAGGGCAAAAACGTGCACAAAAATGTGACCACAGCTGTGCAAAGGCGCTTGAGCAGTAGCTCCTGCTGTACCCTGACCTGCTCCCAGCCAGCACAGATTCCCAAGGCCCATTGAAGACTGCGCAGGAATAAGTCTATGCACAGCATCCTTTCCATCTAGGACTCTGGATGTTTTCCCTTTGGTAATCTTAGATATGCATTTTGCTTGGAATTAGAAAGTATACAGTTTAATATGAAAGTGAGAAAACAACATTTAATTAAACATGTATTTCTAATCAAAGAGAAATGCTAAAGTTTGTTCTTTTAATTTTGAAACTACTTCAGAATTTTCCTGTTTTATACACATGTAACCGTCCAAAATTAGTAAAAATGCATTTTATTTTCTAAATAAAATAATTTTAGAAATTCTGTTTGTAGAAAAAATTTTAGGAGTCATTCTAAATACTGTTTTTTAAGGTCTATGTTATATTGTCTTCAAGCTTGCCATAAAGTGGTACTTCTGTGTCACACATTGTGCTACAAAGAGTGTAACGATCTCAAACATGTGAATGGTTTGTTATAGTGCTCTCTTAGAAGACTGGGTTCCAGTCTCACACTGATCAAGGTACATGAATAAGAGTTTGCAAACTTTGGACTCTGAAACAAGCTGATTAATCACGGTTGTTGCTCACCCTTCACAACTTTATAGTTTAAAGTAATTTGCAACTGGTGATCTCAAGTGATTTACATTTTTCTGAACTGGAAACTTGAAAATATTGTGATCACATGAGAGGAATTTAACATAGTTTATATATTCCACAAGTCTCATAGCTATTTGATGATCTTGTTTAATCACTCGTTTAATCTTTTCATAATCTACCTCCCTTAATAAAGGTGTGTATTATGTTTTGAAATTCAAGAGTAGGTACAGGAAATAATTGCTAGTTACCCTGTTGCAAACACCCAATGCATTTTTTTTTTATTACCAAAGTAATTCTAGTTATTTACCTTGAGTAACAGTCATTAATATTTATAAATCCATCTTTAACACTGTGAGTCCGAAGTAAATTAATAAATAAGCAAGCTCAGAGGAGATACACTGTCTATTTTGTGTCTGTAATTAGTGGGTTCAGCTGGAAGCTGTGGAAGAACTAGCTAACATTTAAGCTAACTCCAGCCAAGTCAACGGGAATTTTTCCACTGATTCCCAGGTTTGGACTCATTCCGTAAATTCTTACAACTCAGGAGGAGAGCAAAATAATATGAAGTGGTTTCCACAAATATTGCTTTAACAGAACTTCAAGATTTCTTTTTTAAACTGAGCTTTGGTGAGGAAAGTGAGAAGAAGAAGAAGTAGCATCTGCATGGAGTGCAAGTTGGCAAGAATTGCAGTCTACCACTTTCCAAATTGTTTTAGAAATGTTTGGCACGTCTCTGTCACAAATTACAGCTGATTATAATTTCACAGTATGTGCAAGCAGATGGAGGAGATGAATTGGGGAAAAGTTTCACCCCAGACAAATTAATTATTAGTAAGTATTTTCAGAGCAGAAGTTAAATATTAAAACTGTGGTTTGAAATAAAGAATTATGGGATGTCCAAGTAATCTATAACTTTGAATCAAATATTTTATGAACAATTTGACACCTGGATGGAATAATTTATTATTTTCATAGATGAAACACATAGAAAATAAATTTATTTCAATGCATAAACTTACCTGTTATCTATCTATATTTTTAAAAGCCAGGATGAAGACATTAGAAGGGAAAGGATATTGGAAATGAGATGAGAACAGAGAAGCAAGTCAGATGCTTCTATCTGACAAAATGGGTGTCTGGAGGGGTGGGTGATATCCTGCTCTCTTTCCCATCCAGGAACATGTGATCCTCGAACTGAAACAGGTGCTTATAAAATGGTGTCCTAGAGGACTGTTGTGATGCTTTTTCTTATGGCCCTAATCCTCAATTGTACCAAGTGATTAAGAAAAATGTAATTGTAGATGTACATGGAATTCAGCAGTTGGTAAAATAATTTCTGCATATATCTTATTAAAAAAAAAGAAGATTTGCTTGGCAAGAAAGATTTGGCATGACTAAAGTACAGTATTCAACTAATATTCAACTGAGATGAACAATAACTACCCAGATTCTTAAGAATCCAAGAAATTTGGTTCCTTTGTACTAGGAAAATATTTGATTTGAACAGAAAATGAGAAGTGAAATGACAGTTTTTCTTGGAATGAGTAAAACTGAACTTGTTTTATAATTTCTCTTCTTACTGTTGTTCCTTAGATTTTTTAAAGAGGAAGTTAACAGTTTTAAGATTAAGTAACTGCAGTTGCAATGTGGAGGCTGAAAGTGAGTTAGCAATATCAAAATTGTCGTGGAATAAACCTGAAGTGAAAAAGAACATATGAGAAAAATTATGTTTATTTGATCATTAAATCTTCAATTCCATGACAAAGAAGAGAGTACTGTGTTTACCATTATATGCATATATTTATCACTACTCTAGTTCAAGATTTTCCTTATGATGAAATGCAGCTTTAAGTATTTTCACTAATTGAATTTCATTTTTTTCAAGTGTTTGAGACAATTTTAACTATTTTACAAAGCAGAGTGCTTCTTTGCTGTGCTTTCAATTTTCCCTGGAAAACCTTTTAATCAGCTGATGGTGCTTATGTGTTGTAGTATTTGTAGGGAATCGAACACAATGCATATTCAATGACTGTTTCTGTCCTCTGAACAGAAGCTTTACTGGATCTTTGAGATTATGTCAAACTCATCATGTTAAATATTTTAGAATTTTTATAGTGTGCTATAGACTGATAGGAAAATGGATATGTATTGGAATAACCACAGTAATACATCCCAACAATTTTTTTTCAAATTAAAATCTTTACAGCTGCAGATGTTTAAATATTGTAAAAATGCTAAGACATTTAAACATTGTAAAAATGCTATCAACAGGCTCTAGTAAGGAACAGTTTTCTGAATCAGTTTGTTCTTTGATGCTTTCTAACACACACACAAAAAATATCATTTCATAGCATTTATCAATTTTCATCTTTATCTTACAATGAGATCTGTGTAAAGTAGATGGGTGACCACCTAATGGTGCATTTATACGCATTATGTTATGTACGTATCTAATTCCTTGTAATATCAAGTTTAGGCTATATTTTATATTTTTACAATGTTGAACATGGTGGGATCCTATATTTGGCTCAGGGTTATTGCTTTAATATATGTTTAATAATTTTTTCTGTCATTTGAATGACAGTTTTCAGTGGTAACAACAAAGAATTGTTATATGTGTTAAGGGAAAATGAAGCTGCACAAGTGAGTCATCTGGCTTAGTTTAAAAAGGTAGCACTTGCCTTCTGTCTCAGCCAGACTTTAGTAAGCTTGCTTTAGTTCACATGGCCACTACTAGATGTACACGCACGCTCAGTTACTATATATAAGATGATAAATTATATCTTACACATATTTGCTTTGTTACTGGTACTCATCCTGTCATACTCTAAAACCCAGTTTCATGGAAATCTGTAAATATGAAGCCTAATTTTAGTAAGGAGAATAAGTATGCTTCAGGGCTGCAGCTAGGTTTCTGCAAAGTTCAGTTTCTTTTTAGTCCTGAAAGATTTAGAACATTTTGGAGGCTAAGGTTAGTCTAGACAACTACAGATGAAATGATAAGCTAAAGTCCTGCTGACACTTCGGTCAGTGGAAAGTCTCCTGTGAACTTCAGCTCGGCCATTTCACCCCACATTCAATCAACATGAGGTTTCTGAGCTTTGAAAAGTACAGTTGAGCTATTTTAATATTAGTAAATGGCAATAATGAAGTAACTATTTGCCCAATTATTTTTGATTTTTATACAATTTCAAGTTATTAAATATCACAGTGACCATGATTAATGTGTTACCATGTATAAACTCTGGGGCATGGGGGTGAAGACTATTGAAATTACTTACACTGGAACATGCCTTATCCTTCTTGATATTTTATTTTGCTATATACTTTTAGTCAGACCTGCAAACACATTAGTAAGTGTGTACATAAAAAAAATAACACCATGACCCACCACAGTGGATATCTGATAGTATAATAAAACAGTCTGTTACACTGACTTTCTCATACATTACGTACATTTAGATAGTAGTCACTGCAGAAGGTATTGATTAGCCATATATTACTCTTCCCATACATTAGCATAGCAAACATAAAATGAGATACAAGAAATCTGACAGAACAGAAGATAAACATTTACTTAGTCCTCTTCTCATCATTATTCAGAAATGGTATCAGCAATGTGCACGTGCAAAACATGTACTTGAGTGTTCATATATATGTATCATGAACAGGAGTCTAATTTTTTCTATGTGCTTATTCAGTCTTTATGATTTCTCAATAACTGTCCAGCAAATATAAAAATATTAAAGATGCAATATATAAGTAAATCTAAATTAAGTTGTTCAGTTACTAGGATTACTGCATATTAGTGTTTTTGCCTACATTATCTTATGTTGAGAACAACTTTAATTAATATCTCATGAAACAAACCAGCCTCTTCCAATGAATGAATTTATTATACACAGTGGCTACATGTTTAAGACGTCTCCACTGTATGTAAATTAGATATGAACTACGAGCTAGATCAGCTAAATGCTACAGATTTCATACATAGTGGAAATAAAGATGCAAATCACATAACAATAAATTCAAATCTTTGTTACAAACACCCTGGAGAAAACTTTAACAAATCATAACTGTCAAAGGGATGGATGATGAAAGTTTTTGTCATGCAAAAGAATACAAATCACTCTGCTGTTGCAAGCATCTCTCTTTTATTCTCTTGGTTGTAGGCACATCATCAACTTTAATGATAAAAGCCTTCCACAAAAATAATTCTTAAGCCTCAGGAACAAACACCTCTTTGGCACCCTGAGAGCATGTTTCACAAACATCATCAATCTCCTTCTGAGTATGATTTACAGCCTTTCCCTTTGGCCAGCTCAAGCTGTCCGTGTGCATGCCCCAGCAGCGTCACATTGGGATTCTCCTCCACTTTGTCCTCCAAGCACATGCTGCTCAATCGGCATGCTCACGGCCAGCTTTCCAAACATGTTGGAGAATAAGAGAAGGAAATTTTCATATAATCCCTTCCATGTGAACACATCAGAAATGTAGGGCTCAGAAGAGAGAAAAAGAAGGAATGCATATCTAGATTCAAACTAATGGGCCAAGTTCTCAGTTCCAGACAGATTTTTTGTGTGCAGCCAGGAGTGATGTTTACAGAGATGTAAGTCTCTCCCTGACTGTATGGCTCCTCTAATTTATTTAATTGCCTGTATCTACTAAGGGGCAGTCCATGCACCAAGAAAGCCAAAATACAGAACATCATTAAAATGAGATTTGTTTCCATCTGTGACACGACTTTTGTGCCAGGTGCTGCATATGTATTGTGAGAGAGGGTGATGAAGGCAGCTGTACTCCAGCCTGAGACTCCCCTTAAGAAGATTTAAGTATTCATTACCCTCCTTTGCTTTGCTAAACTGAAGGAGTGGGATATACTATGATTGCTGTCTTCTGCAGAAACACCCTTGATGTGTCTCTTCTTTGTGCCAGCCATTTTGTGGGTAAGTATATGTTTATTTAAGGGAGTACAAACGATAGGAAAATCTGAATCATTCTATGTGTTGATGAGAGGCGGCAGAAGAAGTGTTGTAAAACAGGAGGATAAAATAACAACTTAAGCCAGCAAAATTTAGCATCTGGGATTATAGCTCCCTCTTCATGAGTCAACTGACTGAAGTTCACTTGTGGACTGCAGGTGTCTGATAAATGAACTCTTTCTGGCAGCTTTCCTTGAGTTTCCCTGAGTTTTGGGAATAGAGCCTGTGAATGAGAGCTGAAGACATTTATAGTGTTCTTTAGAAACTCTTACTCCGTGCACTCGCTAAGGCAGATGTACATTCATTAATAATTGTTGCCTCACTTAAGTCATGTTCACATACAGAAAGGCTATATCCTTATCAGGAAAACGTGTAAGCATTATGATTAATTGTAAACACAGACAGTTCTTTAATATGTCTACACTGAGTGAAACAGTAGATACCTATGAGCCCAGTGATATGTATAGGGGAAACAAAGTGAAGGAAAAGGACCTAGGAAAATAAATCTATGAATGCATTCATTAAATATTTGGGACATTTTTATAAAGGTTTCAAAGTTAAGTGCATTGCATTTACTGAATAGAATTTTCCAGAGTGCTTCTATGACGAAAGCCTAGATTAGACAAAAAAATATTTAAGCAGTCTCTCTCTGGATGACTAGACTTCAAGCTACTTCTATAGCTGATAAAAAGTTTTGGGCAGCTCTGAAGTGTCCTTGGAAGCATTGACTTCTAATTTAACCATCAATGTTACAGACTTAAATACAAACAGCGCTCACACACATCTTTAAGAGCTATTGTTTAGCAGTAATCTCTAACTATGTTTGGGAGGTGTACGGTCCCAAGAAAAGCAGTGGGCATTATGTCTCCAGTGAGAGCAATCTCTCACAAAGTTGTTGAGCGCAAAGTGAGACTGATATTGTTAGGCCACCTTTTGCTAGGGCCAATCATGCACTGTATGCTGGGCAAACGGAAATGCTTAGCTGTTCAGCAGTTGGCTGCCTAAACGTTATCTGGTGTTAAGCACCTTATTCTCTACTCCTCTGTGAATTGTAATTCTTGCCTTTACCACTTTTATCTGTATAATGGGGATAGTATTTCCCTAACTCCCAGCAGTCCTATAGAGGGGGATAGATTAACTGCTGATACCTCTGGAAGCTGCATGAAGATGTAACACTCCCAAAATGCAAAGTATGAAACTAGTGAACACTCCAGCCCATGGCCGATGATTTGTTTCAGAGCATCAGTCATGAAGCCAGGTACTGATTGCATTTTTAATAAGTCTGGCAGAAAGTTTTCCATCAAGGGTGGAAACACAGTGTCTCACTGAACTGAAACATTTTTGAGAATGTGTGCTTTACAGAGAAACTTTTGACTGTCCCCAGATTTAAAACATTAAAACCTAAAATATTAGAACTTGTAAGGTTCTTATGACAGATTTATTCTTTTGTCACAGGGCAAACCAAACATTTTCATAATCTCTCATAATTACATTATATAATTTTACACGAAGTAATGCCACTTAATATAGTACTATTACCTTGCGTTTCTGACAACTTCAGATGACTTTGAACACTGAAAAGCAGTCTCTAAGCATTAAAAAATTGCTATTACAGGAAATTTGTTTTTATTCTGTGTTCTGCAGTTAAATTAATATTTATTTTAGAGCAGTTAGTTATAGATCAAGTTACCAATTAGTTTTTTAAAAGATAAAAATAATTGAAAGTTTGCCATTGCTGTTCTTCCAATGAATGGAATTTTGTGCAGAATGGAGGCAATTCATAACTTCTGAAAAAAAAAAAAAAAGATAACATAATTTTCATATGGAACACTTAAAATAGCCATCTAACTTCATCTCGAAGGAGTAAAAGCACTGTTAAATAGCGTTCCATTTTACCTATAGCCTATTACATCAGTGGTGGGGACTAGGGAAGTGAGACCATGACTAGTAATTTAAGTAGAAGGAGAATTAAATCTATGGAAAATAATAAGAGCTGTGATGGCCTCATAGCTTTTTGAAAGCTCTTGTCTCCATGCAGTATCAGTTATCAAGCCAATACCCCTCATGAGTTTTAGTGTAAGACTGAATCAAATAAATTCTTGCTGTTCAGCTCCTTAATTTCATTATCATGTATATTTTAAAAGCACAGAATAAAATTCTGAAGGCTTTGATGTGTAGAGTATGCCAAACATTTGAAACACATTTGTTAATTTTATGAGGCACAATGATACAGGAAATCTAAAATTTTCAATGCCATGTGGAGCCAAAGAAATTTCTACTTGTGACAGCATTCTTCAAGAGCCAGTTTTGGCAGTAATTGAGTTTCTGTGCTTTTCTTTTAATTTCACTACCTGATGATACCTGAGAGCAGTAGACTTTATATCAGGATCCCATTAGGTACCATTATAAGATCTGATTTCCTAGGTTAGCTGTCATTTTTTAAAAAATCTAATTGTCAGTCAATGTGTTACAGTAAGCCTAACTTCCTTTTGACTCATGGCTATACACTGTGGGGAAAAAAACAAAAGAACTATGCTTCATCATCCTGTCAAGAAAGTTTCTTAACAAATTACCTTTACCCTCAAAAGAAAACACAAAGAGACTTTTTGTAGCTTTAACAATTCTCATAGTTCATATCATCTTCTCTTGGCTATTCAAAGGAACAAAAATATAATTTTCTAGGTCTCAGAGATAATGAAATCGATATCTTTAAAGTCTTATGGAATCTAGACAGTATAATAAAAGCATGATTCTTTCTTGAATCATTATTTAATCCCTGTATGCTTTTCCTAAAATACTGTGTTTTCAAAATACATTGTTTCTTTGTAGACCATTTATTTCCAAAGTGTAAATAATAGTAAATTACAATACAAAATAGTAAATGCTTTCTTTTCTTGTAGCTTGTTCATGAAAGACTTCGTATTCATAGGTTTATGTTAGTCTGGTTGAAGTTTACTCCATCGCAGAAGAACACCGTAAAGCACTGCTCAGATTTTATTTAGTTTTCTTTTAGATCGTAGTGGAATGGAAAAGGCTAGCTTTCAACAAAGGAATTATTTGATATGATATCCAATGAAGCCCTTAGGAGACTAGTGAAATCAGAGAGCAGGGTTGATACCTTGAGGTCCAAAGGGTGCTGCTACTGGGGAGCACCAGTCCCTTCCTCCCCAGTCCCTCTACAGCAGTTCCAGCAGCCTCTTTCCTTCCAGACATTGAATAACCTGTTCACCCAAAGCACGCTTGGGTTCAGGGACCCACTGTGAAATTTCCTTAACTGCAGAGAGCCTGTAAGCTCCCCCCAAGCTTGTGTTCCATCTTTTTCATCCCCACGTTGTGGTTAGGATTTGCTATGCCTGTATGGAATACAGGGACTTCACGTCTTGGTTTACTTCTTTTTGGAAGCTCAGTGTTTTCAGCTGACATCTTACATTTCAAATTTATATTTCAATCTATAAGTCAGCTGGAGAATGAATGTGTGTGTCCTTCCATACCATAAATTAATTTAAGCTGCAATTTGTCTGGGATGTTTTACTAGTAACAGGTGGAGGTACTTAAGATAGAACTGAAAAATTTCAAAATACTTAAGAAAACCAAACTCTGACAATTTTGACTGTTTTTAGTGCATACTAAAAGCATACCATTCAATACTGTTTATATTTTCCATGTAAGAATAATGTCATTTACTACAGGGATCCAAATACACACTCATTCAAATAAAGTTCTACCTTTCCTAGCTTGCCACCATGATTCACTTCATTGCATGAAGTACACAGACATAAAATACACATGCATAATTTCTTCTGAAATTACCCTCTGAATTACTATTACTGAATTGCTATTATAAGCAGACATGCATTGTATATATAGAGAAAATTGTTTGTCAGCTGCCTGAGTCAGAGTCAGTAATAGTGTAGCAACATACTTTTTGCCATTGTTAGCTTTAAATATCTCCAAGCCTGCTTTGAGCAATGAAGAGTTTACAGGGAAAAGCCTGAAGACGAGCAACTTGAGATGTCACTTTACAAAGGTGCCCTTAACTGCTTTGTAGACACAATCCATCAACAGAAAGAATTTGTTGCTAAACTTTAAGCATGGAAAGATCAGTGAATAAACCCATTGTTAATTTTAAAAGCAATTTCAAATGCCTTTACAGTTAAGCCATTTAATTTCCATTGGTTTAAGTTTAATCATTTTTCATTAATGTAAGCTAATTTGCAAGCTAATCTAATAAAGTAGCATGAAACATGAGGAGCAATGCATTGAAATGAAGGAAGTTCAGCTGCTTGCAGCTCATTAAGGATCTTGAAGTTTAGAAGACTAATTACTGACTAAAAATGATTTTGTTTACCTGTACCTTTTGAGAGCTCCTGTTTTATCCCACAATTTAACACTCACAGGCCAAATCATCAGTAGGTATAATTTAGCAGAGCTCCAATGAAGTTAGCAGGCCAATTTATACCAGTTGAAAATTTAGCTCTCTGTTTTTCCTCTCAATTAAAAACAAAATAAAACCACACCAACAACAAAAAAAACCAACCCCAACAACAAAACCAAACAACTATGGAAACTGATAAATGCTTCCCTCTGAAAGAAACAAGCATCAGCAAGCCATGGTGTCTCATCTTGTGCCTACCAGAGTCTATGGAGCACTTCCTGTGGATTTCAGAGGGAGAAGCTTTGGATTCTAAAATTCATGCTATAAGAAAGGAGAGTTGACTAATCATTTTTTCTGTTTTCCTATAAATATGAGGCTATAAGACTTCTCTTAATTTCTTTGTGAAACAGAACCCAAATTTTATAAAGTAATCTTCCAGTTCTAACTTGCAAATTGTTAAAAGAGAGAAACTACATCACAGTCATCAGTAGCTAATTACTCTTGTTAATAAAGATGCATAGAAGCATCTAAAATTGCTCTGCTTCAGTTTTCCATTATTTTGCCAACTAGACTGAGAAGTTTGTTATTTACCAGATTTATGCTCTCCATGTGGATCACTCAGGTTATCATAAAATTAATCTTGGGTTTTTATCATACACTTCTGACCAAATGTGAACATTAATTACAGTCCCCCTCTAGTTCTATGGTTTACTCACTTAAAGATGACTGTGGTCATATGGTCAGGAGATCAGACAATACAGTCGTGTTCACCTAGTTACTGAGCATGATTCCAAAGTATTTCCAAAATTCTCATTCCCTTGAATGCTGCATTTTCACATGTTCAAACACACATTGGTGGCTCATGCCCAGCTTAGAAAATGGTCCAGGTCATTCTGCACCAGTGACACTTTCTATTCCTTGCAATGATTTTTTTTTTTTAAATTTTTATTTTTTTAAAAATTTCTTTAAATAGGACAGGGCCAAGAACTGCTCCAAAATGCTGCATGTGGTATGAGATAGCTAGTTTGGTATGAGAGCTAGACATTAAAACATAAATGCAACAGCTGTGTGTTTATATAAAGTATTGTAAACACTATAATCTTAAAATATAATCAAACACCCCATACTGTATTACTTAGGGTATTATATTAAATCATCCAAAGCTCAATAGAATAAAAAAGAAACATACGATTAGCATTAATGTAACAGTAAGTATTTCTAATTATCTTCTCTAATAACACAGGAAATACAGAAATATTTCAACCTTCAGCAATACAAAAACAAATGTCCTTTTCTCACACGTGCTCCCTCTCTCCCAAGCATCCCTCAGCAACATCCTGGATGTGTTTCACCCACTTTTTCAGTGGATAGAAGAGATGGATGAAGTTTGTGCCTTAGGGATAGCTTTAAACCTGATCCTGACACAGTTTCAGTTTGCTGGTTTGACCTTGCTCGGCTACCAAGGGCCTTAGGGACTGCACTGAGATGGAGACTGCCTCAGTACCACTGGCTCTGTCTATCTGTCTAGATCAGTGCACAGACCTAACAGAATGATTTTACCCTTAAACAGCCACAAATACTGTTGCATAGACAAAGAGCCTCTTCCTGTGCAGGAATGCTACTGAGTCAAACTCTGGTCTTGTAATGAACTTGTGAAAAGAGAATCCAAAACTAAGATGGGTGGGATTTTAGGCAAAATGACACTATGGAATTTAAAATAATGAGTTATTCTGATTGTATTTTAGTCCTGATTATTTGAAGAGAGGTTAAAGTGAAGCAAATAGAACACATAACATTATGTATTTCTTCATTCATTCTTAGAAAGACTACTAGAAAGATTTTGTGCCACTCTCAACCAGATACAAAAAATGCTTACTTTTGACACCTTTCTTTAAGTGTATTATGTGGCCACAATGAAATCCCATGTGTGTAGATTTCTGTGAAAAAGTGTTTTATGAGCAATGCAACAGCTGTGTCTGCAATTAAAGATTTGCCCTCCTGCCTGTGCTTGAGCTGCAAACAGGATAATGCAGTTTCTTTTTGTTAGAATATGGAAAGAAAATGCAAAATTAGCTATCTTGGAGCTAAGTCACTTGGTACTGTTCTAACTTCAAATAAGGCACAAAGAAGTGGTTGTTTGGAAATGCTATTGTGTATTTAATAGGCTGCCACAGGGATGTGTGGCACTGCCTTGTTTGTGAAGTCTATCTCCATACAAGAGCTATTGTCATGAAGAAAGGTTAACCCAGCATATGGCCTAGGAGTTTAGACACAGACAAGCAAAGGAGAAATCTACTACAAAATTCAGTGGGCTGGGAAATCATTCCCATTATAGTTCCCATGTTGTAAATGGAGTCTAGAAATATTCATCCAACTTTTAAATTGCAAAGCAGTTTTACAAACTGAGTTAAAATGATTTTTCAGAAAAATATTTTATAAAAATTCAAGTCACTGAATATGAATAATTGTAGATGCAGACAATCGCACTAGAAAACTAGGTTCGTGGGTAGTGGTATGCAATATGTTATTTTTGTAAGAGAATGGCAATTATTAAATCACTAAGAACTGTTTAAATACATTGGATTGTGGATGTGACCATTAACAGCATGAACAGCTAATAGATATTTTCTTTCTTCTTCTAAAAATCTAATTGTTCTCTGCTATATCAAGAGGAAATTCAGTGCACTGAATGATTCTCTGAGGTCAATTACTGTGTTTTCAATCATTTTCTTAGTGGAATTATCCTATGAATCCTTTGCAATTCAGCTGAATGAGAAATGGTTTTCTATTTCATGAGAATTTGTAGAGGCTGAAAAAAATTTAAAAATATTGAAAATTCCAGAGTGCTCATGAATTTCTAACTGAAAAAAAAATATTACTTTATGGAAATACTTTCAAGGAAAAAAACCCTTGTTAGTGGAAATGCTAAAGCAGGGTTTTATCAAGATCATTCATCATTTTTTTTTTCCTAATGTAGATATTGGACTTGACCACTGACATTTTTATTTCAATAAAACACCTTAAAATAAAATTCTACTGAAATGGGGCTTTTATACATTTCAGTAAATGATTGAAAAGTTATGAACGTTCGAAGTGTTAATGACTGTATGAGGAGAGCCAAAGCATTGAGGTCACAGACACTTAAAGGTAAGAAGTGAGATTTGCCAAACTAACATGCAAACATTGTGTTCTGCTTGTTCAGGACAGATGTCAAGATCCGGCCCTGTAATTGTGCTCCATTTCTATCTCCATATTTGCATGTGACAAATTCTTGAAGTTAGGCACACAGACAAAATTGTTCACATAAAAAATTTTGCTGCAACAAAAAGGTCCCATAATAGCATATACTGGATTATCATCTACTTGAAAAAGTGAAGTCTCCTTATTCACAGAGGGAACAATAATTTTTATTCCTCTGATAATCTGAGGGCATATGATTGTATTTTACCAGTTAGGAATGAAGTAATCTTAATATAAATAAAGCCAAAATCAGTAGGTTTGCTTAGATATACCTAAAAGTCATATTTGGTCCACTGTGCCTTTGCTGAACATGGTAAATTATGTACTGTCCTTTCTGGATGCTCAGCAAATCTCCACTGAGTCTGTAAACTACGTATACCCCTTCTGCCAGCTGGTTAATGGCAGCAAAAGGGCTGATTTCAGTATGTATCAGTTCTCTCCTGAAACATAATTTAACCAGCATGAATAAAAAAAAAAAAAAAGAAAAGAAAAAAAAAAAAGTTTTATTAGAGTGAAAGCGGTCATAAACTTGGAAAACAAAGCAACAGGTTGCAGTTATTGCTTTTACGTGTAGATATACACATATGGGTTACAAAAGAAATATCTTCCGCACCTTCCAGTATTTTTTTCAGTAACATGTTTTTCTGTTGCTCATGGGAGGTCCTGTAGATAAGGATAAAATGGTATGGTGGCTTGGAACTCTAAAAAGTAATAGAAATTAATAACAGTTTCTTAATTGATCTGTCACCAGTGGCAAGGAAATAATTTGTATGAATACCGTAAAGCAGTGTTACCACCCAGACCTGTTCTCTTCTACCCTGTGAGTACAGCAGAGACCAGGCCTATAAAGGTAGGGCTGTTTTATGAGTATGTACACCTTCAGTGATTTATCACACTGTCCCCAGTGGTCCTTATGCCTCTACTAGTTACACGGGGTCAGAGCACTCTTTCACAGGGTTTGATGACTAGCACTCTGCCCAGCCCCTTGCTGCTAGCCATTTCCCAGACATGCCCAGGCTGTTTGGGTTGTGAGAAGGGTCAGCATGTCTCATGCATTCCTCACCCTCCTCTCCAGAGGTGAAGGCTTGGTACTGGTCAGCTTTTAGAGGATTAGGCAACATTTCTCACCTAGGGTTCTGATGTGGTTTAGGGATTTGCATGTGTAGGTGAAAAAAATCAGCATAGGAGCAATCTAAGAAATCTGTATAGATGTGGCTGGAGTCTTTCAGGCTTTTGGGTGATTACAATGCTTGAGCAGAGTCCTTGCTATGTTGAGAAGAACCAACTGTCCAAACAGACTGCCTCCTTTTCTGGCCTTGTTGTCCACATATTTTAATGGAAAGTGACTTCTCAAATATCAATGGAGGAGATAAAGGTAGGTGACCAATGCAAATTAAATTCTCTAAAACTTTCCCCTTTAGGTCCTGGCCACAGAATTCACAAGCATGTACACTCCTGGGTTCAAGTTGTGGTAGAACAGTTAGAGGTTTCAACTCTGGATAAATAAATAATTGTTCAAGAGTAAATCTCTGTCTACTCATCTGTTGTCTTTGCAAACCCAGGAATTTATGAGCGGATGAATTTAGCAGCATTGAAAGAATTACTTGATCAGCTTCACTGTCATCAGCAGATGTCACTGCAGCCATTAGTAACTAATGAATTGTTTAAGAAGATATAATGGCTAATTTGTCTGGTCAAAAAGGCATAAACACAACCTTTGAAAACTGCATTCTATTAAGTCAAGAGAAAAAATTGAGTTCATTGTCCTTTAATTTTCAAATGGGATGGCTTCCAAATCAGTTACAGATCTCAGACAAATTACCTGGTGAATTTGTGGTATCTTATGAGATGCTAATGAGAAAAGTTGTGAAATACTTATGGTACCGACGAATCAGGTAAAGAAATAAACAAAAGAGATTTATATAATCTTAAAATAAGTTGGCTCCCAAAGGACCATTAAATAAGAGATGTTTATCTTCCTCCTCTAATCCCAGTGGTTTTTAACAATGAACACTTGCATCTAAAGACTTCTGTCCTTTTCTATACGTTTTTGAGTGTCCAGAAAACATTTCATGACTGTGACTGTTGCTATGGGTCCTCAATAAGGACAAAGTTTTTACCTTGCTCTCACAAAAAAAAAAATAGACAAAAAAACATAAACATGAGACCCTTTCTTTACATATAATGAAACTATGTTCCATTTCCTTTTGATATAATGATTTGGTCCTAATATTTAACCTAACCTGAACTCAGAACCCTAATTCGGATTTATCCATATTCACTGTGGCCCCCAAAAATCAATCATGGAATTCTATAATTTAATTCAAAAAGTAATATACTTGTGGAGACATCCAATCTAGATATCAATTGACTTGGAGTCAATTCCTTGTTCATATATCCTGTATAAATCATTGGGTGATGGAACAGGAGAAAATGTGTGTGAAGCAAGAGGAAAGTTAGAGATAACTTTACGTCAGTTCACCTCACCATCTGGATTGCAGTTTGAGTTAAAAGTGATGCAGCTGGGCTTTGTACAATTACTTTCTTTTTAGTTCTGCTGTGGTTCAGTTTTGAACCCCAAATCTCATCAGTACTGTTTCTACTACATTAACAGGGCAAAGTGCAACATCTTTAAATTGTAACAATATTAGCCATCACTGCTGGCAATCTGGGAAAAAGCAACCAAAAAACCCTCTAGGATTTACACTTCTACCAGTTTTAACATCATTAAATAACCATGACAGGACATTCAATTTTTCCTTTTCCAGGTAAAATAGTAATTAAGTGCCTGTGTTCTAAAGAGGGAGGAATGACTACCACTTTGGTAGTGTGAGCTACTAACAGAAGGAGAGGGTGTGCTAAACGTGTTCAACTGTTTTAATACAAATGTTCTCATATTAAAGATTCCTCAGGCATGAAACTGAAGCAATTAGTTCTTATTTTTCTGTTAAGTCAGTCAGACTGTTCTGTCAAAAAATAACAGTGCAAAGAACAATTATCATCTGGCATGCAAGGGTAAAAAAAAAAAAGGTAAGGATCTAAGGGTCAGCTCATATGACATAAATCAGCCTTGTGCTACTCAGATCAATGGATCTAGGCAAGTATACAACAGTAGACAGTGTTGTTTCTTGGTAGCATGTGTGTGTGCACCAGGAAAGCACCACTCAGATACAGAAAGAGATATAGAAAGAAGAATATTAATTAAGAAAAATGTAGAAAGGAAGAATAATACTTTAAACATTTGCCTCTAAATTTAAGGTTTATCAAGGCACTGAAATATTTGTACACAATTCCTGGCTTTGATTTTATTAGTTATACTGTCAGAACACCTAAGAAATGGGATTGCTGAGCATACCCCATCATAAAAAATTAAATATTCAGAGTGGTTTAGATGTGAGATTTACTTCAGGTAGCCATCACAGATTATGATGTGGATTTTCAAACATTAAATGAAAAGAGAAATAAAGATCAACCTCAGCCTTTGTGAAGACTTGCACACCATCCTTGGTAGGTTGTATTAAATATCCCAGGAAAATTAGTGTTCTTGTTCAACATAAAAATGTAATACAACATGCTGATTGCAACACAATGGTGACCAAACCTGGAGTTGTGTCTTTAGCTAGAGATGATATATTGGTTCTGTGTTACTCATGAAGGGAAAAAAACCCAAACCATACTGCAGGCAGAACCTTGCAGGGTTTTTATTTCAGCAATGAAATTACAGGAACAAAGTATGTAGCTTCTGCACATCATCAACTGTGCACAAAGGGGCACCACCTGGAATGGAATTTCCCTGTGGCAGAATGTAAACCTCCGAAGTTAAGGAGACAGCAACATGGACAAATGTCAGGCCTTACAGTATAGAAATGAGGAAAAAAGACATAGAAAAAAACTGTTTCTAAAAAGTGAAGAAATACTATTGCAGGAAATTCCCTCCCCATAAGGAATGGTTAGACTGTTTTGGAAAGTTGTGATGAATTATGTGACACTGTAGTTTGGATTGTTTCTTAAATCACATTTTTTAAAAACATCACTATTTTGCAATATTGTTTATAAATTAAGACCACAATTTATATTGAGACAACTGCTTTTTAGGGTATAAGACTTCAAAAAGAAGAATTTAGAGAAAGAATTTACAATTTCAAGAAAGTTTATCTTCCTTTGACAAACAAAAATGTCTCATTTAGATTTACTACAATAAACTTACTTTGGGTTGTGCTCTGCTTAGCTATTGAGAGTGGATTATATGAGAGAGAAGTCTATTAGGTCTTTTTGCCCTCTTGCACTTCCATTACCTACACAGGCAATAGAAACCCTGCAACGATTTTATGCAACTTCTTATTTGAATAGAGGGGAAATGATTTTTCAATTTCATGTCCTACTAAAAATCAGTAGTCCCTGGATATGAGAAAACACTTTTGAAACTGAGCTACGTGCTCCTTAATCTCTGAGATTTTTTTCTGTTTATACATTCTTGTATCATGCCTTTAAAATATTTTTCAGTGCTAGGTTTCAAACAGATTATCAGGAAACTAATTAAATTAACAAATACCCTAGAATCACAAAAACAAAACAAAACAAAACAAAAAAACCAACAAAAAACCACCCAACTAAAAGGACTGGAAGGGATCTCAGTAAGTCTTTCATTCTTCCAGGCAATATCAACTATAAATGTGTTAATAATCACAGGTTGATTAATCTTTCTAGTCTCTCCTTAAAAACTTACAGTACTGGAAACCGTATGGCATCTCCAACTAATCCAATTAATATGCTTTATTATTGTAAGAAAAGAGGCAATATATATTTGTATTACTAAGAGCAGACAGATCCTTACACCGTACTACAGTGGAATGTAGCAACTATATAATGTATGTTAAGATTTCCATATTGATCTCTATATGTCTATTTAATACAACTAATATATTAATGCTAATCTGATGAGAATATATTGTGATAATTATGATCACATCAGATGCATTAACCTCTAACAAGTGGACATTACTCAATTTAGTCCACTGTGGTCTTAGTCATTATGCAAAATCAGAGTGATGGCTGGTGGGGGCTGGAACCAATCTGATGGTCGAGTAACAAATTTCCTCAAATTCCTCAGTCTGTAGGATGAGCACAGTTGTGGAGGCAAAGCAGTGACATATAATGGGAAACTAAATCAGCACATCAGGCAGCATGGTGTAAATCTTCTAGTGTAACCACTTTTATTTGCTGAATACATTAATTTCCTCTGCAAAGAATATTGTTGGGTTTTCCCTTTTTCTTCAATCAGATAGCAGAAAGCCAGAGTCACAATGCCCATTTTCAGGAGTTACTGCTCACACTTACTAATCAATGTATTCAATCTGCATGGTTTCAAAGGGATCAGGATAATAGTACTCTTTTTTTTCATTTGGACAGTACCAACAATATGACTGCCTCACTAAGAGGTCTCTGTACTGTTTGTGATATTTGTCATGTGAAACAAGTTTTAGCACTCAGCATTATTCTCACAGAACTCACCTTCTTTGGCAGTAGAAATAGTTATTTAAAATTTGAGTAAAGTGCTTCTTTAGAGCTTCACCAAGTATATTGTAGAGGAAGAAAAAACAAAGAAAAAAGTACTTGTATCATATTTGGTTTACCAATGGTCACAGCTGTGCTAATATAGCGGAATATTAATCTGTATTTTTCACTCAGAAAGGATTTTGGAAGAGAAAGTTTCTTCTAAAAAGGCCATATAATAAAAAGTTGAGGAGCTTTCTAGGAAATATTTGTGTATGTAAACACACCCACTCATGCAGAATAGGAAGCCAGGCATGCTGTATTTATCGAAAGTACTCTCTTGTGCCATGCTAACCAAATACTTATTGAAGGATTTCATGTGTTTCTTTCTCTGCGTTCTAATACCAGAGCATATAAGCCACAGAAAATATATTTGAATTTTTCAGTTCCTGCAGATTTATATTAAATTTGAAAGTTTCAGAAAGTTGTTGGGGGTTCATTGCTTGTTGTTTTATTTACAGCTTAGTATAAAAGAGGGGCCTTTCTCAGAGTCAGTTGGGAGATTGTTCTCTTAAATGAACAAACAGAAATCCAGTATATAAAACCTTCTAATTTTATTTTTAAATTGGTATTTGCAAGTCTTATGCTCATCCAACACAGAGAAGTTTTTTTTGTCAAGTCACCAGCAGAAGGAAATGTGACTATTTCTATTACGAACAAGTCAAGTACATGTCTGTAAAATAAGACCAGACATATTCAGAATTAGATTATAGAGACTTTTAACAAATCTTACTCTTTTAGGTATCAGTTAATCAAACTGTTAGACTAACTACCATATCTCACAATTTATTTATTTTTTTTTAGCTACAAATTGCCTTTTCAGAAAAGTAAAATTCCCTGACTTTGGGGAATAACATTTACAAAGGAAACTTTATTTTTTTTTCCAAAATAAATTAAAAAATTAGTTACATTGTGTTGTAGGTTTGGTTTTTGGTTTTGTTTTTTTTTTTTTTTTCAAGAGGATTATTTAATTAAACATTTTTTCAGTTTCAGCACCATGTAATACTATGCATCTAAGAAAAAAAAAAAATCAGACTTTTATTTGGATCTCAGATTCCAGTGAAACCCAATTGATTAATAATACTTGTGACATCATTTATGCTGTAGTTTATTACATAATTACTTGAAGTCCAATTAAAATAATTTGCAAATGTAAGTGCAGAGTTTGGAAGTCTGGAATATGTCTGTTTCAGACAGTATGGCATTTTGATGTGACATATTTCTTGCAGATAGTCTGATGGGAAGAACAAGGCTGTTAGAGAAACTTGATAGTCTGAATTTATTTAATTATACACAAGAATCAGCTGATATAACTTGAACTGTAATTTGCCTTTTTTCAATTCAAATGTAAACTTTTTTACCAGGGTCATTTCTAATTGTAGGACCTCTGCTTGTAGAAGAAATAAATGCTTTGGAACACAGCTGGGATTTTATTAATATCCAGAGTGTGATGGAAAGGGTGGAAAAGCAGGGGGAACGATGGCCCTATCACCACCTCTTCCCATGAGGTTCGAACAATAGTCTGATTATGTGAGACAGGGAAAATTATACTAGTCTAAACATAGGTCCTTTGCTCAAGTTTTTAACAAATGAGGCAACAAACTCTCTTTGAACTGTCAAGGAAGTGCCAAGATATGACCCTTTTAATTCTTTAGTTGATGGAAAGACCAATCAATGTAAAAGAGGGAGTAGTTTGGGTAAGTGGAAAAAATTTGTATGAGATTATTTAACACTACCAGAAAATGAATCAGATTAAATGAGATCAGCACTAAAGGTTCTTATTTACAAACTTTTTTCTAGTTCTTAATAAGTTTACTTTCTCCTTATTGTTTTCTTGTATATGACTGTATTTGATTAGACATTGCTATATTTTATTTGGCAGTTGTGTGGACATCCTTTTGACATTTCATTTTATTTACCGAAGTATACAAGCCCAGTATAAGATGTTGAAAATGATACTTCAACAACTATATATCATACTTTATCTGTAGCACTCCTGTGTTAAAACTGAATTGGTCTATCTATCTATTATACATCCTGATCTGGGAGGTTTAAATATTTCAGCTTTTTAGTCAGCACATATTTTATTTTACTGTGTCTCCAACTACCTAATTCTCCAGCCAAGGTGCTATAGCTCAATAGCAACAAGCTATCAACTCACCCTTGTCATTTCAATTTTTCACACATTTTCTTAGTCTGTATGTTCTATATCTCAGTGAATTCTTATCTCTGTGGTCCACTGCCATAGGTTTGTGGTATATAACAAAGCTTCATATCTGAAATGGCAAATATAATGAAAAAAAAGAAAATCACAAAAGAGAAATTGGCCACAACCACTTCCGTGGATCCAAAGCTCTTTGACTTCTGTTCATCAGCAAACTTTAAGTTAGATGGCTTTTCTATCACCTGTACTGCAGCTCTGCTGTCACTTGCCAATGGGGTACTGGCCAGTGATGAACACTTCTGGAACAATTTTTCTGTACCAGTACTCACTGTCAGCTAGAGAAAAGACTGTACATCAACAAGGGATCACTCTTATTTTTCAGCTATTACACAGACTTTTCAAGAGCACAGACAAAGTTACAGGCAAAGGTGACATAAGAACATGTAGTAGTTACAAAAGAGGAACTGCAGGTGGGATTAGGAGATTTATATGGAGTTTCAGAATTTCTCAGGAAAGTCATTGTAGATGTAATCCTCACTTTCGTTACTACTTTTCATCAAAATTTCAATCACCAATTCCTTTTAAAAAGTGATATATTCTTTTCACTTAGATATGTGATTCTTCCCCAGGGAGGAACTGATGACTAGCCATTTCACCAGTAACAAACAAAAACTTCAGTATCTCTTGACATTAAAACAAATCAGTGTTAACAGAAAAAAATGTGAGAAGGCAGAACAATGATGTTGTTCTTGTTTAACAGATGGATTGAAACTGAAAAGCTGGAGAGAGGAAAGAAGGACTGAAATACATTGCCCGCTCTAAATGCTGAAAATTGTGAAGAAATAGGCCCATTCCAGCAAAAGGAAGGAGTGTAATAATTCTATTTAAAAAAAAAAAATCAGCCTTTATCTACACAGTGATGGAGATATTTGACCATTACCTTATCAGAACTGTTAGGCAGTTATTGGTGTGTCATAAGAATTAATTGTGAGACTTCTGGAAAAAAAAAAGTAAATTATCTAGAATGAAAAAAATACTTCTAAAAGGCATCATTACTCCCATATGAATATGAATCTATACAGCACTGTCCATGCAGTAATAAACATCAAATATACATTAGGAAAAGAACCCCACATAATATTTTCATTGAAGTTATGAATGATGCAATGAAAACACATTAAGTTCTCTGTAACATCCTTACAGCTTACAGTAGATATGACACTGGCTGTTCTGTGCCTTTTGCACAAATGCCACGTGTTATCAAGATCAATTAATGACTTTTAAATGGACCACACACACATGCACACATGCATTATGAGAAACCTGAATTTCCAGCTACTGTGCCATGTGGATTGTGGCTTACTCCCAGATCTCTGACCCATGATTTTGCTATTTCAACAAATGCTGCCAGAAATATTGGAAGGACAGTGTGAAGTGTATGTCCACAACAGTGTATGCCAAAATTGAGCAATTAAATGGAATTTCTTTCATCCTTTGAAGTGTAACAGAAGCCAATAAAAATTGAAGAATTTGGTTAGTAAATGCAGCACCAGAAGTAGCAATTTTACTGAATCAGAAAAAAAAAAAAAAGAATGGAATTGACAGAGCTACAGAATAAAAAATTTTGACAGTCACCATCTTTATGCTTTGAGTAAGTCAATATATAAATAATAATCAGAAAGATCAACTGAGTTTTTGTGGAACAATAAAATGAATGACACTGAATTCAAGTGCCAGAAACTATATGTAAATAACTACTTCATCACTGCAGAACAAAAAGAACTAAAATTGTACCATACGTGGTGTGTTGGTAGCCAGCCTTTGAAGCTGAAAGCTCAAGAACATTACCATTGGTGTGGTTGGAGTATCAGAGAGATTTATTTTCTTTACCAGCCTTATCTAGGTTTATGTCCTTCCTGAAGCTGAAAGCAATGAAATGCCAGGTAAACGCATAGAGCGTGTCTTTTTGGTTTGGTTTGGGTTTTTTTTCAGTTAAACATTTACCTTGCCCTTTTTGTGAGGGTGTCAAAAGATTCAGTATGATATTGAAAAGCACGAGTCTGGGTATTGTGCGCATATATAGGGAAATTTGAAACCTGAGTCATACCCTACTCAGAAATGCTCTTTGGATGCTTCATATATATTCATTTCATCTTCTCTTCCTGTCTGTTTTAGTCCTCTCTCTTGGGTCTTAGCATCTGATTACAAATCCATTCCCCACCCCCCCCCAACACCAAATCCTATTTAGAACATATTCAGGACACAGCTCCTGAGTTTGAAGCAATCTGTCATTTTTATGAGGAGTTTTGACTGATTTTTATGGGAAGCCTAAGGGACAAATGGCATGCAGCATGCCAGAGTGGAGTGATTAGCCTGCCAAACTTGGAATCTCTAGCAAACACCCATTGCTGTTCTAATTAACTTACTACATTCACCATTTGCATAAATAAATTGCTTAATTGAAGCTTCCTGAACGGCATGACTTTGCACAAATTTTGTGAGACCAAAAATACTGAGAAGGCATAGCAAATTTTATAGATTTTATAAGCTACTTCTTCCTTTTATGGAATCCTCATTCATGAAGTATTTACCAGTGCTATGTTAGGTTTATATAAGATTTTTTGTTTGAATTATGAGTTTTCTAAATAAGATATAAATACCGCATTTTTCCAAATTAGATTTTGTAATGAACAGGTCAGTGCTTCCTTAAGTACTCAGCCAAGATGTGGCAATCATACCTCGTTAGTGAGTATCTTTCTAAGACTTCACAAGAATCTCTTACAGAATTTAATGGACACTATAAAGAGATGCAGCTGAATTTCTGCATTTTTCATGAGAAACTGAAAGACAAGGGAATTGTCAAGCCTACAAAAACAACATTAGAAGTTAAATTTTAGTGGAACAATCATAAATAGAGTACAACATAATTGGGAAAGGAAAATCTCATTTGTGAAAAATCACATTGCAACCACCCTGCTAAGACTAATACTGTGAAAGAAACTGCAGCATGAAAAAAGATAAAAATACAGAGTTTTGGAACCATCCTGGGCACACCCTGACTTTCTCAATGTTTCTCTTGTTCTGGGAATAGCTTATGCTACAGAAGTAACACATCCTGAAGTAATTGCTCACTTACAATTAAGAACAAAGCAGCTGGGGGAAGAATTCTTTGGTCACAAGAGAAATCAAGATGAGTAAATGCAATAAAATAAAATATCCCCATGTCTGAAAATAGGTTTCGTAAAAGCTAGAGAAACATGGAGATTAAGCTCAACTTCCATGTTAACCATCTGCAAGCAATTTCATACATGTGGGTGACTTCACCATTTGGTACCTAACCTGGCAAGGTCAGACCAGAATGACTTCTCTTCCAAAACCAAGATAAACACATCATAACATTTCAGAGTGATTCATCAAGGCAAAAGCATGACTTAAATTACAGTAACTTTAGCTGAAGTAAAAGGTACTAGATATCTCCAAACCCAGTATATGAAAAACTTAAATCACACCATTTATTTATTCCTCCAGGATAAAACTGATGGGTGGAAAGAAGCTAAGGATTAAAGCGTTTTGTGTAAGCCACTTCCCACTGAGCAGAAGTATGCTCATCTACTTGGTGACAAAGCTGTGCTATGATATTATTCCCAGCTATGAGCAAATGGAAAACCTTTGAATTGTGAACATCTCTGCAATGTGGTAAAGCAATTCAGCAACCCAGAAAAGCTTTGTCAACTGCCGTCCATATCAGTAACTTCTGTCTCCACCCTTCACTGTCCTCTAGAAGCCTCTGAAGTAAGATTTGAACTAAATCCTATCAGAGCTGATGGTATCTCAAGATATTCTTCAAGTATGGCAAAGAGAACATAAATTTGCTAGATATTATTTATTGAAACAGAAAAATCTTAAGAGGAAGGGGCATTCCCGTGGCTCTTAGAGCAATGTCGTATTCAAGATCCTGGCCTGATACAAACATGTGTTTGGAGTGCCTTCATTAAAATTAGTGCATGAGGTTATTCTGACCAGTGATTCCTCCAGTTTCTCAGGAAAATTCTCTTAAGAGAAACATTTAATTTTAGCATAAAAATATATGGTATGGGAAAGTTGTTTCCTATGCAGAGCTGTGCCATAGCAATGGATTTTCTACCTGTAAGTGTAAAAAGATTTTAATCTAATTATTTAGGTGTGTAATTTTCTGTGCAGACACAGAAGTCAGTTCAAAAATGGCACATATGAATTAAACTGGAGGAGACTACTTCCTGCTTTGACTAATTAAAATAAACTATTTCTAGAGTTTTATTTGTTAAGGAAACTGATGCAACTCTGACAATTTAATTGAAAACCACTTTCAACACAGAAGTTATTAGTTACTTTAAAACACCTTTGGTAGTCATTCAAGCTGATCTAGCTGACTTGGCCCAGAAGTTGTGTGGAAGCTCCTATACGAGCTATTCAAAGTGGAAGAAACGCCAGTCGAAGGATCAATTTCTTAAACTTAGACATCAAGGAGGCGAGCTGTCTACACTATTCATGTGTTGTCAACAAGCCTTAACAAGAAACACATCAGTTCTCTCAAATACTCTAAGTTGCATACTACACAAAAAAGTCCATTGTAATGACTTTTAATTTGTACTTCAATAATGATACCTGAGAATTTCAACACATTTTAAAAAAAAAATGCTGTTGCCTTTATACAACACTTTAGCAAGACTCCCATCATGTTGCCATGCAGTCTCTGCATTAGGTCTATTCCAATTGACAGTCTGTGCAAGAGACACCTTCAGGTCTACAACTTTACATAAAAATAAAACTTTAATTTTTAGATTTAAATTATAATGTATTATAAGACTTTCTACCATAATGAAAACAAAATAGGAATCTTCAGAGGGAAGTGTCTGTGTTTTTATTACTAAATACTGATTTTATCTGCCTGTAAAATGTGCTGAACATGAAGTATAGTTAAAAAATTCTCTTAAGAAACAAAAGTTAGAACTAATCAACATGATTATCTACTTCATGAGGATAGAAATTCCCACAGGTAGTAATAACAGTTCCAAATTTATTTCATTCTGAAGTGGAACAAAAAAAAAATCTCAACATTTTCTGCAAATTTTTCTCCTGTATATCAGGGGTGTTTGTTGAAGAGAAACGTTGGAGTGTTTCTCTTCAGACTTTTGAAATGCCATGGGCATTCTCCTTGTCTTCCTTTATTTTGTACTGCTACTACCAAGTACAAGTAATTGCCAGGCTCCAGCATTGTCCTTCACTGTAGGCAAGTATCCCCTGGCTGCAGGGTAAGAGCGTGGATGGCACCACGTGCTGCCCACCATATGGCCAGGGGAACTGCAGGGCCTGAAGACCTGCCTTTCTGCTGCCCTGCTAGCTGTCAAACCACAGTGAAGGAGGAGGAGGAGGGACACCAGTTCAGGCATTGTTTCAGGAAAGACTTCAAGCAGATATTCTACAGATAGGCACATCACTCCCTCCCTCCCATATCTGTCCCCAAACCCAGCCCAGAAACTCTGCCTAAATAATCACCATTGTGGGAGGTGATCTCACCCAGGGACACGAGTTAGCCCCTGAAAAATGACCCATTGACACCAATGGATAGACTCCAGCTCCTCTGATGATCTCTACACCAAGCGTTAACTGAATATTACAATTAGATTGTGAAATTCACTTACGGATGCTCTGATGAAGTCATTGGAGTCTGTGAAGTTCAGCTGGGCTAACATTCACAGCTGGGCCAGCAAGAAGGTCCCTGGCTGCTCGGATCTCATGCCTCCCTCTCGCCCACCTGTAGACACTTGATGACTCTCCAGTCTCTCTTTCAATTCTTATAATGGATTTAATAAAGGAAGTGCTGACACAATCTTAGCTACAGCAGCATAAGCGCTCCCCTCCAATAAGGGGAAAAATACGAATATAAAAATGGCTTTCTTTGTTCAAAATAGAACAAACCAGATGGTTTTGCAGACTATAGTACCTAAAAACTCTCTCACTGATTCCAGTGTGTACAGTATAATAAAAGTGTTCAGGGGCCTCTAACTTCTCATAAGGTATTTTATTGTCTTTATTCACTGGTCTGGATATTTGCCATGACAATAATTGAACCATGAAAAACACATATTTCCTTAAAGTATGTTATAGTGCAGTTTTTAAAGAATTACTAGTAGAGTGCAATGGAAATTGTTTTCATTAATTAACACTTTGGGATAATTAGTAGAGTTGAATAAATAAAAATATTTTATATATAAAATGTGTATGGCGTTCAGGACTATAATTTCTCAGAGCAAAATTAAACTTAACCAACATTTTCTGAACTAAAAGTAGTATATTAAAGGAATAGAGTTCTATGTAATTGAACAATTTTATTTGTACGTTATATACTTCATTATCAGCAACAGAAAAAATATGCTTTTTATTAATTATGCTCATGAAGGTAGACTATTACATCAGGATGAGGCTGATATATGGAAAGAATTATCTGGGGAAAAAAAAAAAAAAAAAAGGAAAGGAAAGCCTATTCAAGAGAAAGTTAAAAGGCATTCTTGTAAACTTTTACCCAGAGGAACCGCACTGCTGAAGTTGTTTAACTAGGGAGTACTATGAAAAATCACCATATTGGCCCCAGATACACATTCTCTTCCCCTAAACAGTAATAAGGAGGAAAAGATGGTCATTCATAAACACCTCAGTGGAGCAAGGGGAAACTTTTAGCAATCCCAGGCATGCAGAGTTTATAAGTAGTAACAAAAAAAAGGGAAAATGTGTGTAACTATTACTTTACCCTTTTAAAATGAAATTAGGCAATTTATCAGTGTAGTTTAGGGAATAGGAACAACTCTGAGGAATATGCAAAACCATACACAAGATTTCTTCAATCTATAATTTCTATGAAACAGTAAAGTTTATATTAGAAAAACTATAATTCTACATTAAATGTTTCCTCATTTACCCTGTCACCACCTCATACCCATCAGCACTGCTTCCAAGTGTTCAGGTGCTCAGTCAGGGACAAGACCATAGCATGTACTAATGTGCATTAGGAAGTGCCATCATGACAATGTCACATTTTTATTTCTCTAGGGAAAACAAATTTAAATTCAGCCTTAACACTAACATGACAAGATAGACCACCATGGAACTATGTCTGAAGATCCAAACAGCAAAATTAACACACATTTCATACTGGACAGGCTATTTCAAGCAGGTCGCATCATTATGACACTCATGTTAGAACCTGAGTAAACAAACCTTTGGTAAACCAGCCTCCCCTTCCACTGTTTTACTACAGTGATTCAGATAACTCAGAGAATTTTGTCTATTTTTTCCATATTAAAGAGATGAAAATTCTGTTCTCCACAGATTCAAAAGCTTAAGGAATAATCAAAAGCTTATTGAATTAAATGGACTAACCCACTGGCTTCCCATCGGGACATACATTTTTCAGGAAATAATTTTCCTCTTTAGGTATGCCTGTTGATTTTGTTTGTATATTCTACAAAATTGATATTAATGTATTATATATAAGTATAATGTTACTAATGGAGTATTTGTCTATCCAATGGCTAAGGAAGAGAACTGAGAGCTTACTACACCTGAACTGTATTCTCAGCTTGGCCATTTTTCTCTGTATGGGAAATAAAATTTTTTAAGAATTGAAGTCTTGGTAATGACAAGTGCATCTTAGCATTCTCTACCAATGCTGTCAGACTCTATGGGAAAGCCCTACAAAACGTAATAGAAAATATCTACTCCAGCCAGATTTTCAGCCACCCAAGGGATTTAAGTACAGAACAATGCACAACAATGTTATAGGTTATTGTAGCAGCCTCAACAAATATGAAAAAGGCATCGTTCCCCTTGAAATTCTAAAAATTAGGAGTAAATTTTGTAGAAGCCTAATATTTTTCCATGGAACCTTTTGTTTCATTCACTACTTGCTATAAGGATTTTTCTGGAGTTCCAGAGAAATTCTCACCTGAGGAAAATAAGGCATCATATGTATTAACATGTTCTGCACTGTCCAACATTTTCCCTTCACTTAAACATTCCAAATTACTAATATTCCACTGTGTGTTAGGATATTTCTGTCTTAAACAAGATGAAAATTAAATGTTATACATATTTAGGATCAAATTATTAATTTCAGCTGAATCTTTTCCAAACTATTTCTCCAGGTTGAACAGCTTAGATCTCAGTAGCCAGCCACCACCCTCCCCACTGATGCCAACCTAAAGCAAATCAAAATTTGTTTTATTTACAGTCATAGCTGGAGCCATACAAAGGCTCTGGCCTTCATAGTTACATGAGGAGCCTTGGGACAGCATATGAAAAGAGGCCAAGTGTAATTAATGGGCAATGTCTGGCTTCATTAAATCTCCCCATTCTTGCAGATGTTCAGCACTTTATCTCTGTATCAGATGTAAGCATTAAAACCTTTAAACAATGTGCTTAATTTTAGGGTGTAACTAAATCAAGATGAAGTGAAGATATGTGGCCTTGATGCTCCCAGGCAGTTCCTTGCAGATGGGAAAGTGTTACCCGCCCTAGGCCCAAGTAGCCCATCAGCTCCTCAGAGGTCATTTGTGCCAGGGTTTCATTGCCTTTCTTCCTAGAAACTCCAAATGTGCCAGATGAGAGGCAGGACATCAAAGCACCTTGTGCCTGTTTTGCCAATTATCAGGCCTAGCATAAAGGACACAGCCAGCATAAAGATGAACCAATAACCAAATTGTATTTGATACAAAAGGGTCAGTACATGGGTGAGCACTGGGGGTACAAACAAGTCAGATTATACATAATTGACATCAATCCCACTGACCCCAACAATGACACCACATGGCCAACAACAGGTGGAATAAATGGTGACGTGTAGCCTCCTATAGAAGGGACAGCAGACAACCGAGTCAACAAGCCAAACACCTAAGACCAAGGAAGCCACACACTGAATCTCTGCACAGCCCACATTTACAAAAGCCAGACCTGACTGGAGCCCAGTCCCAGGGAGGCAGGAGGTCCTTCCCCAACAGGGAACTCTGCACAGGGCATCCACCTCACAGACAGACACTGCCCCTGCCTGCAAGGGGTCCCAGCTTTTATCCCTCAGTGGGACACCTGACCCTTGGTTACTGAATGCAGACACCTGGGGCTCATTTACCCAGTGGCTCTCTCTGCAAGACCGGCCCCACCCTGGAGGGAAGCCTAAAGGGAAACTCACCCCCCCTTTGTGAAGGGCTGTGGGAATCACCCAATTGTCAGCCTTAATTTGGGGCTTGGGGTTGACACCCCAGCATTTCAGTGCCTTACCCTGGCTGGTTGAGCTGCATCTCCTCGTTGGTAACAGCAACTACAACACTGATGGACAATCTACACAACTCCATGACGGTGGGTGCTAAATTCATTGGAGAGCTATCTTCAGTTATATGGTTATCTAGGAAGAAGAGCTCCATTTTTTTATGGTCCTGTGTGACAAGTCTTTCAGAACACCACAGGTGACAAATTTATACCTTTCAGAAAATAAACTCATAGAAATCAAACAATTATTGCAGATTGATTAGAATTTTTATCTTACACCATTAAAAAGAAGTTCTTGTTGCTGATTTTCTTCTTAGTTACAAAAGGTCATTCACTGAATGAAGGGTGAATGAAGGGTGTTGTTTAGACAGTGCAAATGCGTGCCCTGATAAAAGAGTTAATGTTTGACAATAAGCAGGAGGCATTGATCAATGTACTTGCAAAAGTTCTGGATATTAGATTGCTGGTACAATTAGTGCTATGAGGCTTTGTCCACAGCATACATATTTTGGTTTAGTTTGCAACATGTTTGGACTGGATTTGGACTCTTTTATGAGAGAGATGGAACCTGCTCATACATAGTTGTATATTTTATATAATTATCCCAAAATGTTTTTTAATACTGTATGATCTACTATATAGAGCTTCTTAAATGAAAATAATGCAAGCTTTATTGATACGAGGTTGTATCCATAGGAACTGATTTTCACCTAAAATGCTAGAATGAAATAACCACAGCAGGAAAAGCCTGAAGCAACGTCTACACCGGCTTTGCTCAGCAATGCTTTCATACTGCCTTGAAGGGCAAGGCTTGAATTTGCACCATCTCCCTCTTGTATTTCACTTTCTTTCCCAGAGAGCCAGTCAGCTGACCCAAGTCTGAACTACGAAGCAAAGATGGGCAAAACAGCTGCTCTGGGAATTGATTCTCACGTGGTATGTACTCACCCAGCTCTCCCTCCTGAGGGGCTGGACCTCAGCCACATCCCAAGACATTTAACACCTGGCTGGACAGGACACTAGGGGCTAGAATTCAGCTGCATTTGGAAAGGAAAGTAGATATTTTATAAACCTCCCTTGACACATAACTACCATTGACAGCACATGTATTTATAATGTTACTTGCTTGTATGTTTAGTAGATGCTACCAAACACCCACTCCTACAAGCATTTTGTATCTGTTTCCAGTTTTATTTCTTTATTTTCTCTCTATATCAGCTGGGATTAGAAATTAATTCCCTTGTTATGTGCATTAGCGCTGTGATCAATGAATCTTATATTGCTAGTCCTTTCATTCTAAAAATGCCATCTTTTCTAAGCAAGCACCTAAGACTAGTCTGTCCCTGGAATAAGATAGAAAAAATTCCTCTAATAATTGTTTAAGAGAAGAATTATTTTTTTTTCCCCAAACTCCTAATTTTAGTATTCTGTGTCAGAATAAAAGCTACTTCAGCAATTGCATATCTTTACTTAAAACCAAGTTTTCTGGCTATAAGCATTCACCTAGAAGTGCTGAAACCCCATGGAATTATATAAAGCGGGTTACTAGTCATCCTACTGTCAATTTTAACTGACATATTAATCCATCTCTCCCTTGGCTGCACTATGGTACAGCAACTGCACCATATTAATCAGGTGGATAGAATTGAACTCTTTTTTTGTTTAAGAGGAGAGTGTGGGAAAATGCAGTTTTCCAAATTTAGAAGCAAATATCTAACTCAATCTGAATGGCCATAAAGTTGTGTTTTTTGGAAAATATTAATTTATTTAAAATATCAATTTGATAATTTATTTTACAATAAACAGAAAATTAAAGGCAGTAATTTCAATGTTTTTCTGATTAATATTTTTGTGACCTACTTCTTTTGGTGGTTTATTGGAAGAATACAGCTTAGTAACTGATTCTACTTACTTACAGATTTCCTTCTGTTATGTATAATTTGAGTACCATTACCTGAGACATGTATGTTTGATATTTATAATCTGAATAATAGCCAAAAGTGAAGCATGAAACCCGATAAGTATCTAAAACTAGATACATGCTGAACTTTTGTCTTATGACCCTTTCTCCTGAAATCATCTTGTTATTCTGAAAGAACTTATAAAACCCATCTGTCTGCAGTAATAGTAAGACGTTTTTATTTATATTATTATTTAATATGATGGGGACACTGTGTGGGACTGGTGGACACCACAGCATATAGTGCATGTTTAACTTATTGATGGCAAATACCTCAGAGCCTAAAGCACTTTAATATTTCTGATAGTTTTTCAACTAGAAAAGGTCTTCACTACGACAAGAACACATTGAGCAACTCAATTCTTTATCTTTTATTTTTGCCCTTCATGTTGTTCTGATAATTCCCACCATTCCCGAAATAACTGATACTTTCTGAAATCATTTGAAACCTGATTTTTCCCAGTAGCTCAGACCACAGCCATTCTCTGCTCACATACACTGAGCAGCAATGTGGTATTTGAACCTTCTTTCTCATGATTTGGAAGCCAGAGGTAAAATATCTCAAAGCTTGTAAGGAGAAATGGAAAGGAAGTCTTCATCCAAAAGTCAGTTCATTACAAAAATTATTTGGAAACTGTGACTCAGAGACTTTGATTTTAGGCTGTCACTTCACATTGTTAATTTTGGTTTTCATTCTGTCCTACCGAAAATTAGATATAGCTTTGAAAAGTTATGCCTTCATACTGGATTTCCTGAAGTCTAAAAGAGAAAAAGGAAAAAAAGGGGGAGGAAAAAAAAAAAAAAAAAAGGGAAAGAGAGAGAAGGCAAGGCCAAACAAGGAAGAAGGGGAAGAGAGGAAGGAAGGAAGGAAGGAAGGAAGGAACGGAAAGAGAGTATGTACTTGTGTGTACATACAGCCACCGTCTTATTACGCTACATATAATTCAGTTTAACTCAAATAAATTCAATGTACAATGCAAAGTTTTTGAAATTAAAAAAAAAAAAAACCAAACCAAACCCACATCACATTTTTTCATGTTTGCAAATGACTAACATTGTTTACCAAATACAATTTATTTCTGCTGGTATAAACAGACATTAGAATATTCCATTTACCCAGAGACCTGCGAGGCCCTTTTTATAACAAATAATTTGTTTATCTCCGCATTTTCAATTTCCAAATTTTGTACGTTGTTAATAATATCGCATTAAGATTTTAGGAAACACTTAAATGTAAGTTCCAATAAAGTAATTTAAAATCCATATATTCAGTGAAACATTGTTTCTTTAAAATTCTCAGCCTACCAGAGTAAATCTTACCCTATTCCCTTGTTCATCCAGTCTGCAGCTCTGGAATAAATACCACAATAACAGATTTTTAGCACCCAAAGGGCTCTGGGCTTTGGGCAACCTGGAGCTAATAAAACACAATGCCAACAGCAATCTTAGTATATGGTAAAGAGAAATGCACTAAGAGAAAAAAAAAAAAAAAAAGTTTTTTATGTAAGATTGAGAATGCTGCTTGCTTTACAGAAGCCTCTCTGTTCCTGAGAAAGCTGGTTCATGTTTTCAGGTGCTCTTCCAAGGCAGACTCATCACCGCTGCAGGGACAATGGAGAGGCAGGCTGCTCATCTGGCTGATGAGTTGGATTTTCTCTCCTATATCTGACACAGTTGTAGGTGATGTTGTTTAAGGCTGACATTAAGACTCCCTTCAACAAACCTGGGTAATGTGAGCCACATTTCTTCATTCCAATCATTTCTTTGAGGCTAATACCAAATCAATCTACAGTTGTGATTCTTATTAATATATCACAACCTGTCAAAGAACTGGCCTACAGGGATGTTGTGGTGCTTTCTAAGGATTTTCTCCTTAGCTGTAGTAGAGGAAAGAAGAGTGACAGCGAGGGCCATATGTCAGGAATGAGAGTCTGTTCTATTCTTGACTTTCTTGCAAGTGTCAAGACATGTTAAGAGTCCTAAGCAGAAATGCTAAATATGCATGCTCAGATAGTGCCAAATATGCTGAAGAAAGGGAAAGCAAGCATGTGTGGTCCCCTCCCTACATTGGAGTTGAGTGGAGTTTTCCAGATTTAAGGGCAGAACTAGCAGGCTTCTAGCTGCAGAGTTTATAGACTAATCAGTATGCAGCTGTATGCACGGCCAACCCGCTGGGTGTTGACTGTGCTCGTACAGTCCCCATCGCCCTCAATCTTTAATGTACATATTGTCACAACAATCCTGGAGAGTAAGGAAGTGCAATTAAATATGTTTTACAAACAGGAACTAAGTCACAGACAAATGACTGAACTCTAGAAGGTTTCAGGTGCTTAGTTAAGATTTTGCCAAGTGTCCTGGAGGAACACTAAACCTGAGATTGGAGTTAAACTCTGCTCTTCTATGCTATCAGTCATTAGATACAGTACTAAATCTTCTTGTCTCACATTCAGCCTTGCAGAAATGGAAAGGCTGAAGAAAAGGTATATTCAGAGACCTCTTCAGATTTAATAATGATTATGATTCTTACTAGTTTCTGATAAATATTCATATCAACATACTTTTGTTCACATAAGTTATTGATCTTCCAAAAATATCTGCATTTAAAGTGAGACAGGTTATTGGTATATGAAGGAGAGTTTAAATTTCTGATTAGTATCTACTTATTATTATTTTTTTTCCAAAAGATTTCTATCAGCTGTAAGGAAAACAGTGTTTAGCAAATTCTAGCTGCATCTCAAGTCTTTTAAACACATGCTCTATTTTTGCAATAAATATTCTCAAAACACTTTTAAGTTTGATTTAAAAAATAAATGGAATTGCTCAATTATTTTTCCTGTGTATGTTGCAGGAACATAAATGTTTTTGGAATTCAATTTTTGGAGTTTTTGGAGTCTTCAATGCCATGTTCATTCTTCTAAACGGAGTGTCAGGGCACGTTAGCTATACTTAACAGCATTATAATTGCAATTTTGCTAGGATGCAAAATGTCAGCACATGCTAGTTGTTAAAAACAGCACTGCAAGTATACCTGCTATATTTTTTCTTCAGCAAGTGGTTAAACAGAATTAAGCAAATTAGATATCAGCAAGGAATATGAGGGCAAAAGGTTAAGGACTACTCTGAACTGAGCTCATCTTGATGAGTAAAATACATTTTACTGGTAGGAATAATTTCACCATCTTAAGTAGGATTTCTGAATTTTTGCCACAGGAAACCCCTTTCTCAATAATGCACTTAAATCCAAATGTAATTTTACTATGAAGTCAATAGAAGAATCATTTGCATGTTCTGCACTGTGCTGGGCAGAATGAAATACTAAAACCCTAAATATAACGGAACATAATTTCTTACCACAAAGATGTAAAGACTGTGTTTCAACTGCAGTAAATCTCCAGAGCAAAATAGTAAGTGAGGACCTTGGCAACAACAGAGCTCCAAAGGAGCATCTCACTAGAAAGCAAAAGAGACCAAGCCAAACCAGGAAAACAACCTGACAATTTTCTTTGCAAGTTTTTCTCTTGTTGCCTCTCAGGATATGAACTGTTTAAGCTCTGTTCAACATAAAACTTGATATATAACCGAAATATTTTAAAACTAAATCACTGCTAAATAAATAATTTTAGTGATTACTTATAACATTAATCCAAACTAATGATTCACGTTATTTTGAACACAATTTATATTAGTGTACAAAGAACATTTTTATGGAGTGTGTTTTTCAGTATCTTACAATGGTGATTAAAATACCTTACGTAAATTTAAAAGAAAACACAAAAAAAAGAACAAATATTTTTAAATGATAAATTTTTATTTTAAAAATTGGTTCCATTATGTAATTAAAATGAAAACAGCTCCTGTTATATTTTTTTTTTTTTTAATGTTTTCAGTGGACACTTAGTCAAATCTAGGCATGCTTTACTTTTCCATTAATTATTGAAAAATATATATATATATATATATATGAGCAGTAAACTTTCTTCCAAAGGCAACTCAGGGATGATGTCTTTTGTAAATTAACAGAGAGGCAATAAGTTTGACTTAGTAGGAAATGTAGAGAGAGGCAATAAGTTTGACTGTTAGTAGGAAATGTAGACGAAGTGTTTAAGAGTTGTATTAAACAATACTTAAGCAAAAAATATTATTTTCATCAGTAATGTTTTGTAGAGTGGGACCGAAATTTTCCCTTCTTGGATGGCAGATTCAATTTTGCATGTCCTTTTTCTTAGATCTTTTCTTGGTGCTAATGCCAAGAACATGCGCTGTCCTAGGAGCTGGTAACATTCATACTTTACAGCTTTTTAGAATGCATTAGTAATATTCTCAAGAAATAAAAAAGGATGGAACAATTTAGATAAAACCAAATAACTCCCCATGGAGTCCAGCAGATTATATGGCCTATAGTAACTTTAGAAATATCCTAACATTAAATCTCTCATATAACCATAAAGATCATGAAAACAGTCATGTAAATTAACAACCAGAGATTCCAAAACTATGTTTTTGTAGAAGCACTTTATATACATATATATATTAGAGCTATCTAAAAGAATTTTATCTCACACTTCTGCGCTCAATCAGAAAAAATTAAAAATTGTATAGAACCACCTTTGCCAGTATGCTGCTGAAAACAACATGTGTTCTCTTCGTGCAAAACCCAATGTTTTTCAAAAGGTAAAGTGACAGGGAACCGAGAGTGTGTCTGAATCCATCAAGATCCCAACTGACTGATGGAATGACTTTTTTGGTATCAGCAATATTCTCTAAAACTGCTAAAGGACCCTGTTGTAACTCATAAAGCACTAACCAAACAGCTTCTCATCTTTCTTTTTTGTGAACCTCACTATTTTTTTAAACAAGAGAGGTTCATATAAGTTTGTATAAGTGTGAGATAAATATAAAATAATTAGGCATGAAGCAATGAACCAATCTGGGGACTCTGAGTTTAATAGAACAATCATCCAGCACAATGATCAGGAAGAGGAAAATCATTGAAACCATCAGTCCAGAGCACAACAACAGTATAAAAGGCAAACAGGGCAGAGGATTGTTAGGTGACACACAGAATATAAAGCAGTAGAATTTTTTACAGCATGCGTTTACTTTGCTGTAATTGGAAGCAGTATTAAACTGCACAGGTCGCAGATAACTGTGAACAGTCTAAAATATTTTGTCAGAGAAAGTGGAAAAGAATAATATTATTTTGGGTAAAGACACACTTTTTCCCATTTGCACAGTATCTAATGCAATAAAATCCTGTACTACAATGATCTACTTTCTCACAAGCCATTATAATGATTAAAGTAAAAGTTGCTATTGAAAAATAATTAAAATATTGAAGAACACGATTAAAGAAAATGTTCAAAATTGTTTTATAAAAAAACATTTTATAATGTAACATGTTCAAAGACCATAGCATCTCACAGACTACATAAAAAAATCCCTGTTCTGAGCAAGTCAGTGAGCATTTTGCCAATGATTCAGATCAAGACTTTGACACAGCCAGCACTATACTGGTAGAAACCTCTGAACAACCAACACCAAATAAATTACATTAGAAAGGATGTTATTCCAGGTATTTCTGACTTGCACTGGGATTATTCCAAATTCATATCAATAAGGTCAACTTTTCCCATCTAAGAACAAGAATGAAACACAGAAACACAAGTAATATTGGAGAATGTGAAGGTGCTTGCCTTGATATCTGTTTACTTTATCTTTAACCAATAAAAGGAGGTAATTAAGTATCATGGGTCAGAGAGTATGAAACAGCAGTTTATATCTCCACTGCTAAAGTGGAGTTGTCAGAAAGTCCAAGCTAAGGCAGCATTTTCTTTTCCATTTACAAGGTGCTCCTCACAGAAGGGCAGGTACAACTGACATGGGTCTGCCGAATCCTGCTTCTCTTACAGCTTTCCAGTATATCCTTTAATATGTCACTTTGCTTCACATATTTTGAAATATTCCTTTGAGACTTTTCACATTATCTAGTCACAGTTCACCACTGAACTACTCTGGGTATTTAAGCCTTGTCCTTCAATATCCATATAATAGCAGTGTTCCATCAGGTGTCTTTTAAGCTTCATGCTAGTATAACCTTTCTTCTGTAGACAAAATCAATTATTTTTTCTCTTGACTTAGAACCAAAATAGGCTTTTGAAAACAATGAAGCAAATAATGACCAATGAATAAAGATGTATGTTCTAATTTAATATACTTATTTACATTTTCTCATGACTTTCCATTATTTGAATGAGTCTTATCCACACTGTCTCGTATACCATGATGAATTTTGATATTGTTACTTTAATTAAGTTAAAATAAAATTAAAAATAGTTTGGAAAAAGTAGGAAATACTGCAGTGGACAATTTAAAAGGAACAGAAATCTTTGTTCTTTGCAGTTACTATAGCTATTACAGCCCTGAAATTTTGATACATAATGTTTTTGGGTTTTTTTTGTAAACTGTTTTTGAACAGGCCTTCCTAAAAGGAAGTGTATTATTTTGCCCCTGAAATATAGCAATGTCTCTCATTTACTATTAACTTCATGAATAAAAAAAAAAAAAATAATCAAGTACAAAGAATGTAATATAAAAAAATAAACTCTCCTAAATATTCATTAGAATAGTTAATCTTAAACAGTCCTTATGTTTAATCATTAAATAGAAGACTGAATCAATACCAGTATAATAATGAACCATTTCATAATTTACACACTTAAAAGAAGAAAATTCCATGCCCTCAACCTCTTAAACTCATGTGTCAGGTATGCACACTTCCAATTAATAAAACTGATAAAAGAAACCAGAAGTTTCTAAGCTTTATCACCGGTACTGTAAGAGTGTTTAACAAATATACTATATCAATAAACTATCCAAAGATGAAACTAGATCAGTCAAACTATCTGCTTTTTAGAGTAATAATAACATTAACAATAAAGATAATTACTACTAGAAGGAGGTTCTTAGACTATCAGCCTCATTTATTTGTGAATGTTTTATCTTAAAATTATACAGATATATATAAAAATATCAATACTGGTAGACTTTTTTTTTTCTCAAATGTTTTTGTACTTATGGTCTATGAAATCTCCATAAAAATATAGAATCAGTAAATAAATTTGTTTAGTGTGTCATCTTTCTGGACAATTTAGAAGAAAGCTCTAAGATTACCAAGTATGACAAATTTTGTGATTCTTATTCTCAGAAATAACTAGGAATCGAAAAAAAGACTTTTGGAGAATGGTTTATGCTAGATATAGCCTACTCAGATCTTATATCAGAAAGAAAAATTTCCAAAACACTTGTTTAACCTTTCAAAAGATACAAAACCAAATTGTAGTGTCCTTGAGAGGAAAAAAAAAAAAAAAGATAATTCTTTGTAAGAAAACATTTACTGAATATCTGCCAGTGCTTATGGTTTTCTTCTGTTTAAATTTAAATAGGAACAGCCCAGAATTTCATTTGAGTATTTAGAAAATGGAGTTGTACATTGAGGGGTGAATAATGTTTCTGACCTAGAAATGGAAAGTCATTCACAGTTCAGTATGAATGAATAACAATCTGCAAAAAATGTTATTTAGTGCACAACAGAATAAACCATCTGAATACAACCTAAGGAAAATTGTTCTTAAATATATT